>NW_028301714.1:41805000-42430000 GCF_037042655.1 Diuraphis noxia
GAGCGTGATTCTAGATTTTCTTATTAATTAAATACAATTTTTTTTATTACTATAGCACAATGGTTAACAACTGGAGAACTGTGATCTGAATCTGGATCGTGGAAGACAGAAAACTGAACATTCAACATATCCTACAATTTTTTTTATTTTCATATTATACTATTATAAAAAATATTAAGATTTGACAAACATTTATTTTTCTGGACCTCATCTATTTATTATTTTAATCGTAAGACTCTAATAGAAATTCTTTTCCAACCCCTGCTATACCATAATAAACATAATATACAATTTCTACAGCTAGAATAACTGAAAAAAGCAAAAAATGCATTTACACAAAAAAAAGCCAAAATAATTGGTTTATTTAGAATGGGAATGACATGAAATAAAAATTATATTACTATCTCTAATTTAAAAATAAGTATTTGTTGTAAAATCTGAGCTCAATTTATGAGGTGTTTATTGATGGTGACATGTAAAATGGCTATAGAATAAAGATCAACATAATATATACAGTAGAATCTCGATTAACCGTGCCTCAATTATCCGTGTTTGAGATTAACCATGGCCACTCTTCCGAAAAATTTAAAAATAAGTATTGACTGTAGATATTGTATTTTTAGTTATAATCGAACATGTTATATTACTTAATATGTATTCAATAAATATCAAGAAACATATTAATGACATTTTTAACGAAACAATATATAAAGAAATAAGAATAACATCATATTTTAAACTCTGATAACTTGTAATATATAATCTTATGGACATATAAGTATATAACATTATTGTAAGTATTTCTAATTTTAATTAAATAAAAAATTTCAAAATCTTTTATTACGAAATGTTTCCATTAACCACCACGGTCAATCTATGGTTTTCATTTATCCGTGTGACCCCTTCCCTACCATTACCATGGATAATCAAGGTTCCACTGTATATATTATAACTTTATCTTTGTCAGATTTTTTTTGTTAATTTACACTAGTTGTGATTTATGTTAGAAGAAAAATATTTACCACAGTTTGCATAAAAAAAATGTAAATAAGTTTATGGTGAATCATCATACTAAAAAAAAGTTCTCTATATCTATTTCATGAATCTAATATGATAATATTTAAGTATATTATAATCATGGTTAATTTATAGTGATTTTCTGAACATAAGACTTAATTTATATATTATAAAATAGGTATACCATACACAAACTGAGCCTTTTGATATAAATCATTGTAAACACTAAACGTTACCTGATAAGAATTTTTATGAATAGAAAAATCGGTACTTTTCGGTTATCGTACCCCAAAGGTCGGCCGGCCGACTGCGGCGGCCATCGGGATATACCGATTCCGTTCTCGTACCCCATTATATTTATTTCAATATTGTTAAGTTTTATTGCCATACGAATAAATAAATAATTGCCAAAAATATAATTTATTTTAATAAAATAATATAATATGAAATTATATGAGTACAAAGAAATTATAATAAAATATGAATACCAATAAAGTATAATAAAACATCAATACAAAAACAAATTATAAAAAAGTATTAATACCAATACAATATGAATACCAAAAAAATTATTGTAAATAAAAAATATTTTTATGATGGAAGCATTGAGATAAATATAATGGGGTACGATGGCGGAATCAGTATATCCCAACCGCCGCCGCAGTCAGCCGGCTGACCGTTGGGGGTATGATAACCGAAAAGTACCGAAAAATCAATATTTATTTTTTGTTTTTTAATTGATACCATGAATTATTTAAATGATATTTCTGAGCAGAATACCTTGAACCTAATTATTTATAGGAATTTTAAGCATAGAAGATTGAAGTAGTGTACTCCTCAAAATGATACCAATGACTCTTCCCTAATTATTTATACTTAAAAAAATATTGATTCAATATTTGATTTTAATTTATCAAATTCATTAAAAAATTATTCTGCTTTGTAAATGAAATAAAAAATGTATGTTGTGATTTTAAAAAGTAAAAAAATAAACGTATAGTTTTCCACATATTTTTTAAAATCTTACATTAATAATTATTCTGCACTCGATGTGCTTCATGCTCAACCTCATTTTCCTCTTCTAGCAAATATCTACTGAGAAACTACCATTATTGTTAGATTAGACATTTTTCTGTGAAACATCTCCACATAAGTACATGTATGTTTCTAATTAGTTAAATTACCTAATAGTTTAAATTGATATGCATTCAAAAAATAATACAGTTTGTTGTCTATATTCCATATCATCTTACCTTGGGATAAGAATGTTTTGGTAGAAATAGATGGATAAAAACCTTGCACAGTCAAATTTATCTCTTGCTCTCCATTGTCTGGATTTGTAGTTATGCCTTTATTACTACTGTTTTCAAAGTGAATAATATTCATGGTTTCTTTATTGCTTTCTAAATAAAGAAGTTTAATAATATAAAATCAAATATGGCTAGACATAAAGCATGAATTTAAAGTTATGAGTTAAAATAATTGAGATAGGTACTTAATAAATAATAACATACAACCAATTTAATTTATACAATATACGTAAAAAGTATCAATTACTAAAAGGTAAATACAATACCAATGACAATAAAAAAGGTATATTATTTATCGTTGATAAAAAATTTGATTTAAATAAAACAGCAACCTGACATTTACTATGTCTATTGTCTAGGTATGAAATGGTTAACCCTTGAATTTTTAAATATTTATAAATGACTTACCCAAAACTCTATTGAACATATTTTGATCTATAGTTACAGTACCATCAGGCTTAACAATAACTACTAAAGTGTCATCAGCTTCTTCATCTTCTGGTTCTTCATCTGTTTTTTCAGTAATTTTGGAACAAGACATAATAAAAAATTACCTAAAAAGTTTACAAAATACATTAAAATTCTTTAACAAAAAAGAAATATTTTAATACAAAAAATATTGTAATGTTATCGTTTTCAATTTAAAATATCAATAAAATATTAAAGATATAATACCTACTATCAAACACAGTCAGAAAAACTTAATACATTAGATTGTATATTAATTATAAAATTATAAGTAATGTTCACAAAAATTATATTAATGTTTTTTTAAAGATCATTATACAATATTGTAATTATTGTTATTAATATAGGAGACTGATAACTTATAAACATTTTAAAACAACAACATAATAATATTACATAAATATAAAGAATTGAACGAATTTTAAGTTGAAAAAAATAATTTACAATAATTATCATCAACCTGTCCCAGACAGAGAAAATGTGAAATATTAAAATATGAAAAATTAACTTAGTATTTAGTAATTTGTATTACAATTATTTACAACTTGATATCAGTGTGGAAACAAAATAAACAATCTCAGTATTATTATTATTGTATTACGTATTTAATAATAATAATTTTAATGTTTACGATTTGTGTGTGTTACACTGTTACGGTAACGGGTAAGTGAACGTACAATTTTTCCCTCCAACAGCAGCTCCAAACAGTGTGGGCGACGGGGCCACAGTTTCACACAAACGTCACAAACCCGGGTAGCCGGGCGAAGGACACGGTTTGATGCGGTGGTTGGAGAGAGATACTAGATACTAGATAGAATAGAGGTAGTGACGGAGAGAGAAAAAAAATTCAAAACATTGAACATGTCCCAGGGAAAATATTAAGTTTATCGATATTATCACAAGACACGCGAACGCGCGAAAATCGATGTGCGCGCAACAAAATGCAATATTAGAATATTGCAATTACTTATTATTTTATTTTAACTCAATTATAAAATGAGAAAAGGCATGACAATATAGAACAATAATATGTACTCACTACTCACCGACTCGGTTACAGACGACGAATGTAAATTGTAATCGGCAGTCGGGACTGAATCGGCAGTCGGGAGTCTTTAACACCGCTGCGGTCGGTTCGGCGTCGTTATCACTGCTGGCTGACTGGCCTACACGGCTCGACACGTTCGTCTGGACCCATCACTGCCGTCTGTCGTTTGAGCGAACGCTTGTACAATACTACAATGGTACCGTACTACCGTCCTATTCCACTCGCGCTACAGCACTTATCGCGGGTTTGCAGTTTGTTTCATATTGACTTTTCGTTTTTGCTCAAAGGCCCACAGACTTACGAGTGTGTTTGACGCGGGATCGATTCCCGTTGGTTAATGGGTTCTCGCCTTTTCGATTTAATTTGTTGTTAACTGTGTTTTAGCAGTGGAGAGTGGCAACTCGCAAGTCTGTTCATCAATTATTACTTGTTAGTTGTTATTACTTATGATTATGATTGTTATGATATGTTTATACTTTTTAAGCTGTTTGGCTGGGAACGTCCGCCATTGTAGTGTGTCATGGAATAGATGCGCTACTATAGAAGAAAACCCTATATTGATAAGGGAGTTGTCAGATGTTAGATAACTGATAATAGTTAAAAATGTGTAATAATACATTAATTTTGAAATATAAGTGCATTTTGAAAACACAAAAAAAAGATTTATTTTGTAATAATAATGTATATAAGTGGCTTCTGAGTACTAACTAGATTCTCGAGTAGTAGAGTATATTGAAGATTGACAAATTTACAAAGGAACTTTATTATTATGCTAAACCCTCTTAAATACTGAACGAAGTGATGAATGTATTGATTTTACAATGATGTTTTTTTTTTGTGTGTCTGTGTACAGCATTACTAGTCAAAATAATGCTGCTTCAATTTCAAACTTCGGTGGTGCCGTTGGCGGTTTCTGATGTAAAAGTGAATATCCTTGGTGCATTATATAGGTCAAAAGTAAACATTTTTCAACAATTTTCAAAAAAAAAACAAGTAAAACAAAAAAAAAAATGACAAAAACGGGAATTTTTACGCAAAACCAGTTTTCGACCAAATCGATTTTTTTATATGGTTGTAATTTAAAAATTAATCACTGTAAACACTTGAAATTTTCACCAAATTTTTATGTTGATGTTATCTATATACAGTTTAATTTTCACAAATTGTTGACTTTTTTTGAGTTATTTATAGACCACTGAAATTTTCAATTTTTTTGAGAACTTTTTTGATGTGCCGGTAAAAAAATGTTGGACGATCAAAAAAACTTGAAAATTTAATACAAGGTTCTTTATGAGTTGTTCTTATTGTAGCTAAAAAAAATTAAAAATCGCCAGTCACAATTTTTTTTATAAGCGTTTAGTTCAAATTTTTACAAAATCTGTCGAAAACATGAAAATTTACAAGTAATATTTGAAGTTGAAAAATCATAAAATTTTTTGTGTTAATAACTAAGGATTGAAAATGCAACACTAAGTTTTCCATTAGTTTTCCTTCAAGTAGCTATAGAGAAAACTTGAAACATCAATATAGAAAAAATTTTAAGTGCGTTTGAATTTTAAATTTTTACGAAATAGCGTAACGATAACGATTTATCCTCAAACGATTTTAAATATTTGTAATTATTCATAAAGTATAAGTCATAACTTGAAAATTTCACAAGTTATTTAGATTGGAATTTTCTTTACATGATTTAATTTTCAAAATATTTTGACTTTTTTTGAGATATTTATAGGCAACTGATATTTTCAATTTTTCTGAAAATTTTCTTTTGAAGTGTTGATAAATTTTATTTGGCCCTATCAAAATACTTGAAAATTTAATACAAAGTTCCTCATAAGTTATTCTTATAGTAATTAAAAAGTTATAAAAATATATAGGCACAATTTTTTTTTATTAGCATTTGAAGTTCAAATATCGACTTAATACGTAAAAATCACAAAAATTCACAAATTATTTTAAACTAGAAATTCATAAAATATTTTCCTTTTATATTTAAGAATTGAAAATTTAATACAAGGCTCCTAACATATTTTTACAACATCAGTTGAAAAATAAAAGAAATATATGGTCACAAATTTTTTTTTATAAGCATTTAAAGTTCAAATTTGACTAAATACATAAAAATTACGGCAATGTTCAAATTATCTTAGATAGAAATTCATAAAAGTGTTTCTTTTTAAATCTAAGATTTGAAAATTAAATATAAGGCTCTTGACACATCGTAACAACAGCAGTTGAAAAATATATAGCCACAATTTGTTTTTACAAGCATTTACATTTTAATTTTGACAACATACGTAAATATCAAGAAAATTCGCAAATTATTCTAAGCTAGAAATTCATAAAAAATGTTCTTTTTAAATCTAAGATTTGAAAATTTTTAATAATCTATAATATATCCTAGACAGATAACTGTCTCCGTTCAGAATCGTTTTTCATATACAATGATACCCATCATTGCATTCAAATTTAACCTACCGTAGTCAGAGGTCCACCCCACCCTGTAATGTACAGCAGAGCGACATCCACTTACCCGCTTTTTTAAAATATAATGTAATCTTAAAACCTTGCTTTATACATATTGGCGTACATGTACAAACATGTTTCACATAAGAAATCAAATGAATAGAAATCTGAAATAGTTTATGACAAAGTACTATACAATTGTATTGTATCTATTGTATTAATATTTTTATTTTTAAGGTGAAGCAACCATAATTAGTTATGTGTAAAGTATGTGTATGTATTAGCGTTTTTATTAAACATTAATAAACGATGGCAGCAGAGGAGTAGTAGTGTTCATACAGATCCTCCTCTGCTGTCGGTTTAAACGGAGAAAAAAAAGTACTATACAGAGTGATTCTTTTATCAAACAACACTTGAATCACCCTGTATAATGTACATCATTTTTATATAGTTACAGGAAAAAATGTGATAACTCTTTCTATTTCCTGTATACTAAACTAAAAATACTTTATTGCCCTGTTGTTCATATAGTATTAGTGTTCCTAAAATTATGGTAATAATAAAATATTATCTAACATTTTAATGACCAAATTTGGATTTTACAGAGTAGAAATGGGATCTGTAAAATGTTAGCACTAAATATATGTCATACAGCCCTTCTACACCAACATGTAGTACTAATATAATCAGCGTATTGATAATGTAGTATTTTTATATTCAATACTTTGTTATTTATAGATGTGTTATGGGTATTAAGCTATCTGACTTTTACCCATCCACCACATAATTCAGTATGGAAGCCTTTAGACTTGGGGATGAGGATCAATGTCACCGAATACAATTCAACTTGAATAACAAAAAATAATAAAAATAGAAACAAAAAAAAAAAATCAAAACTTTAATTTTGAAGATAATTATATGGTTAATTTGTAATTTTTTTTTTGTTATTTTTCCTTAATTTAAATAAATATACAAACAATTTACTGTCTTAAATTAATTTTATTTGCAGTGTTCCATACTGAAAATACATAGTATGATATATAGTAATTTAAACATCTTATTATAATATGTAGGTATGTAATATTTTTAATAAAAAACATTTTGTATCAAATAGGTTTTTTTTTAAATAATATACAAACTAAATTAAATATATTTTAGACATTAATATTGAATACCTTAAATGTTACATTAACAAAGTGGATTTCTTGGTATATTGTCTAAATTAACAAATTTGAATAATTTGGTATGTTGTTTAATTTGTTTAGTGATTATGTTACCATTTTCATATTTAAGACATGTTTATTGATTATAAATAAAATATAAAATAAGGTTATATAATAAAAAAAAACTAACCGATTGGCAACCATAAAAAAATCCTTAGTTTAAGCTGAGATGCAATTTTTCACTTGTTTATAAACCATTAAAAAAAACCCATTTTCGAACATGTTATTTAGTTATTAGTATTTACATGGGTGGTTCTTGGCCATTAGTTTCTTGGTTTTTCATGACATATGGCAATTCTGGTGGCAATGAGTATGGAACCATTTCTAGTTGCTCAAATTCTCCATTATCCATCCTACAAATATACAAAATTAATAACCTACTAATGTTTTAATATCTGATTATTTTTACTTCAATGCTAAACCAATAGTAGCTGGACTTTGTGCCTTAGCAATAGTAGAATTCAAACCACATTCTGACAATGTTTTTGTCCCATCCATTATTTCATCTTTGTAGTAAAGTTGTTGACTTGTTGGTGGTACTTTAATGATATCTAAAATAATAATTAATAATAATATAGTACTTAGTACTTACATTTTAGAAAAATTCAATAAATTTTAGTTCTAATTATTTTCACAATTTGTAGTTCACATACATGGAATTATCAGAATTTTGAGTAATAAAGTTATAATAATGCCATTTTTGTAGAATACATATTTTTAATAAACTTGTATAGGATTTAACTATATTAACCTTAGATATGCATATAGATATAGGTTACATACATACATGTAGATAATATTATAGTAAAAGTCAGACATAATATTTTGATACATGTTGTTGTTTGACTGTCCTTTATAAGTGCACATATAATTTTATTTTCCTATAGAAGAAATCGTGAATTTTAAATATTTTATAACCAACATTTTTATAGACTTTAGAATGTAATATTTTTACTCACACAATTTTTTTTATTACTTTTATTAATATTTTTTTTAACTAATAATTAACATGCTAAATTTCTTGTTCCTAAACGTGTTTAAAAACAATGTGACAAACTATAATTTCATAAATAATTTGGTAACCTTCATAATGTATTAGTTCGCATTTTTTGATTTTGTAAATCTATATAGAGTACTCATATTTTGATATTTTTTAATACAGGCTAGTTTAAATTTTATTTAAATAGGATGGTTATAATACCTTATTAATAGAGTAAAATATGTACTCATTAGTAAATTATATTATATATAGTAAATATTGAGATATTTTATAGTATTCCCTTATCAACGATTTGGCTTTCATTACCACACTAGGTATTCCTTCAAGTATCTTAAGGCACAAATGATGTTATTAGTATTATATAGGAAATGTCATAGTTGGGTGGCTCCTTTCATCTTAATAATGTTAACCACGCCATATTTTTGCTTTAACCTATTTTCTTATCGTATTAAAAATGAAACAATTGTATATTGCTTGTAAAAATAAAAATAGTACATACATCCAATAATCTTTTTGAGTTCATCAACCAGTATATTGTCTTTAGCATCAGTAAATATGGTTAGCTTTTTTCGTTGTATCATCATAAAGGCGTCCTAAACAATAAAATAATGTTAGGTATTTGAAATAGGTTTTACGAGTAGTTTAATTTCATATACTACCTACAAATAATAATTTACAAACCATTTTAAATTTAAACTGAAAATATTTTAATCACGAATTATATTGATAGCCAACTATCCACTAAACAATGATTTTGAAATCACGAGGTCAAGAATTTAAAATCTGAAATACACTGAAAAAGAGAAATATTATAAAATAAGCATTAGATTAGATAATACAATAATACAATCTATATATGTTAATGTTATTAAGTAAAATTACAGTAATATAACTTCTACTTACTGGGGTTTATAATTACTAAATACTAATATATTACACAAATAGTAGGTATCTACCGTATATTCGTAAATAATAAATCCTAAATAATAATTATTATTTATTAAAGAGATAGTAATTTCTTTTAACATCGACCTTATCAATTGTCATATGATTTTATAATACAGGTTAGCCCATAGAGCAATATTACTGTATGAGTTAACCACTAATTGTCAAAGATGATAATGATTATAAATTCATGCTTAGAAATTAGAATGATATATAAATAATACTATATTACCATATTATTATTAGCCATTTGTTATAATATTATGATATAAGTAGAATTTACTAATATCAATGGATCTAAGTAATTATGGCTTAAAATAGGTATAGACACAATTTAAGATATATCTTAAATCGTGGATATAGATAATTGAATATTATATTATTATATTTTATTTTTATTATCTTATTGTGGCATCGTGCATATAAACGAGTAAGTTGAAATATTTTGTATAATTTTAGACTTAAATGTATTTTAACGATGCACTCCTTAAAGTTAACCATGTCAATAACAATACCGACTATAAATTTTACCATTGAGCATGACATTTTGTCTCAGAACGATCAAGAGCTATACGGATGTGTCGAGTTCCGTAGTTTGGTGAAGTCGGTTTTGTTGAAGTGGTAAGTGGTATTATTTTTTATTTTTTATTACTATGCCTATGGTTTTAACTGGTTTAGTCGTCGTGAGGTGAACTTGCCAGAGGGCGCCAGTGTGAATGTTTACATGTATACTTATATATAATATATATTATATTATCAATGTTTATTGTTTACTAGGTTTTCAGGTTTTCTACATCCTGCTAGATATCATTGAAAATTGTGCTAAAAAGTTTGTTAAATCGTGGAAAAATTGTATGATGGATGACTAATGAGTATCTACAGGTCTTTAATTGATATATTAAAAAAATTAAAATAATTTTTGCGTGTCATATCATAACTCATAACCTGTCTAAGCAATTCAAATGCATTAATCTTCAGTTTCAAAGGTTGTTTCTGGTTGTTGATACTTGGGGGAGCAGAAAACTAAATGGAATCTACAAATATTTCCTGTAGGTTCTTTTCCTTTGATCGAAAAAAAGGTGATAAATTGTGGTCGTTTTGCTGGGGTCGCTATATTAAATGTGTTAAATTTGAATTCAATAAATTGTATAGGTAATATCGTTATATATTAAACACGATTCTGAGCGAAGACATAATGCCTTTGTCAGGGCACCCACAATATTGGGGGGGGGGGGGGGTCAGAAGGGCCCATGGTATACCAGTATACTGGGGCCTGACGTTTATGCAAAAATAATTACTTCAATATATTATATTATAAACAATTTTTCAAAAATAATTGTTATTTAAGAAGGGCCCGGGTTAAGTTCTGTACCTGAGCCAAAAATATGATGTAGGGGGGTTGACTTTTATTACTAACCATATTTCATAATATTGCTATTAAAGTAATTTATATTATTATTAAATTATTTATAAATAATAATACGTAACTATACTATGGCTATTTGGTTATATATTTAAATAAAAAATAACAATTTTATAGTAATTTTGTTATAATTAAGAAAAAAATCAAAGGATCTTGACATTTTTCGTCATCATGGTTATTATTATCAACCATGTAAAATCATATTTTCAAAATATTTTGCCTACAATAATAAATTAATAATATAAAAATGTATAAAAGATCATTAAACGTTTGGACTGACACCTGAGTGCTTGACACTGACCGCTCAAAAACGATTTTCGTTGGTAGTAAACTATAGTAAGTATACCTACTAAGTAGGTATAGTATAATTGTCACACAAATACAATTCTATAAACTTAATGATATAAAATTGAATACATCTATTACAGTAGGTAACAATACTTATTTGGTTATTCAATGATGAGTTTCATTTGACTCTTAATTAGTGCCAATACTACTCAGTTCCCCGGTTTTTTTAAATTCAACTCACGATCGGAAAAAAACTATATGATAAACTAAGACGGCTAATACGAGGTACCTACTATTTTCACCGAGGATGTCATGTCTGATCTAACCGGTGATAGCTGACGAGATGACCGATTTCTAGATACTCACATTGACTATTAAGCAATAAAATTTATTAATTTTTACTCACAAAAGACAATCGTAATATCGTAGAATAGCCAGAACCAGTCTTGATTTACAGCAGCGATCACTAATAACTAGAAACTTAAACAACGGCTTCTGCTGTCAGCAGACATGTATTAATTGGATGTCAACGATTATTGTGCTTGGGACGAGCACGATGGAATATGACCGAAACAGCCACCATATAACATCACTATTGCAGAGTCAGAATGGTCATATAACATGTATATGGTGACGCTGTTAGTCTACGAAAGACGACGAGGCGACGATAGTCGGGTCTATGCCTCTATATGGTCTGTATAATGCATTCTATCGACGATCTGAGACGTGCAGGGACTCCTGCTGCAGAGGTATAGTACTTACGGTAATGAAACGCACACATATTATACTGATTCCATGTTTTAAGGGGCAACAATTCGGTGAACTTCCACACCACTGCAGCATGAAGAATACGTAATTTTGCTCTGGCGCCTTTGTCGTTATTTATTCTGCAATTGTGATATCTTTCTATATATATTCAGCTTATTACACGCCGTAGAAACGTCTATGTAGGTTTTAATTCACTCATCAGCCGTCGCTTTTTCGTCGTCCATGGGATGCAACGCGTCGCACAACAGGACCTGACCCTTCCAGTGACGTTGCGGTAGCTGTGTCGTCCATATTCCATACTTGATGTCTGAAAGCGCAGTCATCCGATATATGTTCATTGACAGGAGTCGTCTACTGCACACAGAATTCCCATCATTGCAGGATATCCCAGGTGTATACTCGTCATTCGGATGTTCCTCTAGCTGGAAGCAGACCGGTGCCTGCACGGGCGACAATGGTCTAGTCCACCAACGTCCGTCGTTCTGTCCGATATAAGTGTTCCATGTATACCTATATAAAAGACAGGTAACTCGTTTTTTTATATTTCAACTTATGTCTTGCGTCCGAATCATTTTATTAAGTTTTTTCAGTTCCGTTTCATTACGGCATCATAATCGTCGCTGCAGGACACCGATACTTCAACCTCGACATGATTAGGTATAGGAGGTATAGCTGTATCGCTGAACGCTGATATAATCATATTTTCTGTAATTTGTAGTCTTAGACATAATATTAATATGTATAACCTAATAAAGTCTCAGTTTATAAATTACGAAATTTTCTTTTGGAATATAGTATTCAATATATTATATCATCCTAACATCTGCTAAACAACGATAGTATATCTATAGTTGATATCAATTAATATGTATGAATATTTTGTTTTTTGATGATATTTATAATACAGGTACCTACCTCCAAATGGTTATTCATATATTGCATTATATGAGAAGTTTGGCTATATCATTTTATCTATGACAGTAATTACTATTTTACTATTTATAGTAAAATTATTATTATTACTATTGAAGTTATCATTGTAATTTGTCGATATTTATTCACGGGAAATTAAACTCAAGATGTTATACTCAACTTTGCGTGTACATATAAAATCCTTGTTTTGAAAATGGGTAAAATTCAAAAAGTGAATAAGTAAAATAATGTTTACTGTTTCAAATTATTTTTAAAGCGAGGAATGTACTATAAATTTATAAATATTTTGTATGAAACATTTTGTATAATTCAGAAGTTACAATTACTACTTATTTTGGTATTTTGGATAGAGTATTCCGAACAATAGATATATCATCTTTTATTTAGCCCTGTATAGCAGTGGTTTCCAAACTGTGCACCGTGAGCACATTTTAAGGGCACCGCGGTTTGCAGCTCATAATAAATAATTTAAGATGTATATAGAATTTATTTTTTTTAATTCATTATTAATGAGTATTTTTTTTGTTCTGTTTTTTATGGTATTCACAGTAGGTCACCTGGCTATATTTGGTCCAAAAAAAAGCACCGTGTAAAAAAAGTTTGGGAACCGCTGCTGTACAGTTTAATATTTCAGTTTATTATAAGATTAATAACTTAAAGAAAGAGAAAAATCGGCAATAGAATTTATATACAATTGATTACGTATTGAATGGCCAAATATTATGAGTCACTGCCATAATAATATTTTTATGCTTAACAACCAACATAGAACTACAGTTGACTAAGCAAGCTGCATATTACAATGCTTAAAAGGATTTTAGTACTTGAATAAATTTTATATTTTTTTTCACTATAATGCGTATTATCTATATTATATTACACCTATAGTGTGGATTCTTAGTTTCCAATTTAAGCGTTATTATTTGAATATCATATCCGATGCATGAATGTTATTTTTTACACTCATAAAAATATACATTTTTTCTTGTACGATAAATAGTATCAGTTAAACGAACATTCTCAGTGTACACACGTTGACGTAATACACTCACGTAAAGGAACATATTTATCATACATATATGCATTGCATATACTATATGTAATGCACTTATACATAACTTATTATAATCTGCAGCAGACTAAAAAGTCCAGCTAAAAATATCAAATATGCATCTGGCATGAACTAATTACTTTGAAAATCCAAATTATTTATACTTATACAAGCCTTATTGGTGTTTCAGAAAATAACTAGAGAATACCATGATAAATATGATACACAATACACTCTATATGGCTTAGATCAAAAGGACTTGTTCAGTTGTAAATTAATGTTCTTAAATACTTAAAGGTATTATAAGAATGTAGTAGTGTGAGCCTTACGTCTCACACTCTTGCTGTAAAATCCTCGTACCTATAACTATCGTCTATTATTTACATTGTGGTCTATGTGAGTGTCTATACATTTATATACATTTAATACTTTTTGTCTTTTGACAAACGTTTAAATGTATCTATAAAGTTTATATATTTTATAAATAATTCAATATGTAGAATGTAGATACAGATAATAAGTCTCCCGTCGATGTTATAAAGCGAATTACGCTGCTTGTTATATACAAATATGAAAAATGTAATAGTATATAATATTCATCAACCAAGAGTATTCTTTGGGTATGGACGGGAGTTCCCCTTTTAAATTTTTGAAATCTATATCAAACAGAGGCGCAAACTAATTAAAATTATGGGGGGGGGGGCAAAACAAAAGTATTCAATACCCACCTATTAAAAAAAAAATTTTCACTGTGCTCACTTACATATAAATAATAATATTAAAATATATCAAATAAAAATATAATATAATATAATTACAATGTGAGATAACAGTATTCACCAAATTTATTTTAAAAGAATAACCATTAACTTGACTAAAATGTATTTTCAAAAAAGGCATAATAATAAATAAAACTAATACCTCATTTTTCAAATGACCCCTAGATTTGCGCCTCTGATATCAAATGATCAATTTGTAATCGTTATTAATGCATATTGTTATATAATAATATTTAGGTACCTGGTACCTATGGTAAATAAATATTTATTGATGAAAAAGCCTTTTAGGGAGACCTACTTGTGAATCGGCTTTATGGTCTTAAAGAATGAAACCTGCAATTACCAGAAAATATATTTTTTTGATAACCTCTAGCATCAGGAAATTTTTAAATTTAGTTGGTTGTGCTACAGAATAAGATACAATCAACACGGACAACGGAAAATATTATGGTTCCGGTTCACAGATGCGTCGTTTGTCATGTTGTTTAGCTTTTATCGTATTATGATTGACCGTTGTAAATTTACAAGTCAATTTCTAAAGTTGGGCCGAGTTCAACTTTTGGACATGAGTACATGACAAGAAAGACAACGTAGTATTGCAGTGAACGTGAACCCGGCTTAATATAAAATGTAACTATAACCATGGTACAAATTTTGTGACCGTTGTTCACATAGTGCATGGTATTTTGGTAAGTGTGTTAACGTGAACACATTTTCTTATTGGCCTACAGTCAGTTTTTAAGACAGTTTTTCATACTTTATCGTTTCGTTGTTTCATATAAGGTATTATGTTTGTTTTTTTTATACATTATAATAGTAATTATATCACATTAGGTATATTATTATAATATTTAATACTTAGGTGTTTTCTGGTAACAAAATATTGGTAATATATTAGCTTTAGGTTGAACCATATTAACTCTACTGACTACCCAACATGGTATAGTTTCCACTATACCATATTATGTTGTGTAGAGTTACCAACACATTTGGTCACCTACATAATAGGTACACTAAAACACAACACAAAACCGAGGTACAGTAGAAACCAAACTTAAGGAAAATACTATGTACTCATCATATCGTCCAAAACGTAGAGAGAAATTCTACGTATCCATTTGTGCCATTCACCGATTCTCGATCAAACCGTTTTAACGACGTCGTCCATGAGTGCGTTTATTAACATGCAGTATGCGCAGTGCGACGAAATTACAGTGAAACGAGTCTAAATCTGTTTGTCTCTTAATTTCCGGTGGTGTCGTCATCGCTCGTTTCTCGAGGATTACGAGACGAAGGCAGCGCGTCAAGGTAGGAACTAGGAATTACGCACATGTACCGATAGATAGTAGTTATTCATATGAAACAAAAACCAACCTTAGAACCATTAGAAAATAAGCTATGAACCATAATAAATTTTAAGAGTTAATAATACAATAACTAATATGTTAAATACTTGTATTAATGTTAGAAATTATAATTATAAACGGGTATGCATTTTGATACATAAAGTGTAGCCTGGGGCGATTTATAGACGCGTTTCTGAGTCTATAACATGATATTGTTTTCGTGTTCGTGTTCGTTGCGCGACCACAAGAGTGAGAGATAATCCGTTTGTGCCCAGTGCCCACATCATTGTCACGCCTACAAAGCACGCGCATAGTACGATCCCCTCACCACGCCATTTTCATTATTATTATCATTATTTTTATTATAATATATTCCCTCTGCACGGAATAATAATACACATGCTACTAATGCTGATCATCGTGTGTTAGTAGGTACCACGCGAAAATTTTGTTTCAGTACTATAATAATGTCGTCCGTCTAAATCATTTTTCAAGTATTTTTTTCTTCTATATTCTTTATACTTGTCTTTCGCATATTTTTAAGGATATCGTAGTATAAATAAAAATACCAATCATTTAATATATATATATGTTTATAAATTATATAACATCTGTACTCTGTAGGTAGTGTAGGTATATACTAATACTATGTATAGTGATACTGTATGTCTGTATGGTATAACTGTATACTTAAGAGTATAGGTATTCAATATTGTTTATTATAAATTATATAATAGGTACACGATGCGGTCGATGCACCAACTGCATTATCCCATTTTTATACAGAGATATGCTACGATCATGCACGTATTGATGCATTATTTCTGCAGTATATAGTGTAGGTATTAGGTAGTAAGTAATACTAAATAATAATAATATACTGACACATTTTTAATTATTATTACTAAATATGTAGCAGTTATCGATGTGCTTTTGGAACGACAAAATCACAAAACAATATACTACCAATTATTATTATTATTATATGCTTCACAAAATTATCAATTAATTCTGTTACTCCGCAGTCAAATGTGTTCTCCAATTTATATGGTCGAATTTAGTGTGGCACTTGATAACGGTCCATCGTCAGCAGCGATTGTTGACGTGCCGCCACACGCGGAGAAAGCTAATTTCTTTGGGTTGTCAAAAACCGCTCTGTTGCGTCACGCGCGCGCACGTTATTAGTCGTATATGGGCTTATGTAGAAAACCCGAGTCAGAGTATGGCGTTGGCGGTGTTAACACAATAATAAGGGAAATTGGATGCAACCCTATACTATATATAGGTAAACGTATACTATACATTATAGTATATAGTATAATTAGTATATATTATGTATAGTAGCTAGGTATGTAGGTACCTGCAATACTACTATGTACTATAGTGTCTATTTACCTATAACGTATTTATATTGTCATATTATTATGTTTATTGTTTGGTGTATGTTGTATACATAATAATTCATATACCTAACACCTATATAATATATTATGGCTATATTTTGTTAGAAAATAGTCTTACATATTTGGAAAATATTTTTTCTGAATTGTATATTTATCTGAAATTTAATTTAATTGGAAATAGGTATATTATTCTGTTTTTAAAGTATGCGTTTGAAAATTAAACTATTTTCAAAGATTATTTTGGAACCATATGTTTATTTGAAACGTTTATTTTATTGGAATAATTTTAGCTCAAAAAACCTTGGATAAGTATTTATTCTGTTCGGTACCGTGTATTATAACTCAATATATTATACTTCAAACAAAATATTTTCATGAAAATAAGTTTTTGAGCATATTTGATTCCAAAAAATATTATTCAGTAGGTATATTAAAGTTTAAGCAACATAAATGTTTTCAACTGTATATTTTTTATGAAATTTCGTTTCCGATATAGGTATTCTTTTTTAAACAGATTACGATTCCAAAGCATATATAATTCAATTAAAATACAATTTTAGCAGTATGTGTTTTCAACGAGATATTTACAACAAACTGATATTCCGAATTAATCGTTTTATACATTTTATTCACCTCTATAGCGACGTGTTCAATACTTATTTTAACAAATTTTTGGTTTGGGACTGGCAATTTGAAATGATAAGTGATAACTGAAAACACATGCGTGCCTACATGATAATATATTATAATATAGTGAAAACTATAACGAAACTCTTTTCAGCGAAAACTCTAAATAATGTAAACATGACATAACAATGGTGGGTTTGCTTCATAACCCATTTGTAAATTTGTTTTCTATAGCGTATTAATCACTCTCAATAATAACGAAACAATATTTTATGTTTCATAAATTTGAAGTTGTTTTGCCAATGCTGAAGAAGAAATAGGACAATTTTAAAAAGAAAATATTATACGAGTATACCACTGAGTGAGTGAATTATTCAGTTCAATATTTCACAAACTTATACTCCTCACGATTTACAAAATTATTTAACTATGCAGGAATTGTCGAGAACCTGGTTACAACAGCAATAACGTTAACTTATGAAGAAATCCTAAATGCAGTGATAAAAAACAAGGTGGAGCAAAAAGAAGATAAAGATGAAGAGCAGCCTGATGAAGTTGTAATATCAAGTACCTATTAAACAAACACTCGATGGGGCTAAATTATTAGAAAAATACTTATCGTTTCACGAAGATGATCCAAAGTTATTCTAAAACATGATACAAATTCATAGAAAAATACAAAAAGAATATTGGCATAAAAAGTGCAAACAAAGATGATAGACTATTTTTAAATAAATGTATAAAATATAATAAGTATAAAAATTTAATACAATAATTATAATTTAATTTAATAAAATAATAAATACATATCATGTAATTAACTACTTATTATAACTTGGTATAACTACCAATAAAAAAATATTATATTGAACCTTTTATTCCATTTTCAACCATACAGGCTTTTTTTATATAATCTTCTTTATTTTCTTAATTATAAGTAACTTTTTATATCTTGTATTTTATGTAACGTAATTGTTGAAACTTATTGTTAGACAAAGTTTAAATAAAAAAAAAAAAATAATCATATAATACATATAGACATATACATTTATACATGTGATTAAAGTTTTTTTTTTTTTAACGAAAGAAATTACTTGGTCCTTCAGATTAGTTATAAAGAGTTTTCACTGTATGTAAATATACAATATTATAATATATTGTTTAATTTTTTTATTCAATAAAATAATTAGTTACATATTATATCTTTTAACGTATTCATTATAGGTACCAATAGATAGAAATACGAGCAATATTGTTTCGAAAAATGTAAATCCACATTTAATCATCATTGTAAAATCAATACATTCATCACATCGTTCAGAATCTAAAAATGTAATCTAAATAATTAAAATTAAAGTTTATAACTACTTTTCCTTAGTCGTATATTAATATATTTTGCACGAATTTTGATTACTTATCAAGTTTATCTACATTTATTATTACTTAAAAAAAAAAAATAAATAAATAAAAAGATTCGTTTTACGACAAACGAATAAACGATGAATTTAAAACTCATTTATAATGTCATTACGAATTTACGATTGTAAAGTAAAGCTATATTCTTATATATCCTTAATTCTTTTCATCCTGTTTATAATCTATATAATATAAAAAAAATACATTTTACTAAATAATTTTTAAAATTAAAAATAGTGATTTTTTAGCAATTTTCGAGACATATAAATTAATGAAGGTAATACTTTTTTATATTATTCAGTTCTTCGTAATTCTTCATAACTTGAACATTTTTGTTGTCAACTTGCTTGCTACTATAAATATTTATAATCCCTACACGCGTCTTAAAATATCTCAGTACTCTTTAGTCTATCTCTATATCATATTATTATAAAACTGGATGTTAAGTGTTATCATTAATTATCTGTAAAAAAATAAAAATATGGAACTTAAAATATCTTGTCAGTTGTCGGTATTTGAGGCCAAATTTTGTGATGAGTCTTGAATTTACAAATAATCGTAGTTTATGAAATATCTACCTTATTATTCAATTATATTGTATATTTTAATTCGTTAGTTCGTTAATATTTTTCTATTTTTTTTTTTTATAATATAGAATTAAAAAAGTTTGGTACATAAATAAATAATTTAATATATTTAAATGTCTATATCAGTACATACTATTGCATAACTTGCACATATATTAATAATATGTGCAACACTGGTAACAAAAAATAGATAAATAATATATTAATATGTAATGTATAGGAAATAAAAATTATACATAAGTACCGTATATATCAGTACAATAATCTTGTATTCGAAGTTAACATTTATTTAAAATTTCAATTGTTATAATAGTAACTATTTAAATTTAACATTATATTATTATTTATGTCCTTATAAAATTATTATTCAAACTAGCTAAACATACTTAATGACGAGCTATTGATCACGTTTTGTCTAAATAAATAAATTCTTATAATTTAGAATGTATGTTATAAGTTATAAGTTATAACGTCATTATATTTATACTATTTTGAATTTTTCAAATTATTTTGTATACTTATTATATTACTAAATAATTTTGTAACATGTCAAAAGTTAAAGTTGTAATACTTGTATTCTATAACATATTTTTAACTTGTAGGTGTATATATATTTATATAATATAATAGCCAATTTTTTTATTTATTTCGCTGTAAAGTATTTAAATATTAAGTAAGACTCAGTAACCGTCATCTCATCTTTTCAATTAAGTCTTCTCATAATAACAGATACACGTACAATGCACTGCATTGAAATATTTATCGCATTAAAGTATTAACTACTAACTTTTATGTTAGTTATATTAGTATTAGTTCTTATTTAGTATACTATATTGTAGTATTAGCGGATGTAATATAATACTTATATGACTATATGCTGTTTAGTTCTGGATGAGGTTTAAATCAGTTTAAACTAATGTTTTCAAAGTTTTATGTGAGTTTTATTTAGCATATGGTCATCTTTTACATCTGAGATTTATTAAAAAACCAAACAGGTGGTTGCCCGAATCGGGTAGGCCGATTGCATAGTTTAAATTAGTTGTGTGTAGGAAGATATTTTATTACCGCAATATTGTTATTATAGTATTACAAAGATGTTTGGCAAATTTAATATATTTGTATAAAATTATGGTATACAGATGGTGTGTTTTAGTATACTAATTAACATAGAATAGTAGATCCAACCATTGTTAAAGTGTATAGTTACAACACGTACTCATAATATTTAAAATATTTTATTAGTTATTAAAAAAAAATTAACCAATTACACGTCATGATATTTGCAAACTTGTCTGATAGGTCGACAATAATCTGCAGGTTTTTTTTCAATTCTACCGACATATTATTATTACTTCCTTCATTTTAAAAGTTGTAAATCAATAGCTATATTAAACAAATATAGTCTAGTTACACGCACTACAAAATTATTTAGTAGACGTATATTATAAATGTATAACTATATAGGTAAACTTGGTATGTAGTTGGTACTGTACTACTGTATAATAATTATTCATGCATACTGCATGTTGTTTTATTTTCATAAAATAAATTATTATTTCTTGTATAAAAATCATGTAGCAAGTAGCAACAATAACTTCGTTACTTTGATTATTTATGACTTATCAAATTATGTGTCATAATAATTGTTGCAAAAATTCGTTAATCAGAAAAATATAGTACCAACATTGACAATCCTAAATCCATAATCCAAACACAAAAGAACATGAAACGATAAAACCCAATCAATTGTCCACACCTTAGGAAATAAACTTAATTAACTAATATAGTGTGGAAAGAACGTGTTTAAAGATACAGATCCAAAATAGGCGTGTAGTATGTATGTATAACTGCTAACATTTTATGTTTAGGCACCTGCACTATTATTCAAATTGACTTAGATACATGAAATAATTTCGTATTATTAAATTAATAATTGGTATGGATATATAAATTATAAAGAGACCTCCTCAGTGAAATATATCAGGAACCCTGATGAATATCATACTTTAATTTTGTATCTGCTGCAGTTTAAAAGACATGACGTTAACTTATTGGAAATTCATTTGGGGATCCCAAATAAATTTGATTGCAAGAAATATTACAAGATGTCTAATAGTTTTAAAAATATTAATTAGTAGGTAGCATTACTATAAAATTAAAATTACATAGTTTCGTTTAAATGTGAATAAATAGCATATGTAGGTATTCTAAATATATATATTTATTAGATATAGCTTAAATATAAGTAATACGTATTATAATGTACTTATAATATGCATAAGTAATAAATATACTACTATAAATGTATAACATTCTTATTACAAAAAATAATGAAGAGCTTGGGTATCTAATTAATCTAAATTAAATATCAATCATACTAATACTTAAAATAAAGGTAGGTATATCCTACAGTACACAATTTTCTGTGATATATGATATTTAAAAAAATTATAAACAATACAATTTAAATAGCTACTTTTCTTAAGATTTTGTTCTGATGATGTTTTTCAATTTATACATGTTGACGAATTTCAGTACCTACACAGTTGTACACACACAAGCTGTTATTGATACTTTGTATTTATATATATACCCCTATATATATATTATATGTATTAAGTTGGAGGATGTCCAAAGGAGTCCCAAGTTTACAGTATACGGGGTCACCGGAACCCCAGAGATATTTTAAATGTGCATACGGTCACGTATATAATATTTATTTATGTAAAGATCAACTTTATTTGATATTATATATAGAATAAAAACTGAAAATTTCCTAGCCTAAAATTTAAGCATTGTAATCGACGAAATATAACGCCATTATGGTACAATGACTTATAATTGTGCGTACGCACTATCCATTTATTTCTATATAATAATGTTTGACCGGAAATTAACTCAATTAATTAATTTGAATCTCTTATATTATATTATTGTACTATTTATAACCACTGTAGCATAGCAGTTGTAAAAATCGTTGAACATATGGGAATATTTTACTTTACATATGCGCGCGGTGAACTGTAGATGAGAAAGCCGAAAGGTAATAATATATTATATACATTTAATGTGTGGTTGTGTGGCGTGCGTGGGTTTTCCTATGCGTATAAACGTATCAAGGCAATATTTTAGGCTGTCGAAACTGAATCTTATACTAGGTAGGTATAAACGACATTGTATCGATTACTATAATACACCTCAGCCTCAACAACTTCACAGACTCATAGGAGATTATCTTTTGTATAGATCATGGCTATTATATCGATATAACAGTATATAGATAAGTTCAGGTAGTGCTCAAAAGTCAAATCGAGCACTGATTGCTCCTTTAATATTTTCCGATAGTTGAGGCGTTGAGTGGACATTATATGGCTTATAGGAATTTCTCTTATTGAAATAGCTATTCGTGCCTTTTATGTGTAGCTATATGATATCCTTTTTGAAAAATATGTATAACAAGGCTACGTAAATGTGCATTTGAATTTTTTTTTGTCTATATTCACTTAGTATATTGAGAACAAATATATAGAGCATTGGAGGTTTGAATAATTATAGCACTACAAAAATATAAAATCATTTGTCAAATATAAATTTGGACAAAAGGAATTATTCAAACTTCAAAGTATATTTTAATTTATAAATAGGTATCTGGTATAATTATATATATTATGTTAATTTATAAGAAATGCAAGATGAGATACATTGTATGCATTATTTTATCATTATAATATTATATGTGAAAAAGCCGTGGTAAGAAAACGGGGATTGTGGGGCGATTAAATTCTACGTGAAAAGCTGATAAATTGTAAGTGTAAACAATATCCAGGTCCCAGCTTCCGAGAACTCTAACTTATAAACGCCATAGGTCAAAATACTTTAGTTTCCTTTTTCTATTATTCCGATTTTCGAGCACTGTGCAAAAACAATACAATTGTTAACTATAGCATTATTGTATTCGGCCTATTTAATGATTATTATAATCATATTATACGTATCGAAATAACGTTTTTTTTTCTAACCGGTTGTCGGGGCCGCTGCTAAAACACGCGCTTGACGGACTTTCCGAAATCCACGTGGGTGTCCGTCGCCGCTCAACGTCTGCTCAGCACGTTCATCGTATATCGTTAGTCATCACGCTCGCGACTTCTTCCATAATAATATTTACTACGTGCTTGCGCTACCGACGGCTGCCACAGATCATCGCACACCGCGCGATATTACGCATTTATGTGTACCATAATATTATATTATAATAATAGGTATAGCGTTGGTAATAATAATAATACCGTGAAGACAGGGTCGTATCTAAGTAAGAGGGCGAATTGAGGGGAGGGATAGTCCAAGAGGTAATAATTATTTTTATCTCAATTCACAGATCTCCACGAACAAGCAAAGTTTACTTCACAACCAACAGATTGGTTATAACTTATAATCATGTTTTATAGGCGAAAAACTATCAAATTAGTGTAATGAAAACCAACTTGTTTAGTGGCTCATATAATATTAATTGCGAAATATTTAAAATAATGTTTGGTTATCTACTTTAATAAGTACTTTTTCAAATAATATAGGTATAGTCGTAAAGGTAATTAATAACTAATTATTTAAACTATCTATTATGACACTAAAAATAAATGGGTTCTCTAGGATTTACAATTTATATGGTAATACGTCATATAACAATTATTGCATTATAATGTAGGTAAAACTATATAATACCTAATAACATGTAATAGACTATATGTTTAAAACGATAGTCTTCTGTGTTTTTTTTTCAGCGGTGAATGTGTCCCCCACAAACAACCCTTTGGTGCTGATAATAATGTAATGGGGAGCAACACTGCATGCGTTTAAGCGATTTACCATGTGATGTCAGATGTGTCCGTATGTGTGGGATAAACACCTCCGCGTGCGGGTTCGTTCACACTGCGCAACTTGTCCGCGGGCCGCTTTTCGAACGCGCTCGCGAGTTGTGCGCGACGGCTGCCGGTGCCACAGCGGATGCCGTTTTCGGAGGGCGCCAAGTGGGCAACGTACCGGTCCACCGTGGGCCGTGGCCATGCGGAGGCGGCCGCGCGGTATTGCGGAGGTGATATTATTATTATATTATTATTATTATTATTATATTCTATATCGCCGCGGCCGCGTCTGTTAGCAGCGTCGTCGCTCGGTATCCGATTCAGGTGCGCGGTGACGGCGGCGACAAGACGGGAAAACGCACTGCACCGCGGCCGCCGTCCCACGCGCTATTTTGCTAATAGCGATAAAATATCATAAATATTATACAGCTATTCAGTCATGGACGATCGCAGTGCATGTACTGCAACGCGCGTCTGCACATAATACAGGGTGATTCATCTCATCGGCCACGTCTGTCCAATCAAATATTTTTTAGGTAATAACTACTTATACCTATAATTCTGCAATGTTAAAATTCCATTTATTATTATAGTAGTGTAAATATGACACATTTTAGATTCTGATAAAAACGATAGGTTGTCTATTAAGGTCAGCGATAACTTTTTTCCGATCATTATGCAATCATGCAATCATATTCAGCATGCTTAAATCATTTCCGACAAATAGAAAATAGTGGATGAATATATAATACATTGTACAGAATTGTACTTGATCGGAAGAGGTAATTTTTTGATTCTCTTACATTTATTCATGAATAATTAATATTCGAATGGAAAAACCACGAAAAACCTCTAATATATGCAAGCCGTACGGATTAAAATCCATTTCAGGGACCAAAGGCCCCACGGTACACTATTAAAACTTAAGTTAATTTATTACTAATATTTTAAGGTTGTAAATAATTTTATAATTTTGTAGGCACCATTAAACAAAAATATAATCATTATAATAATTAATATGATTTAAAAAACAATAGTTATATAATATTATATCATACACAATTATCAATTATTTAAACTACATCATTATAGGTAGTAACAAATTATATTTTAAGCGTTAGGGTTAGTACCTATATTATAAAATATTATCACCTCATGAGAATAGGTCATAAACACTTAATATAAAATATCTTAGTTTATTGGTTTCAACTGAACCAATTAAATATGATAAGTTATATTAATAAACCTATGTCATACTAGATCATAACTAAATTTTCCACAAATCATATTTTTACCAATTTACAAGCTTCGTCATTTTCCTCAATCAAATATCAATTTATAATGAGTTTATTATTTAGAAATTTTTCGCGATATAAATATTTTGATTTTATTTTTTGAAATTTACTTTAAAAGTGTACTTAAAAAAAAAAAAAAAAATGGCTAAAATCAATGTGATCCTTGTGGCCGAGTCCCCTTAATCCAGACTTCTCGAAAATATGAGACGTTTTTTTGTTGATAAAATCGACTTTGGGGTGTTTTTTTTTTCATAATATAGCTGTGATAATTAAATTATTTTTGGTACAGCATCGCGAAAGATCTGATACAGCCAATTCATACAGCCATATGTAATAAGAAACTATATTATGGTGTTTAAATATTATATTTATATAAAATTTAAATTTGAAATATATAATATATAATATATTATAGCTAAAATGTATTGAGCGTGAGTTCATATAATATTATATATTTATAATATATATTGTTGTACATGCCACTTTTAATAGTTATGCCAGGAGGCACGTAGATAAGTTATTATAATAATAATAGTATGACTTTATAAGTGTATTAATGGTATAAATGTATAAATGTACTTAATACCTACCCAAATATTACGATAGACACCCTGTATAAATAATATGCATGTGCATCCAAAGACCCGAATCTTTGGACACATAAATTAATAATATGCGTATATACACAATAGTACAATATTACTCAGCAACTCGTATCGTTGAAGTTGCAAACTTGCGTAAATATTATTAAGGCGCGTTCATGAATATATAATACACATATTGGTTCAGAATTATTGTATAATAACTATAGTATTAAGTATAATAATAATATTATGTATAGATACACCATCAAAATATAATGTATTTCGTCGTATACAGCAACACTAGCGTCACGCGATCCGGGGGCGTAATGATTAGTATACTGCATGGATGTACAGATCCATCAAAGCTTTCTATTTTTCATTTCCGTTAATTTTTTTGGTCGTTTATCCTTCGCGAGTAGTTGTTCGTTTATTGATATGCGCGGAAACTTGTATCAAATTGTACATATATTATAGCTGCAGGTATACCTATAATATAATAATAGGCATATAATAGCCCAATACGTCAAGCTTAGTAAGTATATACATAGTCAACGTTGTATCAATGAAATCGTTTATTGTAGTGTAACGTGTATTAGTTTATTTATGATATATCAGATATCTCAATGTTTTAGAGTATAATACTTTTCCGGAAAATCAGTATTATTTCATATTTGAATCTTTTTTGTTATTCAACCTCCACAAATTACAATAATGCAATACTCAATACATTTATTACCTATACATTTCCCTCAATATCCAGGGATAATTTATACTTATACAAGCTTATTATACAATCTCCAGGGAAGGGATAACATATAGTCATACTCTTCAATCCTCACTCCTCACGTATGTATATATGTATGGCTTCGTCAAACAAATTTTTCTTAGAAAATTAATTTGTAAAATTGCTCAGTAGCTTCTGAGATAATCGTGAAAACCATATTTAGCGTCTGGAAATGAAGACATTTGTATTGGAAGCGATTAAATATATTAAGCGTGACTTTGATATACTTATTTGCAGGAGCTCTAAATGTATCCTATATCAAAAATTAGAATTAACTGAAAAAAGCTAATTTTGTATATGGGCAGGCTTAGCTCCCTTCTCTCAAGTTTCTCAAGCCCCACAAATGAGTCAACACCATTCTTAATTGATTTTTCAATGGTTTCATACATAGGCGTATACGCACGAGTGCAGCAAAAGGTTCATGTGCTACATCTGCAACATTTTATTGATCGATTTATTGACCTATGATGGGCCATGGAGGTGTAAATTACTGCCACACTCAGTTATAATCGCGCGATGACAAAATGCATTGTTTAATATAACTATATATAAGTAGGTAGATAAAATGGATTCGAACCAATATTTTATTAGATAATTCAATAATTAATACTTGATGCAATTATACCTTGTTAACAACAAATTGGAACCTAATAAAAATTATGAATTAGATTAGTATATAGGCATTATAGCTACTGCCCACTGTGATGGTAACAATATAGACCATAACCTTTGTATCATACAATGTCCATTAATACCTAGTTTTAACTGTTCAACATTTATTTGGTTGATTGTAAAAAAATAGGCCGCTTATTTATTCTATAGTTGTAGTTGTGATTAAAATTTACGCATGACTATATGAGTTTACTCGTATATTAAAAATAATAAACACCACTCAGCATCAAGGTGACATGTGTCCGCAATACCTATATACCTTGTTTATAAATCACATAACACTAGGTAATGAGTTATCAGATTTTTTTTTACATAACCTAATTTTTAAACAATGTTTCTTTATTAACACTAATACAATACACTATACACTTAAACAGTATCTACACAAGTACACAACTATAAACAATTAGTGAATTATCTATTGCATTTTTGGATACTCCGATATATGTTGAAAATGTATACATTTACTTACTTAATAATATCGTAATAATATTATAACGAGAAAGAAGAGTTATCAACATTTAAATTTCTAATATTAATTTATTTTTCTACAGGTATCCATATTTTAATTAAATAGCATACAAAATCTAAGACTATAGGATAATTAACATTTTGAATCCTTGCATTATTTGTTATGTGTATTAATGCGTATATAGACATTAGACATATTATTATAAATCAAATTTGTGGCGTGGGCAAGAATTTGTTGCGTAGGAAGTAGGCGAAAATCAAAATAATTATTTTTCTAGACACCATTTATTTAAAGTATCTTGCTTACCAAATTATAATTTCTGTAATAAAGTATTTATGAATGAATAATACAAATAAAAGGTATAATATTTGTGTAATATGTACATAATATATATAATGTAATAAGCCATAAGGTGTTTAGGCGTAGTGTGTATGCGATGTAGAAAGTATTACATTTTTAACCTTCAGCCATACATTTATTGAAATATTGTTTCTAAACAAATCTATTATTTAACTTCAGTGTTCTTTTTGAATTGTTTCCAAATTGTTTGTATGCTCTATTCATTTTTAATATTATTTAGAGCATAATAATTGAATTACTTTAGTATATTATTATAGTTTTAACAACTAATATTAATACACACACATACACGCACAAAAGGTGCGATATATTATACTTATCGTATATTATGATGTGTTCTTGTGTACATATATTTAGATACCTACAGTAAACGTATAAAAAACAACGGAAATGAAAACTAATCTTAATACTTTAAACTTGTACGTAAAAATTTAAATAGACATCTTTACTATATAATATATGTTCCATGTGCCCTACCATAGTACTTATGTACCTATATATGATTATATTTTTTTCATCGCTTGAGTTCGCCGTTTGGTAAGTTATTAATGTTCCATCCGGCCGCCACCACCGATATGACGCGGGCACGCCTAAAACGTTTATGCTCACAAATAAAATGCAATTTAAGCAAGATTGCTACATTGTGTTTCTACGTTATATTTTAGAATATCAAATAAATATATATACAGTATTTTCACTAGATTGTTGCAGCATGGTTTTTAAAAATAAATAATTTTATAATACCTATATAATATTAAACACTAAACACTGAAACACTTTAGTTTCTATACTAATTAAATCTCGAAGGGGGTGGATTAGTAGGTAAGTGATTTTGGCCGTGAAAATATTCAGTGTCTCATTTAAAAAAGTTGTTTTCATTTGCCAATTGTATTTTGTGTTGGCAATGTAATTTCGCTTTTTTAACAAATAATGAATGTTGAATAATATCTTATAAATAATGTTGATAACTGTTAATATTACCTTATATACTATAATACGGTATATAGTCCGCGAAATATTTAAAAAAATATGCTAATCTTATACAGGCAATACCTATACAACATAATATGTGCGTGTATTAGCTGTGTAAAGTAGTTTCGTCGTATCCAATTTTCTATTGTTTGGAAATACGATTATATTAATTGAAGATTTTTATTATAACTACAATATTATACCTACCAAAATATTAATTATGTATATATATTGTTAAATTGGCATGTAGAACGTACCTATGTAATATTTATGTTAGGCCATTAATGAATACAACTTTAATTTATTTTTTTTACGTTCATATTGTTGGTAGATAGTTATTTGTTTTTAATATTTGGAGTATATTGTATATTATTATAATGTTTCAAATAATAAGTGATTTATGAAGCACTGAAAAGCATAGTTTAAATTTGTTTATTTAACTTTCTTTAAAATATTTTTTTTATGTTATTTATGTATGTGTGACAAAAATATCTTAATATTTTATCATAGTTAAAATATTAAATATGACAAGTTAAAATCATTTGATGAACAAAAAACCGAGAAATTAACGAACAGTTTTTTCATGACTGTTCAATTAGCTTGACGTTTACCAAAAACGATAAATGAGAATTTCTATACGGAAGGTATTCAATGATTGATGAAAAAAAAAACCGAGAAGTCGCTCTGCTGTATAGTTGATAAATATTTATTGTATCTTATCTTTGAGTAAATCACATTAATAATACATTATTGGATGTATTAAATTTAAATTCACAAATTGCATTTGAAAAATGATTTTGCGAAGCCGCTAATTTGTCAACTTATATATTTCTAAGGATATTTTATTATATATCTAGTATCTACGTATAATAAACAATAATTATAAAAATAGTTGTAGAAATAATTTATTTTGTATTACAAATAATTATTATAATTCAAGTTTTTTTTAATAAACAAACAAAAATTTCATCACACTTTTAACAAAACGAAAAAATACCAACATTTCAAATGTATCTATAAATAACACAGAAAGGGCTGAAATATTTCGAAAATGTTATCATGTCTAGAAAACTTAAATATAAATTATAAAATATGTGCTGAAGAATAAATCCATAATTATTCATTTTTGAATAACAGCAATACAATAATTTTGACAGAAAACTGGTTTAGAAATAATCTTCTTTTTAATAACTATTGATTTATTTTTATGATTATTTATATTATAAGGATTGTTTTACCTTTGTTGTCCTATAGTATCAACTAGATTAAATGTTGCTACTAGAGACATCCTATATTTATTACTGATCCAAAAGGTGATGATGGAAAATAATATATCAATACTCGAATACTCAGAGTAAAAAACTATTTTGTTGACGTAATGCGCAAGCAGTTCCGGCAGCGTCGTCGATAATAAAAAAAAAAAACTATTTAAAAAAAGTTGGTGTACTTGACAACTTATAATGATTTTCAAATTGGAAACGAATAATAGTTATGTGTAACCAGTTGGGTTTTTGTAATTAAATAATATTTATTTATACTAACATTTAATATAAAATTATCAAAATACGAATTTAATTTTAAATACCTATTCAATTAGTAGGTAATTTGTATACCTTGGTGGCTATAGGTAATATTTTATTAAGTGCCAAAAAGTATACAACAGCCGGGTGTATAATATTAAAGTTTTGTAGAACTGATAACTAGGCTTCGGAAGTTATAGGAGTTTTATATTGTTCTGTATGCTTTCAAATGATAGCAGACCAAGCTAGAAATCTGAGCTATACAATGTTGAGTTTAAAAATTGAAAATTAAAAATGCATATTTTGCATATTTCGATAATTTTAGAGCAAAAGTGCATATTTCGTAGATTTTCATTGATTTTCGCATATTTCTATGCATATTTAATATTTTCTACAAAAATTAATTTTTTTTTTCATTCTTAACCAATTTATTTTAAATAATGTTACATAACACAACGCTAGTAAAGCGAAAAACAACTTAACAGGTATTATTCAACATGATATATTTATTTGGTATTTCATAAATAATGAAAATATATTTATTTAACTATTTTTCAGTTCAATAAAATCTCATACGCCAATCGGTAACGCACCATATTTTTAATTTTTTGTATATAATAAGAGTTTTAAATAATAACATTTTTTTAAATAGATGTATTTAGAATTTTTTTCATGTATATTAATAAATAAGTAACACACTTTTAATAGGTAAATAAATAAATTTTTTTGACATATTTCACATTTTTTCATGCATATTTTATAATTTTTTCTTGTATATTTGCATGCATATTTTGCCTTTTTTTGCTCCTATAACTTCCGAACCCTACTGATAACTATAATTTCTGAGTTAGGTTGGTTTTTAGCTACACTTAGAGATATGTTAAATTCAGCTATATATACCTACTAAAATTTCAAATACATTTATCAAATCAGAATTCATGACTAAATATTAAATTGTCATCATATTACTATTAATATTTAGTACCTACTATAATACAACTATATTTTTATGGCTGTTGGTTGACAAATCCCAAATTAATATTTATAATTATAAATATATATTATATAAGTACCTATGTCAAGACTTAAATGTGTTACTGACTACTGACTATTATGTAGGTATATTAACTAATGGTTATTGATTATTAATAATTTGAACGATACATAAATATTATACACAATATATATTATATACATTATAAAGTACACAATTGTATATAATCTATATATATATTATACATTTTTAATTATTTACCTATAGTCTATGTCTATACATAGGGTATATTTGATTCGTACCATTATTTGTTATTTGTTTCTATTTATTGTTTTTAAAAAAAAATTATAATATGTCAATATTGAAATTTATAAATATTAATGCCTATAAATTATAATATTATGATATTTTAATAATTTGTTATAATGATTTAGAACATTTAGATTTACTTACTTACCTAATAAATGTACCTATTACCTACTGTTACTGTGTACTTCTATATTTATGTATACATATATAATATTATACTTTAAAGTATAAGTAGATTTTACTAAATAGACATTAAACCTATAAATATTATATATTAAATTACTAAATAAGAATGATATATTGAATTTTTTTTAAACTTATGAGAGATTATTTGTTTTTGTTGTTTTAAATATGGTTTACTATTACTAAAACATACGACATAAAGTACTTGATTAATAGCTAGTTTGGATTCTGTTTATATTGAAGACCTCCTGTAGTGTAAAAAAACACTTTGGCTATAATAATTTTGAACGGTTAATTCAATCACTCGTCGCTTAACATTCGCCTACCTTAAATCGTTGATCACTCATAATCAAAGATGTATAGTAATAGTAATAATAATATTGATAAAATATCAGTCAATCTAAATCCTTCTTTTTATTATACTATTTTAATATGTTACTATAGTACTTTAATTTTTATGTAGATACGATACATTCGACTTCACTTTTACTATCTAGACACATGTCAAGTTTACATATTCAGCATACTACAAAAATAATAAAATAAAGCGAGAATTGACACTGAAGGCGTGTACTTAAAAGTTGAAGTACCTACCTCATTTTGGCACTTTGCACTGGTGGCGCATATATTATTTATTTTCACGGTCGGTTTCTTTCACTTCTCACTGAGTATTATATTATTTTAATTTTGAGTTTGAAAAAAGTCAGATTTATACTTATTCATACTTGAATGATACTTTTTTACTTCAATTTATTATATTATATAGGTGTGTGAAGTGTGTATGTTGTGGTATCAAATACCAATAGGTTAGGACGGACGACGGTTATGCTAGGTACATTATAATAGTGTTTACAATTTTTAAAACTAAATACATAGAAACTTCTATTTAACGAAATTTTCCGTTCAATAAATTATTTTCGAAAACTATGACTTTTATTGTTACAAATATATTATTCTATGTATTTAATAAATTTTTCTTCTATATTATAAATATTTTATTCCCCGTACGTCATCGTTATATGCAAGATTCACTGTACTATATAGAGACCAATTTTAAATTCGGCATACAAATAATTTCAACTGTTTAGAAATAAATAAATAAAAATATTATTAATAAATTATTTCAATAAGTACACTTTTATATTAGTATATTACATATAAAATATTTAACATTATTTTAAATTTATTGTAGATTTAAATTGTAGATTCCGATTTAATCTATCAGCCTCGATCAGAGGTTCCCAATATTTTCACGGTAAGACCTATAACCAGAAAATATTAACATTTTTGCGATCAACAATCTCATAATGACATTTTTTTTCATGGGTAATCACTATTTTTGAGAAAACTTTTATAGTTAAAACTGTAACGGTGACATATGCATATAGGTATATATCTTGTAATTGTCATGGATTATAATGATCAATGATAAAACTGAATCCGAACATCAATGTATATTCTATAAGATTTAGTTACATGGTAAATATTAAATTAAAAATAAAATTTTTTTGAATTTGTACATATAATAATATAATTTATCTTTTATTTTTTTTTATTTGGATGTTTGCAAGTACCTAATTTTAGATTATTAAATTAAATAATAAATGTGACCCACAAAAACATTATTGCGACCTACAGTTTGGGAATCCAACGTACAACTTGGTACCTTCAGTATTAAAAAAGGAATATCTGTGAAATATAGACATCCCGTAATCCCCCCAAAGGCTAATAACATTCCACATTAGAAAACAAACAGTCTCGAGAAGCTTTTATGGACGTTATATCCTTCTTCGCCCACAGTTCTTAACAGACCATCACATACTCGATAATTTGAAATGTATTATAATTTATAGTAGGTCATCGTATAAATTATTACACTAAAGGTATTAGGTACATGAGTAGTATATATATCACATTATTGTTGTATTTGAATGAGTTTTCAATTAATATTTAATTTTAGGTCTTTACATTGTACCCACGACGCACCACAATGATTTTTATAGTTTATACAGTGCGCACTTGCAATTCAAACAATGAAGGTTTAATAAGTATAAGTTTATGGTATTTTTATTATTATTTTCGTATAATCGGAATGGATTTGGAACGAAGCAGCGTATATAAAAATATACAACGTATCAACGTAGCAATACGTTTTATAGGTAGGCTCCAACCGGTCAGAACGATTGCACGGAGTAGAATATTATAATAATGTGGGCAAATCATTACGCGGTGATGGAACGGGTCACAATGGTCTTTGTCTTTGTGATTTTATCTTCATGTGCATGTGCACGATATAAAAATTAAAAATATAGGTATATCCAATCTGATTTGGCTGAAACGTCAAGTCATAAACACCTGGCGCGTGTGTTTAAATAATAATATTATCTGCAGATGCATGTGTTTGTCATCGTCGTGTCATACACATGTCAAGTTACAGGGGTGTGCTCACGGAGGTGGTTGACGATCATATCCTTCTTACCCTGAGGATTTTTTCAATTTCTCATAATTAAAATTAATATTCATATTTTGAATATATTTTTTCGGCATGATTTTTAATTTTTCATATCTACAAGTTAAGTTGATTAAGAATAAAGCAGTGGTTCCCATACCTTTTTGAGACTATTACCTATAAGTCAGGTTAGATATTAACAAATGCCACCCGACCCCCAAAAAAAAGTGGATTAAATACCTATACCTATAGCTAGCTAATTAAAGCACTTGCAGGTAAATACAAGGTAGTCTGAGAACAGTCAACAATGTATAAAAATCTTTAAAAAATTCGAGAACGCCAATTGTAATTTTGGGTTTGTGTGAGTAAATAGCGAGTTTGTGAAAATGAAAATCGTACACCAGCGATCAGAAAAAGCGACAATTTTTTTTATTATTTAAATAAAAGATTGATTGTACACATTATAAATACAACACTACAGTATCTCTTAAATTTATACTTATCTTTTTTAAGCATAGCTTGTGATGAAGGTAGGGTGTTAACAGTGGCGTATTTAGGTTTTTGTCATGGGGGGGGATATGACTTTTTACCGTTATCACTAACTTGAGGGGGGCTACGCCCCCCTCACCCCCCCAAGTTTCCAGGAATTATAAAAGCTTATTAATATTAAATATACTTTCTATGTTTGCCAAAATTATAATACACAACACATTACTTGAGATTAAATGTTTTATTAAACCAAAATCAAATACTTGTTAGTTATTACAATACAAAATCTAATTTTCTTGCTTTTTTTGATAATTCATCTATAACTTCTTCCACTGATAAGTTTATGTCTCGATGAATTGATCGATTGATCCCCTTGATCCCCCCCCGTAAATACGCCACTGGGTGTTAATATTACTTATTACTTATTAATAATATACAGATTGCTAATGATAACAGGATAAACACGTTTATAGTAATTACATCAAATCATACAAGTTATACAAGTTAACTGAAATAAAGTTTAGGCTAGAACAAAATATAATAATTAATATTAAGCAATGATATTATAATATAAATTATATACATTTTATTCAATATTTAATATTGACCAATTTTTAATAATATTTTTTGCATACTTAAGTTTTTCGATTATTTTTTTTTTTAATATCTAAATCTAGAGAGTTATAAAATTTCGGACCGAAATAATCCACACATTTTTGACTAAAAGAAGTAAACGTATAGTTAATTTTAGCATCATATGCCCTAATTTCCCTAGTTTGTTTAGATTTATCTATATTATACCAATTTTCCATATTTTTTATTACCCATTGCAATTTTCTTATACAGTGAGCTAATAGGCAAAATGTTGAATACTTTATAATTTTTAGACGTAGATCCTTCTAAACTGTATTTATTTAGACATATTCTAATAATTTTATTTTGTTGTAGTTGTAGTGGTTTAATAGCTTTTTTGGGTAAGATCTCTCCATACTCGTATGCCATATTGAAAGACTGCTTGGTATAATGATAAATTGATAAATAAATATTACATACAATGTTAATAGGAAAAATATTTTTAAGCTTACAAAATTTATACACTGATATTCTTAAACGATTAAGTATATTATCTATATGTACACTCTACCTTAAGTTTTCATCATAGGTAATACCCAGGTATCGTGTAAAAGGTACTTTTGAAATTGATTTATAATGATCCTATAATAATGGATGACGATTTAATCGGAAGGTACATTTTCTTTGTTTATAGTAAAAGTCATAAAAACGAGTTTTTTTTAATATTTAATAATAGTTTTTTTGAACTTAAATGATTGACAATTCTTGTCAATTCATTTTCTGACTTTTGGTATAATCCCAAGTGGGGCCAGAAAAAGCAAACATGTGTCATCTGCATATGTAATTATTTTCCCATCAATTTTTAGATTGCATATACTATTTATGTATAATATAAAAAAGATCGGTCCAAGTACACTGCCCTGAGGTACTCCACATATTATTTCTTTTCCTCATTTAAAACACAATTTATCATAAATATTTGATTACTTTTAAATAAATAACTTGTAAACCATTTTATACTACTGATTTTCATACCAAAACTAGGTAGAATTCTAATTAGTTCCTAATGATTTACCATGTCGAACACTTTAGCAAGATCAAGAGAAATTGCCAAAGTTTTCTTTCCCTTATCTAGTGCATTATAAGTAAAGCTAGTGGCACTATAAAGAGCCTCTTCGGTATACCTATGCCAGGTGGGAAACCAAACTGATTTTTTGATAATAACTTGTTTGCTTCTAAGTAGTTTATTTAGCAGTTTTTTAGATTCATGGACACTTCCCCGTCTACCATTTCCCCGTCCAATACGTTTACCCGTACGACATTTCACCGTCTATATTCTAATCTGTCTCATCCTACTATATGGTGCCTTATTGAGATTCTTAAAAAATAACATCATTTAACTGTAGTTAAAATTAATGAATTTATTGATGGATAGGAACCTCGAGCAAAATAGAAAAAATATCGAGATGTTGCTAGGCGTATAGAAAATATTATGTCTGTATATGATGAACGTGATCTAGATGAGTACTTAATTTGAATCGCTCATAATTTAAAAATACAACATTAAAATATTTTATGGTAATTTTTTGTATTTTTTTGTATCTTTTTAAAATTAATTATATTACACATACTATTAATTATTATATTAACATGATCTAGGTATAGATTGAATATTTCAGAACTAAAAAAACAGAACAATAAAATGCTTGTTTTTTAATTAATTTTATTATTCTTACTAAATATTATAAATATAATATGGACGGGTAAATTTCGTACGGAGAAACATGCAAATGGCAGACTGGGAAGTGACCAGATATTTTTTATAATCTTTCCTAATATTTTTGAAAAATTACATAACAAAGATTGGTCTATAATATTATTAACTTTATGTTTATCTCCATTCTTATATAATGGAATTACTATTGCAGTTTTAAGTTTATCGGATAATATGCTATTGCATATACTTTATTACATACCTATATGTTAGTGGCCTCAAGATACTTTTAGCTATATATTTTAAAAGTTTATTAAAGTCCCATTACTTGAGAGTTGGGATAAAGGAACGGTGATGGCAGGCGATTGAGTAAGTTGTTTGTTTTGCGGTTGAAGGAGGGGATGCAGGCTTCTTGACAAAAAATTACAAAAATAAACACACATAACATTAGAATTTGTAATTTACAAATTTCTAATGCCCGGTAGAATTAGATTATAATTATTATTAATATTTGAATCAAATAGTGAGCTAATAGCCCCTTAAATATGATTTAAAGGCCCATGGTCGGTTGACGATTAAGTTAACCATTTTTTTGTGCAATATAGCATATGTGTCAATTTTTAGTTTTAGCAAAAATATCTAAAATATAATAATATAAAATAGGTAAGGACGTATATTATGATTCTTGAACTATGTTTTACTTTCTTTAGAATTATTGAAAAACTTCTGTCAGTATTACCGTACAAGTAAAAATACCAATATATAAGAATTATATTTTAGTCGTGGCCCTCTCATCTCTCCCCCATTTGAGCTGCACCTGCTCATCGCCCACTTTGATGACCGGAAAAGCCGGCCGGTAGAAGAAATCCTAAATCTAACTGCGGCGAGTGGTGCTGCTCAAAGTGCGGGTTGGGCCGTCGGTTGCGTCACGCAAAGTCCAAATATGGCGTTTGTATTGCCTCGCGAAATAATAATATACAAACGGAACGGACGGACAGACGGGCGCGCGTAGCGGTGGCGGTGGTGGAGGCGGTGATGATGGAAGCGGTGGCGGTGGCGGCGGTATTCTCATTTCGTATTGTTTTTACTGTTTCTCTTTCCGTCGCGTCGCGCATGCGCCATCGTTGCAACGTCGTCGGCCGACCTACGGGCCTCGGCCGAGGTTAGTTTAAAAGAGCACTCGTCATCGTGTGTGCAGTCCAATACGTGTCCGCAGTCCGAGAGAAAAAAGTACATCCATCGGTCGTATTCCGTTTTTCGCTATTTTTCCCCTCTCATCGTACACCTGTAGATACAAAATTTAAACAACGACCGATCAGCCCCGCCAATTTAATTAACTGTTCACGTTTTTTAACACACAGGTGTATAATAATAGAAATTGTCTAGTAATAGTATAAAATAAAACCGACTAGTGCGACGCGCGTTTACAGATAACACGGTTTGTCTGTCTCAAAACAAAACACCACACGCACACACACACGTAACATAAATCGTCGTGTCAATAACGCATTGTGGTATCATTTGTCGTTGCCAACATCGTCATCACTGTTCAAGTAAAACGCGAAAAATGTTAACAAATCTCGTTTGATATCAACACGAAGGAAAATAACCATTCTTTCGTCGTCGATCTAATCGTCCGGTGAGAATCCGTATCCTGCCCACTGACCACCACAGTCGGTGTCTTTCACACGTCGTCGTTAAACGACAAAATTTCCATGAAAATGACGGAAATGAACGCGGTCAACACGCAGAGCATTGCCGATTATTTGGCGCAATTGCTCAAAGACCGCAAACAAATCACTGCGTTTCCAAACATGTTTATGCACGTTGAACGGCTTATCGACGAAGGTAATTACTTATATCACTATGATTTTTTAGCTTATTATCACGTTAATCTTACTCTACAACCGACCGTTGATTAGTTGGTCGCCTAGTGACCATAATATCGTTTTCTAATAGATTGAATTCGCGTTTAAAACAAATAATTGTTACTTTTCTTTGTCCGCCCATTGGTATTTGGCTCCGCGTGATTAATTATTTATATCTTTGTATTATTTTTATCATCATCAACATAGCCGTCATCCGTTCTCGTCACCGCCTCGTGATAAGAGGTGATCTCAGCTGATTTTTAGTGTCAGTGGCGGCCAGCGCGCGTTTTTAGTTCTCATTTTTGTAGGTCGCGCGTTTTTCGTCGCTACCGCCGTCGCCGCCCGATAAACATGTCGTGTCGTCGCGAGCTCGCTGGCCGGCGGGGGTAGCGGCGAGCATCTCGTTTTTCCCGTTTGGCCCTCCGCGCTATCCCACTCCTCTCTCACACACACACCCACCCGTGTCTATTTTCGTCGTCCACGATTCCTGGTGCTCCGGCTATCCGTCTTGTTCACGACGACCAATGAATAAAATATAATCGTAAAACACCGCGTTCGGGAGATTACTCGCTACCCTGAACTAAGCACCTCCCTCACCGAAAATTGTAATGAAAAAAAAATGCCCGATCTCGTGAGTTAAATAATCGTATGTGTGCGCTTGCGTGTGTGTGTTTACGAGCTAGCTCAAGTGAAGGCCGCACGCGCGCTCAAAGACGTTGCCATTTACGAGCCGCCACCGCCGGTTCGTGTGCGTGTGTGTGTGTTTGTATGTGCGCGCACGGATTTGGTTTCACGACCGGAATGCGGCGGCGGCGGCGGCATCGGCCGTCGGTGGTGGTGGTGGTACCACACCGCTGGCCCACGTGCTCTACAGGTGCCGCCGCCGAGCGCTGCGCGATCTGTGCACCTGTGTGCAGGGATCGTGACGATGGCCGGGTCGACGACAGAGCCTCGCCCTGGGTCGGCTCCATCGTACAGTTGCCTGTGTTCGGTGCTGGTCCGTAACTCTTGAATCGCTGTCGTCTGTCCCGGACCGTCTCTGAAAGGGTTTTCCACACACATGGGAGCGTGTGTTGCGCAACAAGTGGGAATCAAAGCTGCACCCCGCTTCGCCGCGTACACGCTGACTGTAGCCTTAAAATGAGAACGCGCTCGTTTTGTACAATAAAACCGCATTACGTTATTTTACATATTAATATTATTTTTATTATTGTTTTTTGCTGTGCCTCTGGTGTACAGAAAAAAGAACACGATCCACACAAATAGGAAGCGGTGCCATAAATTATAATAGTCGCTTCATTATTATTAATTGTTATAGTTATTTTTTCTGTTCATAATTAATACTATAGTCTTATCCCTAAGCAGCTGAGGGTATGGTTTTCTTTGTCACGTCTGTGATCAGGTCGGCGTCGGCCGTTGGAAAAATAAAACCCCAATTTAGAAATGTTGTCCCCAAGCATTGATCGCTGCAGCGACGGAGTAGTGGAAGTTCAATGTTAAATCGTTCATTAATGCCATCCCATTTATAGGTGGTGCACAATTTTTGTAATTTTTACGAAATAAATCAAAAACTATAAACTTTTTAGTATTCTGTGATCATGGGTTTAAAATTATTAAATTATTTTAACTGCTTGTTTTAAAATACTTTCAGTGCCACTGCGATTGAGAAACGTTAAAACAAACTAAAATTGTATACGCCACCGTACGTCGTCTATGTTTTACAAGACCTGATATAAAAAATAAATAATATGTCCCCCAAGTTTATCTAAACGAATATTTTAAAATCATAAGTTGGAAAGATGTTCATTACCGGGCTTGACCAATGACCACCCTTCAGGTCCTCCACTTGATTTTTCAAAGATGTCCCGAGGATGTCCCTGAAACCGAATATTTTTGTCCAAAATAAATCGTAAATGAGCTTTACGAATAATTACGGTATAAAATGTGTTCTTTTGCTCGTGGTGAATATGATACAATAATTAGGTATGTAAAGCATTATCTGCTATCGAAAAAACAATTTTGTATTACTATTGTACAATCGTCCACAAGAGTATTTCGCGTGTACTTTGTGTTAACTAGTTTAGTACACTCACTGACGACTGGCGATATGTGAATAATGTGTGATTAAGTCTTATCACAAACTTAAATGAAATGTAATTTGATTTCTATTCAGAATATTATATAGGTTAATTTTTATTTTCTTCGTAAATATCTTCGTTAAAAAACACACTCAACTAGTCATCGTAAGCCTACTTAGCAGTTTATAAAATATGGGGTTTATAAATGAAAATAATCAAATCTACGTATTTTATTACCTTTTAGATTCTGAGCGGAGCAAGGAAGGTATTGGATTTTACCATGATGAGTGTATATTTTTATTTTATTTTTATTTTTTGTGTCTCATCACGTTTTGGGGCATTAGATTCGATTTTCGATTTCAGTACCTCGTTAGATCAGAAAGTGAATCTAGTTGGTACTTTCAGGGGTCAAAAGTTCTCAATATTTTTCTAAATAATCGGTATAAACAAACTAAAAATTAAGGGGAAAACGGGAAATTTTACGCACAATTAGTTTCGACAAAATTGACTTTGGTTTATGATGTAACTTTAAAACAAATTACCATAGATATATGAAATTTTCACCGAATGTTTATATAAGTATATTCTATCCACCATGCAATTTTCTAAAAATGTTGACTTAAGTTGAACTATTCATAGGCATATGCAATTTTCGATCATTATTAGTTGTTTTTAAATTAATATTGATAAAATTTATTTTTTCGGTCGAAAATCTTGAAAATTTAATACAAGGTTCCTAACATATTGTTAGTTGTTACAATAGCAGTTGAAAAATAAAAGAAATTCATTGTCACAATTTTTTTTTATAAGCATTCAAAGTTTGAATTTTGACAAAATATGTAAAATCAAAAAAATTCGCAAATTATTTTATGATAGAAATTCATAAAAGTTTTTCTTTTTAAATCTAAGATTTGAAAATTTTTAATAATCTATAATATATCCTTGAGACCTAGACAGATAAATCGTCTTCGCTTAGAATCGTCTTTTGTATACAATGATATAATATCATTTGATTTTAATATAATTTCATCCATTACAGTAGTCAGTAACCCACTTGTAGCCTACTGTACATCCACGACTTACCCGCTTCTTTTTTATTACAGTAGAACCTCTCTAATCCGTCACCTCCGGGACTGGGGGTGTGGTCGGAACGCGAAAAAGGTCGGATTATCAGAATATACAGAACATTTTTATTTATATATTACATACAAGATTACATTAGAAATTTATTATATTTTACAATACTAAAAACTAATTATAGATTTTTGTTTAGCAAATGACATTTTAGACTTAGCTAAGACTAATAAGGGAAATATTAAACTAGCAATTAATTGTATATATCTTTTATAAATTGGAAAATCCAAATTGTACTTTTTAAATTACATACATAGTATTCATATCAATAATACTATGGTCGGATCAACCGGAGCGGCGGATTAGCCGAGGGCGTACGAGAGGGGTTCTACTGTATGTATTTCATATTATTTATTACTATAAATTAATTTTACATTTTTATGCAATGTCTTAAGGCCGTCGTCTCATTTTCTTAATTCGCGATTAATTCCTTGAGGCTTTTTATTAAATATGTATGTAGAACAGTTTCTTACTCGATATTATTATCGCTTCTCAAAGAACGTATTTTATTCTGTCATAAAAAAAAAAATCATACACATTCAAAGGTATGCATTGACTGTTTGTAAATGAAGAATGTGTTAAAAAATTCAAAATAACGTCTTGTTTATTTATTAATTTTGTATCGTAGGTTTAAAATTAAGCATAATGTACCTATTACCTACTAATATTCTTCTTGGCTTATTTAAAAAATGTATCCATAAATATAAAAAAAAAAATGATGTATAATTTTACCATATAATGGGATTAGTTATTTATATTTATATTTAATAACTAATAAGTAATTACGTTATTTTTATGCGTGTTCCATGTATAGTTGGAAAAAATTAATATCAGTTAAAATTTGTAAAATATTACACATTTTTAGATAGAATAAGTTACAAGCTTACAACAATACCTACCTATGTTACATTTGTCTTTCATTAACTTCTTACTATAAAAGTGTTTCCATAATAATAATTTTTTCCTATTTAATAGATACTCCATATAATTAGATTTTACTTTTTACATTTTTTTATCATAAAAATACTCAATAATTCGTTCCTACCGTTTTAGTTTTTACAGATTAAAGAAGTTAAAGTTTGATTTGTATAAATAATAAATATTAAAATTTAACATATCAAGTTCATCTGTATTGTACAAATCGATGAAGTTGGCTAATACAACTTGTACTTTATTTTCTAAAATATACATGTATGTTCAAATTGATATCGCTTTATTCTAGCATTCTCGCGAGTTAACACATTTTTAAGATTTATAGTAGGTATAGTAAAATAGTTTATTTTTCCTTTTATAGGTTTAATTTTATCGTCAAAATTCATTTGAGTGTTTGTTTTTTCTCTACTGCAGTTGTGCACCTTATCAATGTTTGAGTGGGATAGATAAATAAACGAATAACGATTGAATATTCCAAATTGTCAACAAAAAATGTGGTTTTTTTCTATAAATTAGTTACCATGTTCATTTGAATTTATTATGTTGCAATTTATATAATTTATAGTAAAGAACATTTTTCTTAATCAATTGTCCAGAGAAAGTATAATAGTAATATAGCATGCTCGAGGAATAAATATTATCATAACTTCGAGTGTTTTTGAAATATACCTTTATTATATTTATATATTATTATCTTTATAATTATAATTTGTGTTGTGTATTGTGTTCACCGCTGAATTTTATGTCGCTCGAGATGAATATTGTAGGTATATACTATATAAGATAGCGGCGAGACGAAACCGAATTCCAGCTTTCTAATCCAATTCGATATGAAACAATAATGGGGTCTAATTTGTATCTTTATTAAACATTTTTATTCGTACTATCTACATTTGACAAATGCATTTTACGTGTTTTCGTCAACAGGTAACATAATGACATGTACGTTATTACTTATATTATATAAGATAATCATCAGACGTATAGAGTGGACATTTTACAAAAAAATATATAAACAATCGCGTCCTACGATATACTCATGATACTTTGTTTTCGATTTCGTGGGAGAGTTGTGTTAGTATATAGTTTATGGGTATTTAGATTGGATGTATGTATATATTATATATATATATATATATGCATATAATATATATAGTGGACTTCGACGGCGTACAATGTATAGCATGTAAAGTAACGACCCGATTTGCACATGGTCAACTTTATGATATTAATATTATGTTCTCGGGGACGCTACTGCCGCATGACGATATTAATGTCGATCAGAGCTATACGGGATCGCGAGATCAGTGCGGTTCGTTAAGCCGCGGCCCGAGGCTATATATTATGTACAGAGGATCACCGTAAGATACGTACGCTGTAGATTGTGTATGGAATATATTATAAGATAATATTATCTAGTGCGCAGCAACTATATCGTGTTTATCTACAGCGAACACGGTTTTTGCGTTGCGGTGTATCTACCTACCTACTTACTTAACTATACCTACACAATACCCGTCGACTGACGACGACGGCGGTGCTGCGAGTCTAATGTGTCGTGACACGCACTTGTCGCTGCATTTCGAAAGTACACTGCTAGTCGTTTAATCTGGGTTTTCTTAATGTTCGAAAAAAAGATGACGCCGCCGCCGCGACGTTCGAATTTCTCCGCCATATATCGCGTCCGTCGGCCCATCCTTGGGACTATCATTAGGAGGTATAATATAGGAGATGGCATTTTCCGAAAATACTCGTCGATTATAATATTATACCGTTTTAGTTTGTGTGAAATTGATCCAAGGCTGTTGCGTTTTGTGTTACATTCAGCGACGTTGCAGTTTTTCGCTATCCCGCTGATGTTATTATTATCGTTATTTTATAATATGTCTGCCGAGGATATATTTTTTAATGATATAAAATAAAAAGTATTTGTGGTGGAGCCAGTAGAGGTCGGTCAAAATGTGTGTTGTCCATGAATGATGTGAAAATAAACCGAATTTTCCACCGTACATGGGATTCATTCGTTTTGAGAAAACCTCGTTACACAATATTTCGTTTGTAGTAGGACCCTTGTCCCTCTTTGAAATTTTTTTTCTCGATTTTGAGTCGTATCGATGTTTGACCTGCTACAGGTGTCTTGTGTACGCTTAAACCTTTTGGGCGCCGACCTATATTACAACTGTATTATCCCCTCCTCAGTCATCGCTTTTTTTCTCGCTTCCGTTAGCCGATGCGAATTGCATTCGCCCTTGGTCAATTGGTGTTTATACTTCTACAACACGTTGCACGTGTATTATATATTATCATTATCATTATCATCATTATTCTCGTTGATTATTATTATTGTTACCTGGAGCTGGAGTATGTGCAGCACATGGAATATTATCTCCCGAGTCCTATGTATAGTATTAGTACATAACGATGATAAATGATAATAACATAAACATATGTCTATAAAGATTGCGAACCTATGTGTCACAACTCCATAGGTCGGTGCACATATGTGTGTTGATAATTTTCAACAAACCAAGTGCCACTGACCTGTATTGCTATCTATGGATGTGGTTTGAAAGTTCTCGTCCTCCTCCGCCGGTCTCAGCCGTCGCCGCTGTCGCCAGTTGCGAGTTTCCACACACACTTATAATAACTACCAGATGTGCGTCGCTCGACAGCACCGTGGTGCTTTCACACGATCGCATTTCCTTCTTCATTCTGTGAAATCATCACCATATTATTGGAATTTCGGAATTCAAATACCCTTAATAACATCATTAATTTGTTAACTGCATTTTGGATCTGCATCTATACCAAGAAAGAGAAATTACGTAATTCGTTTGTTTTTCTTTGAATACTTTTTTTTTGTAAAGAAAAGAAAAAAGGTTCCAAAAGCTTCGATAGGGTATCTATAGGTAACTCGCATTTTATTTTATTTACAGTACTTTCTTTATCGTAAATTTTTGAAAATTTTGTATAGTAGACAGGATTGTAGATGAAACAAAAAAATCATAGTTATTTAAATACAATTGTGTTATTAGTAATAACTAACCTAACCTAACCTAACCTTGAAAACAATTATAGTAATAACTTATTACTATAATTGTTTTCAAACGGGTTATATAATCGAAAACTATCACAAACCTGGTGAAGCTAAGTTAAATTGAATCTAGCCCGGCTATTTGTATGTTACATTATATGCACAATATGTTACGTCGTTTGTAACGGTATGACGTTCGATTATCTTATACGGACACAAAAAATGGGATAAAAAACTCTACACCGACGACGTAAATTTAAAATGGCCGATAATGATAACATTGATAACAATATTATAATATTATGCACTATAGTAAATTATTGTTGGTCGTTTTTCTGGTCACTATTACCTATATTTAATAATATTATATTAAGTTTATATATAGATACATATGCGTTATAATATAGTGTAATACAAGGTGCGCAGTGGGTGTACACGTATAGCCCGAAGCGTTTTGATGTATTATTTTAACGAGTGAAAAATTTGTTTTGGCTGGTCCACTTGCCAAAAAAGGGGACTGGTACCGAGCCTGTAATTTTCTAGTGTCCGCGATTGGAAACCGCGCAAGAAACCGGAATTTATTTATATTAGGTATAATGTATATATATATATATATATATATATATATACGTTTACGAGCGAATCTCATCGCCGCTACAGCCGGATGACTAGAATGGAGTCTTTTCGATGTCTGAGTAAAAGTCTTAGTGTTACGCGACGGAATTAAATTTCATATTATAATATATATTAAGAAATATATCCCATACGTTCATATTCTGTCACTGATATAATAACAATGCATTACTGTGTATGCTGTAAATTTGCATTTTTAATACTCACTATTAAATAAATTTCAAAGTTGTATTTATTTTACTATATAATAATATTCGTGTTATCGGAGTAAATTAATGATTAATTGGATTTCTATATACGTGTATAATAGTGTGCAATAATTAATTTACATAGTTTTTTAAATGGGTCATATAAGTACAATTTTCAATAAATAGGTCAAAGTAAATGTAGTAACAAATTTTTATTGATTCGTGTTTTTTTATTTGTACAGTTTATAACGCAATCACGTGATTTTCCCATTAAAAATCGGTTAAAAAACCATGTGATTAATAATATTTTTTGTTCCAATGACAATGATGTACCTTTATTTGGCTTTGTAATAATTGTTAGTATTAATATTTATTATACATAAATATATGAAAAATATATATTACAAACTATTGTATATGTTATAAACTTATTGTTTCACTTATTGTTTCTCTTCTAACACGTTTTACGGTAGAATTTCATAGTCGTAAACTCGTAACTCGTAAATATAATATAATATAATGTAATCGTTATAATATATATATATATATATTCAATTTTCACTGTCGTATCTATTATACTATTATGTGTCAAACAATTTTCGTTGTTTTAAATGAAAATATAATTTCTGTGTAAAACGTTTACTCCAGCATTATTAACGGGCATTATAAGTACAACATAAGATCTATGTCATTCGTTTCAACGACTGAAGAATCATTAGTAGGATTCATATGAATTTGTCAATAGTCATTACACGTGTAGCGCTTAAATATATTACCATCGTGTACGGATGGAAAATCAATTTCTGGTAACTCATGGCCTTGGGTGCGGGGGGGGGGCAATGTTGATTGTCGTTTAAAACCAATTTGTACATATGTTTTTGTAATTGAACTCTGCCGTAATTGTTAATTTAATTTAAAAATAATTGTATTCCGCCATTTGTGATATTTGTCCAAGCAATAACAGCAGTAGCAGCGAAACACCAATAGACCATATGTTAGTTGATTATTACGATTTTTTATGCGCAGTCCTTCGACCGCCATCGCCGTCCGAACGTCTTGTTAAATCGCGATAAACCCTCAAGGCTTTTTCTGATATACGCGGAGCGGTTTCATGCTCGATAAATATTGTCGTTTCTGAAAGAACAATTTTGTTTTTATATTTCGTTGAAAAAAAAAATACTATGTACCGAGGGGATTCGTCGTCCGTTTATAAATAAAGAGTGTGTTGAAAAAGTCAAAATGGCGTCATAGCAGATGCCAAGTGCATCGCATCTATTCTTGGACCTGGCGTCTGCATGCGTGTGTGTTTTCTCCCCTTCAAAGGACTGCGGTGTATATACCAACGCATCGAAGGTTGAAAAAAACACTCGTAAGCACTCGCTCTTCGCGCTCGTAATAATAATGTACCCTGTTACAAAAATAACAAGTTTTTGGTTAACGCCCGCATTTGCAGTAAATTATTAAATAAATTCATTATTATTAATACCACCCCGATGATGGGGGTTGCTTAATTTTTCAACATGTGCAAATACCCGTACTACCCTATAAATAATTAACGTCCATTAGTATTTTATATTATTATTAATGACAATATAATAACAATTTGATAAATAATAACTACGACAATAGCTTACACGTGCGTATTTGTGTATACATGTATGCGAGTATGCATGTATGTATGTATGTATGTATGTACTATATGTATGTATGTATGTATGTATGTATGTATGTATGTATGCATCGTGTAATATGTGCGCGTTGTAGCCTTGGCGGGCGAAAAGAAAGAAAGGCGGCAGCGGCATCGACGAGATTGGTAATTCGAGACACATCGCGCGACTGAGAACAATGTGAAAACGATATTTTATATAGATGAACATGTCACACTCGTCGACTTCTCGAGTCGGCGGAACTGTGTATTGTTTTAACGGTCGTAATCCCCTCCACTGACTAGAGAAATGGTTTTACAAAATAGGCAACGGGATGGTAGGTATTAGCCGCACACACTACACATAATAATAATATGTTCGTTTGTATACTTATTACGATACCTGTAAGTTATTCGTTCCCATCTTCCCGACTCGACATTGACCCTTCACGACGATTCCGCCCTTTTGAGAACCACTGAACTGCGACGATACTGTACATTTTGTTCGTTTCGTATTATATTATGTACACGTACTATGTATATAGTAGGTATATAAATAACAATAATAAATGATTCAACCACCATATAGAGAATACGTGGTAACATGGTTTAAACATTACACATATGTTTTCGTCGGGTAGACAAAGCACGGAAACCTCATGATGGTGCATCCCGTGTGCTATATATACAATAGTATAATATTTACAATATTAGAACTGCTATGATTTAGAGGAAATGAAAATATTAACGCTTAAAATATAGTATTAATAACACTTAAAATAATCTTTTAATGAGAACCGAACGCGCTCTCTGTTTTTTTTTTGTTGGCACTTGTTTAAGTTTTCAGAGGACATTTTTAAATGCAGAAAGCAAAACTTCACATAAAGTGCATTACAAACGTGTTCTTAAATGAGTCGCGTACGATTTTTAGACGTATGCATCTATTTTCGTTACTAATTTACTATTATAACTTTTGGTTAGAATAGTTGTACCTACACATTCTACACACGATGATTACTCGACAGCGTTTGTTTTAGAACGCGGCAGCTTTCGGATTTAATAACGTTCATCTATAACTTTAGGTTTTAGTCATGATAATCCATTTTGCATCAATAAAATATTATCAACCGTGTGGAGCAACGCACGTACCCACAAACAACTCACATATTGGCTACTAGTACCTACTATATAACGTCAGACAAAATTATTTTTTTTTTGTGAAAGTCTGCTCTTCATACGCTGAAAGTGTTCCACCGCACAACAGATGGTACCAATTTATAATATTGTGTACAGTTTTGTTTTTAAATCCGTTCCTCGATCGACTAGTTGCACTATGCAACTGCGGTGACCGCGGTACTGCAATAGCAGGTTTATGGTTTCTTTAATATAATATTATTATATTATTCCGTTTGAAAACGATCGGCTTCTTTGATGCTGTTCAGTATACGTTACTTGTAGAGGTTATGCTGCGCACCGAACACAGATTTCCACTCGCCATCATCCCTGTGGTCGATGCATATGTAAAAAATGACAATACGATATTCTTCTACTTACTATTTTATTATTGTTATTGGTGTTTGAAAAAAAAGTAAAGGGTTCTGTTTGTTGAGACCTTGATGTGCGCGTCCCCCTCCCACTGGTTGTTCCGCTCAGGCAACCGGTTTTTATTACTCGCATTATAAATACGTTCGGAATCTCCTCCCGGACCCGATTCTCAGCCGCCGTACAACCGATGTTTCGATAAATACACAGTACCACACACTGGGCACACAGTTACTACGAACCTAGACGGTCGTCGGCTCACATGGTGGAGCAATGGCGAGGTAACTCGTATTGTATATTTATATTGTTTGGTCAAATGGCAGAAAATAATAAAAAAAAACAGTCAATTTCGATTTACAATAATTTCGTCGTCGACACCGGTAGCGTGTGGGTGTGTTGGTGTGTGTGCACGAGAGTTTCGTGTCCGGTGTGTGGGACGTTTTCCTACTCCTTCTTGAATATACACCTTAAAAACATAATAATAATATTAAATGGTAATAAAATAACAATTTGTACACGCCTGTGTGCGCGATTCTTCCACGTCGAGTCATCGGAGGAAACCAGCCCGACCTTTGAATAGATTTATTCATGATAATATCATATTATATAATTTCCGCGCGCCCGATCGTCGTCACGGGTTGTAGTCAGCGGTGTGGCGATGATATTGTTTCTGTGTATATTACACACTACACCGCCCATCGCCCATCGCCAGCGATCTGGCGAGATCCGACAGGCTCTTTTGGCGTGTACTTTTTCCTTATTATTGCAATACGACGCTGGTGTGCCCGTCTTTAATTGATCGGAATTGAAAAGAACAAAACGTTGGGCAATTGCATACATTTGTTGGAGCGCCACTCGGTCGTCGCGGGGGCACCGCCCAAAACTGTCAAATCCAAAACTTATATTTTGTGTTATTATTATTTATTAGTTTTTATTACGTTTATATTATTCTATTATCGTGAATTTTTAATGCCTCGTTCTGTACGAGAACGAAACACGTTCGTTAGCGTTATTTGGTTTGAACAAAACAAAGATGTAATGTCAACAGTATAATTATTTTTTTCAATTCCCATTACGATAGTGAATACGAACAGTATTTTCTATATATTATGTCGTTGATTTTAGTTTTATTATTTTTACTGCAATAAGCATATTTTCGCACTGGCTTTATTCGGACAAAAACTGTATCTCGATATGCATATCTTATATGTATAATATATTAATATATGCGGTACACACAATATTATTAAATAATATGACGGCGATTATATTTGTTGGCTTATTTTTCTGAGGTTCTGAAGGATCTGATATTTTTTTTACGAGATTATTTTTGTAATTACTCCTGTTATTGACACGATAATTCATCCCTAGACCCTGTAACGAACAACCCTTCTATGTAAATACAAAGAATAATTGGTGTCTGACGTGTTTTTATATGACACAGTGGGCTTAAAATAATTGTCCTGGCGGCTGCGTAATGCGTAGGCGGTTGTACTCAAACTGCAAATAAAAAAATATAAAAACATGATATTAAATTTTTTTATTTCCTAGTTATACTATATTACATGCCTTAGAATTACATTACCAATGCTTTAGTGTTATAATTGTTCAAAATAAGTAATAAACTATGTCGTTTGTCATACATATTGTTTTGCTGTATGCCGAAAACGTTGATATTTTTTACAAGCTATAGAGTGCACTCGCGTAAAATAAATATGTTTATAGAAAAAATAACCGATGACAAGCACTTATACAGTATCATATATATTCTTATCGAAACCATATTAATACCATTATTATAGGTACTATAATATGTAAAAAGATACAATTTTCCGTGTGTTTTATTTTAAATAATGTATCGTACATTATAATACGATAATTCTGTTTATAAACCAGTGGAATTTAATTTTTGTCCACAGAAATAACCAAAGTCCGGGCCAGCCTGTTCGAAGTGAACGGTGTGAAGAAGGAACCGTTGGTGTTGCCGGAACCAGACGGCGCGCCCGTCACAATCACCGAAAAAGTTTTCGTACCAGTTAAGGACCATCCGGAGGTAAGATCACCAGGCGTTTGATTTATCGACGTTATTACGTGTTATTATTGTTAATGTTGTTTTCCGGGAGCGCGACGTAATGTCTTTTGGGAAGACGTTCACGCGACTGTATAATATCGGGACGAACTTAAACTCTACGAACGTAATTTTCTCATCATGACATTTTGCTGTGTATAAAATAATGATAAATAATAGTATAAATTCGGCTCCAGCAGCGGTGATGCGGGGTGTCGTAAACGACGCGGGTGTTGACGATGGTGTCTTAAACCAATTCAACGCGGCTAAAAATAGATGAAAATATCGTGTCGCCTTCGCTGCCCACGCCGTTCCATCTTACCGGTACACAAGCAGTGCCAAGATCCCGACCCGTATCGTGTGTCCTCCCCCGCTACCAGTCGGTGGGCACATGCCCAAACGACGGTTACTACAATAAAAATAAATTCAAAAAACTCGCCGTAAAACAAGAATGAGGAAAAAACATTCTACTTGCGCTCTTTTCACCAGACATTTTCTCGTCATGGTGAATGTAATAATATTTATTATTATATCCGTAATATACGGTTTTTCCTCATACGTTACTTACCTCTCATTGCACAACACGTTTTATGTGAGGGAGGGGGTGGAGCTGGGGCTGGATAATCCGAAGGATGACCACCAAACATCCATGGGATAATGAAATCACCAGTACTGGTTTCCACTTGTTATAATATATTTCAATGTTTTATTATATTATTAAAAAAATGAGAGTACTTGAGTACTAGTTAAAAGATTATTTTATCTTTTGTCCGATTTTCGTCCAATAATGCGTGTGTGTGTATTTTATTCATTGTTCAAGGTCTCCACTTTCGCCATTTTCTATCTTGCCTTTTTCAAACGTGGTAACCCATGTTTAAATATTTATATTTCGCTCTTTCACCGTCATTTTCCAGCTCGCGCTTATTTCTGATTACTTATGACATCTATTCCAGATGTCTGTTTGAAAAACGTCCCCTTTCACTAGTAGCCACTTCTATAAATATAAGTCTAGTCGTCTCGTGTACATGTGTGGTTATTTACAGCTTAGTCTCATCCCTCATCATCTCCACCACCACCTCCGCCACCTTTGTGGAGTAGTGGAAATCAGAATACCAGACGTTTGCGTTCTGCTGATTCAATTGATTCATGCTGCTCGACTGGCAACCCTGTTCAAAAACGATTTATTTTGAACCATTATACCCAAGTGCGTTTCTCTTTCGAGGACAACGAGATTCATAAGAAATAATAATACTACCTACCCTCCCAATCCCCGTCGTGCATCAAACACAATGATAACGTGACTTCATTGATTCTGAATAACCTTTTTTATTAGGGGAAATGTTACATAGATTCTGTATTCCAGTACAGTTATTAGTTTTAAAACATCCTTACAATTCTGTCAATTCGAAATAGTATGTTTGAGTAACTCGAAAGTTAAAGTAATTCGAGTATATATACTATGTCCAACTATTCAAACTAAGATTGTGTGGGGAAAATGTAGATGTCCCCAAAAAATAAAAAAAAATAAAAACTTCATGATAATTTTCATCCATGGGCACTATCAGTTTTATATTATATGTGCAGCTAAATTAAACAGTTTAGAGTCACCACTATCCTGCAGGATGACCACATGTAAAATTTATAAGTAGAAATCAATAATTTGTTTTAAAACTACCCGTACTAGTGGAATCTAGATGCGTTCTTTTGAAAACATAATGTATTAAAATATTTTTAATTAATTATATCAACAATATTATTGTGAAGGCAGTAGATGCGTAGGAAATGTATTCAGTGGCATAAGTAATGATCAAACTGATCACAAACTGTTTTGAGTGTGAGTCAAAGATGGCCGCTCATAGTGATTGTGGTCTGTTGCGGTGATTCGTTAGGAAAAAATAAGCCCTCACTATGAGAAACGGGCATTCTCTTTGTGCCGGCGGCGGTGTTTACCCTTTTTTACCGTATGAAATTACCTATATTTAAGGTACCGTAAATTAATAATTCGGGAAACACAACAACCATCTGATGAAATTAAAATTCATATTTATTATGGTTTTATAGCATAGTAGTAAAATATTGACTGGTGTAAACTGTGTACGTGCCGCTTTTAAAACAATAATTATAAGATTTGAAATTTTTTCTATAAATTTATGCACAATTATTCTACTGTATGTTTTATTTACTATTACCACGAATTCACTTACGCTATTATAGATCCTGCTGATCCGGTCATAATACAATATGATAGGTTAGGTATATCAATCTAAAAAAAATGTATACGCCATTGAGCCACTTAGGTACCTATATGTTTTCTTTTATTGCATTCTTCAAGAATTCAATTATTTCGAACACGTTTAATTTAAATTCTTTAACGTTTCTATAAATTTAAAAATTATTATTTATTATTACTGTAACCAAGCTTTCAACAATTTATTTTATGAATAATGCAGAACTTGTACTTTTGTTGCGTATATTATATAATGTAATAATAGAATATAATATGAAATTATTGTCCAATAATCATTTAGTTTGTTCAGAAAAGTAACTATATCTATTTACTATTTGAAGGAAATAAATAAATACATTGTTGTATGCGATTTATTTTCAATCTTAATAATAAGTATATAGTTATTATATGTTTTATGTATTTGCCATTAGTTCATTACTTAGTACTTACCTATAAATTGATAAACTTAATAATGTTGGCTGTTAACATTATCGTCGTATTTAATTATTTTACCAAATGTAGATTGTAGTTACTATATACCTAGTTTATAATTATGTGTATATAACTTATACCTACTATAGATTTATTATAAAGTATCTTTCAAACTGGTAAATTTTCTCAAATGTGTGAGGGAATTTGTCTTTAATAATTTTATTGAAGGTTTTCTATTTTTATCAACTGTAAACTTTTTGTAAACTTACTTTCGTAACTCGTAAGCACTTTCTGATAGAAAAGTGTAATTTACGTTATTCCGATTTTTATATATTCTTTTACTTTTTTTCTCAGGTAAAAAATAATGACATCGATCGCCGTTTATACGCTGATCAATTTATCATATTTTTTTATTCTTTTATATAGTGACAGGGAGGAAAACAGAGCTTAAATGTTACATACTTAGTAGAATGGGTTTGGCATGTCCTTGGTACACGTGTATATATAATAATATAATATTTGTAATACTCAACAGATTGAATGGGATGGTCCGAAAGACATGTCCGGTTGTGGATGCCCATTAATGGACAACGGTGGCGTATATACATTTTTCTAATTTTTATTTATTATTTTTATTTTGTCTACTCTACAATTGCGACCTACGCGATTTAGGCATTATAGCGAATAGTATTTGTGAATGAGAGGAGTTAGAGTGAGACAAGAGAAAAAGAACATTACTCACATCAATATATCCAATGCGGGGTTTTAGATGTATTCTATTATATAAGTATGATTTGCATCTCATCATCATCGTCGTTATTATAATTTTATTAAAAATCCAATGGATGATGTGTGTATATCGCTGGCATAATAATGGCATTTCCAAAATGAGTAATCCCACGCTATTAAATTTCCATATACTACTACCTAATGTATATACATACGTTTATACATTATTTTCGTCTTTTAAATCGTCGTCGTCTACATACACACACAAACACACATATTTCTGTTTATATATATATGAAATGTTAAAGATCATAAACGTGCCAGAGAAAACATGAGAGGACCATATGGTCGGGTTCTTTTTTAGGATCGTGACAATGCTGAATATGGCCAACGAGCAATGGCGCCCTCGCAGTCTGCCGCCATTGCCTCATGTCCTGTGTTGTTTCTAATTTTTTTCTATCCAAAATCGTTTTTCCGTTTCTTAGCAATTCTCCGTTCATTCTTATTATTAATAATAAAAATGAATGGTGACAAATACGTTTGTGTAAAACTGTCGTGTACATGAAATTTGCATAAATTATTATTTTAAGTTATAACATACGCTCGGCGACTGTTTACGAAGAGCTAAAGTGCAGTAAGAGAGAGAGGGAAAATAAGAGAGTGTTGGCTCGCCTATAAAAAGAGGGGTTTTAATCCTTTTTTGGTGTTGGTACCGTTGTTATTCGGGTTTGGCCAAAAACGGTTCATTAGCTCAACGTCTATGTTATTATGATGTGTGGTAGTTAGTTATTTTTTGTGGCCGCAAACTATTGTTGTGATTTGTGGTGATGCCCATTATTATCGAGTTGTTAAACTATATATATATATATATATATATATATATATATATTACAATAATTAATAATAACATATTATATCCATCATATATTTTATTTATCCTTAACGGGCTTCGGCGGTAAAATTAATTGTATAGTCTCTTCGCGTGAATTATCATTTTTTTTCTAGCTTGTCACTTTGGGTCATTGTGAACTCGTGAATTGCGCCAAACCTGGGGGGTACACGCAGCCGTCACTTCGAAGAATGTCTGATTATGTTTTTGTATTTCATTGTATAATTTTCGAATTAGTGCTGAATTTGGTTTCGTGGATAGTTTAATAGCCTGAAATTCATATTTTATATCTCTGAAATGTTTGTGATATAGTTTATCCACTGTTTATATTAAATAATACTATTATTATTATTGGTAATACGTATATTATGGTGGAATGCATCTCATTGTCGTGGTGTATGTGTATCTCAGTATTTTTTAATTTGTTTTATTATTTTGATAATGTGCAATATTCTGTAGCCATGTTCCGTCAATAAATTAGTGGTTTTATGCATAATTATTGACTTTCTATTACATTGGATCTGCCGAGGTCATCGTAGTATACCTTAATTAATTATCATCGTTCGGGTTGTACAATAACAATTTCGATGAAACATATAATATTGATATTGTGGTGCGTCATTAGTCGTACACTCATACTTAACTGCAGGGTTGTGCTTTATATTTGCAAATATTACACATGTATAATAGATAAATATAATAACTAATACCTAACTAATGTATGTAGCATGGGTCACGAAGTTTTAGGTACCTACACTTTAATTTCTTATATTAGTTATATATACTTTTATCTCGTTTAAATATAATGTTAAGAATTATAGATAAATAGATTATAGAATATGTATGTATAGGCGACTGAGTGAGTTTAGTGTGTAATTTACTCAATATATATTATCGATGAGCGTTTTCATGCCGAATAGTTTCGAAAAAAATTAAAGAAACGAGTATGAAAATGCGTATTAGGTGTATATTAGAACTTTTTTAAATCAGTGCTATAAATGCTGTAAATGTTTTGGAAAACAAGTTAAATATTTAAAATTAGATTTAGATTTTTTAGAAAACTTCTAGCTTTCTTGTTGATCGATATACTGTTGCCCCTACTACGAAGACTGCAATCTCTGATGCCGTAATAACCATGGCTTAACATAATATGATATTTTAAACCGTGTTAAGAATGTCGTAGTACCATAATAATACTATAGAGGACGAGGTGTAACCGCAGTTACGCATGCCTACAGAGGAGTGCCATCCATAAAATAATAGTTAATGCACAGGCAGGCTCTGTAGGTCTATTATTAATTATTATTGTCATCGTCCATTTTTTCATCCAGTGGTGAACAAAGGAAAATAAAAATAGATAACGACGACGATGTTTAACACATGATTTGAAGTTTCGTGAATTTTTCAAACAATATTTTTATTATAAACGTATTTTAATCATAACTATCTTATCACTATATTTTGGTAGTTGTTGGTCGTGAGTCGTATTGGGGTGGGTTAGATTTGTTGGAAAATAATTGGTCGGAAAATCTGAAAATAATGTGTTGTTTCAAAACTAATGTTGTAAAAAACATGACGTTTCCTATCAAATTCGTGTCTGACATAAAATATTTCATACAGATATAATAACAAAGTGATCGAATAAAAATGCCGTTTCATTAATATGTGTTTCCGATGAGATATATTTCCAAATCCAATACAATACGATTCCGAATCAATAATTTTTCAACTTTTTATGTACGCCGGTCGTAGTTAAACAGTGAGTAGTGAGTACTTCAGTATATCAGAGTTTACCAATTGTGCTTAAAATCAACTTTTTATATATCAATTATTTTACTTGGATATATTTTCAGGGTTGTAGATAACAGCCGTTGCTTTTAATAAAACACTGCTCGTTAAAATTAAAAATATATAAAAATAATATTCATTATGTTCTTTATTATTGTACAACTTAGTTACTTCACTTAAATGAAATCAATACACATAATAATTAACAAAGTTGTGCATTTAAAAGTATCTAGTACCTATATCATCATCATCGTGTTATCCCATGTTATATAAAGTATTGTGAATTGTGATGCATTGCAACGAACCGATTAGGCTTTAAAAAGGATTAAAATATATAACTTGCAAAAATGAAAATTTTATATCTTCAGTAATCTGTATATAGGTATCACTGAAATCAATACTTTTATAGTTGTATGTGTTAGTTATACATGAGTAATGGCGTTTCATGAAAGTTGTGTTACTGTTATAGAATATTGGGTGCAAATCAGCTATTAACATTTAATTTATTTAAAATGCGAAAGAATTTTTATTTTTTGTTTTTGAAAACATAAAATGTTTAACCAGACACTTGGTATTCAGTATAGTATAAGTTATTAATTTTCAATTATTATACATAGCTTGTGTATTGTGTGTAATGTATGATAACCCAATGTTAATTATATCCTTCAACATTGGATTGAACAAAATATATGCCTTAAGGTTAAATTAAAAGGTAAGTCGATAAGTGAAATAATTGGTTTACTGATGATATAAATGTAAAATTTAAGAAGCGCTATTATTGGTACATCGATCCTGACAAATTGTGTTTTAAGCGCAACTGGTCCGTGTGTATGCACACTATACATATGTTTAAAATGTCCTTACCAACCTAGTAGTATATTGCTGCATAATATTCATATACGACGGTCGTAAAAAGGAAATCTAGCGTGTTTAAAATGTCATTTGTATATTTAAGTAAATTAGTAATATTTTAATAGCCACGAGTGGATACCACTCAACTGTTTATAATCGTAATAATATGCACACCACGATTATTATTACCTACTATATTATACTTTAATAAATTTATGGTGTGTGTCGAAAAGACAAAAATTGATGATTCAAATACGCCGGTAAAAGAAATTGACGTACTCACACTCGTTGAGAGATTAGTCATCGATATCGTGACGAGTTTCGTGTATAGACACGATGTTAACGTCGTGGTCGTTTCAATTGTTTCTAATGTCGTTATCATCTGTTGATTTGTAGATTTGTTACAATAGTATTATACCTTAGTATTAATCTACGCTTTACATTTTATTCTTAAATTGTTATCAAAATACACACAATATAATATTGTTAAACATGGCCACATGGGGGTATCTGTATTCTATTTATTTAAACAGCGTTGAAACGAATTCATAACGTAATAAATTTACTTCGAAATACAAAGTTAGAATTGTGCATTACAACTGGGAGTAGGGATTATGAAAAAATAAATAAATATAAAATAGTTCGATAAAAATTATACATATTATTATCTATTAATTTCTAATATTTCTGTGATTTGCCAATTTGTGACTAACTATTAGCATATTATTATTTTTTTTATACCTGTTATGTGTGTCATTTTAAATGTTTCCTAATCCTCAAATACTATTTTAACATTAGATTTGTATTGTTGATTTTTAGTTCAACTTTGTTGGAAGGATATTGGGCCCACGAGGTATGACTGCAAAACAATTAGAATTAGAGACCGGATGCAAGATTATGGTTCGAGGAAAGGGTTCAATGCGCGATAAGAAAAAGGTATGTACGAAAATTTAGTGTTAAATGTTGTATTGATTTTTCTTGTCTAACATTATGCATAAATATCATTTATTTGCTAACACGATTATCGGAAGTTTTTCATACAGGAATCGTAAGTAAATAAAAATTGAATAGTTTCAAGCGTTTTAACAATTAATTGTAATTATGTATGTTTCAAGGAGGAACAAAACAGAGGTAAACCCAACTGGGAACATTTGAGTGAAGAGCTTCATGTTTTGATATCCGTTGAAGACACTGAAAACCGTGCTAAGCTCAAGTTGAAGAGAGCAATTGATGAAGTGAAAAGGCTCCTTGTACCTGTTAGTTTAAATTTTTTTTACACATGTTTTTTGTATTCAATTACATTTAAATATATTAAAGTCCTAATTATATTTTTAGGCTGATGGAGAAGATGAATTGAAGAAACGCCAACTGATGGAACTTGCTATTATCAACGGTACATATAGGGACTCAAACGCTAAAGCCTTAGCAGCAGCAGGTAAATTGATCTGTACTATGCCAATAATAATTATAATTTATTTAGTATTTTAGTCACAATATATTAACACTTGGATATTTTAGCTTGTGATGAGGAGTGGCGTAGGATGGCTGTTGCTGCAGCCGCTGAGACACAACGGCTTTTGTCGCCACATGGTATGGGTGGTTTAGCCACAACTTTGCGACCACAGACAGCCACACCATTAACTGCACCACTTATATTATCACCACGTATCCCAACTGCCATAACTACCAGTGGTGGAAATCCTGGTGCACCTCAACTTTTGTCTCCTGCTGAACATCATCATCATGCTGCAGCAGCAGCAGCTGCAGCTGGTCTCATATATACACCATATGCTGATTATGCCAACTATGCATTGGCTGGATCACCATTGATCACAGAATATACTCCTGCCGATCACTCGGGTGCGTTGTTGTTTGTTTGTTAAAAAAAAAAGATTTATATATAAATATATATATAATATATATATTTATATGATGTATATGATTGAATGCGCTTGGGAGACTGAGAAATCATAATTCAGGATGAAAATAATTTAAAGCTACAATAAAATGCCCCTGTTCAAATATCACTAAACAATTATTAGTTTTTAATAAGACTGAAAAAAACACATATGAACCTAATCAGTATTTTTTATTTTTCAAAGCAAACTGTTCTTGAGATATTTTTTAAATTTTAATTTATTTTTATTATTATATTAAAAGAATGTTCGGCCAGATACATGCTAATGGTTCCAGAACTACAAGGGCTCACCTACCGTCACTGGCCAAATCAACGTTAGTACCATCCTTAGTATTTGGCCATCCAACCCTTCTTTTTTATGTTTGTGAGGTGCTATTTTATTTATTATTTATGTATAATTTTAGGAATTAATTTTATTTCAATATTCCTTATTATTATTTTTTTATTATTATGATTATTATTATTATTATTATTATTATTATTATTTATATAATATTATTTATCTTGTTTATTTTATTATGATTATGATTATTATTTTTTTGATTCCTTAATTTTTTGCGCGCTTTTAATCGATTTTACTACACAAAGCTTTAATTTTTTATAGTAATTATTTAAAGATTTTATTTTAGTTATATATACATATATATCCCTTCTTTATCTCTGTTTCTTTTGCGTTTAGTTAGTTCAATTATTAGTCTAACTCGACTAAAATATAATTTTAAAAAAACTAGGTGTGTACTAATAAATTTAATACGGTAATCAATTATTTTTCCTAATAATACTCCTCAAGTACTTCCTATTGAAAAAAAAAAAAATGATCATAGAATTTGTATTCCAACTGATAAAACAATTCTAATAAGTAATAACATTTAAACAAATCTTTATTATTTTACATAGTTTTGGAATAAGTAGATTAAAAAATATTTCTCATATATCTTCTTAGTCAATATTTTAAACTAACCGGGACAAATTTTTACATTATTTTTAGAATAATGTAAACCATGGTGTGACTCTAACATTAATAGTTAATACTAAAGTTTTAACAAATATAAAACAAAATATTAAAATTATTAGGACCCAAATTAACAAAATACTTGAGGGACCAAGAAGAACCACCAGACAGGTTTTTTACTCATAAGAAGAATATATACTTCTGACACCTAAAGTTCCTTAATTTGATAAGAATGAAATACCATGACAAACACTTTTAATATTTTAATTATGTTTAAATTATATTATTATATTATTATAAAAAAATATTCAGGCTGATTATATAATTAATGTTATGTATATTTTTATTGTGATTGTTTAGTACACATCTATGTTTAGAATTTGTTATACATATATATAATATATATATATTTAATTATAATTACTATTATTTTTGTACAAGTTGTAGGGGGTCGACGTTTTAAAATGGAACCTGGCTCTATAACGGTGTCTTTATAAATACATTATAATTCAATAAATAAATAGAAATAATATGTTTATAGCAGGTGCAGCAGCCGCGGTTGCGGCGGCGGCTCAGGTCGCCAAACAAAGAAGGCATTTGACTCAGATCAGGGATCATCCGTATCAGAGGGTTGGCACTTCGATTGTCAATTAAAAAAAAAAAAAACAAAATTAAAAAAAAAAGTTCTTTGAATCTGAAAGGTCAGTTGCTATTCGTTTTTAATTTAGGGTTAGACAATCATAGTTTATAGGGTATAATCAAACGCAATTATCAAATTTCAAAATCCTTAAGTTTTTCAAAAAATTCAATGACCTCCACGCGTACAGTTATATTTATACTTCTTTTTTTCTAAACCTTTTTTTCGGTTGTGATATTTTTATTTATTTTTTCACATAATTTATTTATTTGTTTATGTAGGTATACTATTATTATTATATACCTGCATATAATATATTAAATAAATATTTATATATTCATTTATAATTTATTTATATACATTTTAAATATTTTTTTGCTTGTTATGGCAGTATGATATAGGAATAGGAGCTACATATATATTATTAATTTGTAGATTTAACATATTTAAGTATATTTTTCACGTATTGTGTTCTAATATTGTATTTAACAGCAAAATCGAAGATTTGTTTATTGGTGAAGGTAGTCATGTATCAAAATTATTTACGATTACTACGAAACATCCCTTATTTTGCACTATAATATTTAAATTTAATGCATATATACAAACAGTGGAATGAAAAAAAAACTTACATTACTGGTTAAGTAATAAAATAATATGAAAGTTTTTTTTTGTCTTACTTATATGTATTATACGTCATAATGCTTTTCATTCATATGGTAGTAAAATATTGTACTAATAACTATTGAAATACACTTGACAGAACACTTATGTTTGTCACCGGCATACTTATACTAATACAATAATAGAACATAATACTTTTAGCTGCTATTTTTTTTGAAATATTTCATTACTAACATGTTTTTTATTTATTTTTTATTTAACCTCGAAAAAAGGCTTGCGGAGATCTAACATACTGGACCTTTATTTTAACACCACAAAATGCAGCCTGCGGCCAAAGTGCGACGATTGCCAGACGGAACTATAATTAACAACTAAACAATATCATTCTGCGCACATATATACACACTTAAAAACGCAATGTTGCACTTGAAATTATTCGTCTAACCAATTATCTGTCTGTCTAATCATTTTCGTATAATAATATTTGTTTTATTTATATTATTATAGTGTTTAATGTTGTTTCGTAATATTACAATTTAAAGACTAAATAGATTTTTTTGTTGAGCCCCTTGATGCCTTAAAAACAAATGTATCTACATATCTGTTTGTATTGGTATTGATGTCGACATTCGTTATACGCTTGTCGTCGCTAGTCTTAGTATTTTTGTTTGTTTATTTTCCTGAACATTGAACCATAATGGTCTAATAACTCAAAGTATACGATAATTAAAAATCTAAAAGAATATTGAACAAACTTTTTTTACAACTCTACTTATCAAATTTGTTTAGCTTAAACAAGGATATAAAATAAGAAAATTGAAAAAATATAAATATATTTTTTTTATGTTGTTATTATTTATAAGAACTATTTAATATTTTATATATAGCGTGCAATAAAATGTTAATTTTTTTTAGAAAAATTTTTCGATATTATGTAGAGAAAATTTTCAGTATTAAATAAATTAAAATTATAATATCTTTAATAATACCATATGCCAGGTGCCAAAATCGACCCATGCCAGTTTGTTCTACATTTTTTTGTTGTTATTATAGAATTATGTTAAACAAATATAGAATATAATACTCACTATAATTTATTTATTAGTGAGATATATTTAATATTATATATTGTGTGAAAGAATATATATTTATATATATTATTAAGTTTTTATAATATTTTTGTAAGTACTTAAGAGCCTAAATAATTTAGACAATCTCTCGAATATGCTAAATATATATATCATATACATACATTATTATATTACTTTATTTTATTTTGTTGTTTACGAATCTCAACGTTTAAATAGTCGTGTTTTTGTTTTTTCTTGTTATTTTAGACGTTTGTAGTTAATTTATAAAATAATTATAAATATATGTATATTTATACATATTATAAATGTAGATTGTAGATTTTAGAAAAAAATTTTGTTTTTAGATGAGCACTTAACTGCCTCCCAAAACAATTTATTAATTACTGTTTGATGTATTTCAGGCTCATGTGCCATAGGGTAAAATTATATTTTTTCTTTTCATTTAAACACATTACGAATTAATGCTATAAATTTTAATTTATTTCAATCTTATTTTATTAAAAAACATATTTTAAATTAGAAGACGAAAAACACAATGTTTATAATATTATATAAACTATATTTTATATAATATATTGTATTAATATTATACGCTTGACATTATGAATTTTATTTTTATTTATAAATATATTATGTGTATATGTTTTATAGAAATATATACATATCATAGGAGTTTCTATTTTAATCAAATTTATCAATGTTGCATGTAAGGTTTTTCAGATTTTTATGAAATTTATTTTGTAAATGATAATGTTTTATGAGATGATATGCGAAATAAAAAAAAGCATGTAGAACAGTTTTTTTCATTATTTTTTGATTACCTATTTTTCCTTTCACCATGTTGTGTGTATTGGGCAACTCATATAATAAAATTAATATACTTTTTGTTTTGCACCTCCGAATCAACATAGAGTTGCTAATGAATAAGACAACGAGGTTTAGGACACAAGCCATAAAAATATATCAGCTATATACTCTGTATGACGTAAGTATGTATGCTATGTTTAATTGTAATTCTACGTCGTAATAACTCAATAGTTGTCTTATTTTTACTAGCTATGGTGGACATAGACATGTGCATATTTTGGTTCCTGGGTCTGCCACTGATAAAATTGTTACTCAAAAACATAAATGCCCGAATATTTGAAAATATTTTTGATTACCTATCATATTAATAATATTACTGCTTCATGGCTCTTGTTCATAGACTTTATGTTTAGTTTGCAAAAGGCTAGAAATAAAAATTTGTTAATTTCCAAATAATTTAAATTCATAATATTCTTGTCACAGTCACATAATGGAAATTTGCTAGGCTAAGCCCCAGTTCAAGATTACCCTGTACGGGAATAATGAACCATGTAAATGTCCAAAAACATCTTGGTGCATTATTTTACACCGGTTTGGTATAGCGAATTTCTTAATAATTTAACTATTGATCATAGTTACCTAAATATTTTTTTTTTTCTAAGAACTATTGGTTTGGGACTGTCTACATTGTAGTCATTAATCTTCATATTAATGATATCAAATATGAAATAAGAATTAAATTTCTATATTGACATATGAAATATTGTATACAAATTTAAATAATAGTATTCATTTTTGGATGGATAGCAATAGGGGTAGGGTGTTAGAGGTGTTTTAACATCTAAAACAACCTTCCTGATTATTGTCACGGTCGTCACGGATATAAGAGTGATGAAGTTATTGAGTTTCATTTATTATTGTGTAACAATAGCAGAACAAACTAAATGAGTTAATACATATTGTTTACGGTAACAAGTAATATATTTATTAAGCAATAGTATATGAATAAAAATGTAAAATATCATACAAATTATAATAAACATTGTATATTGTTGTTGATGATTAAATATTTATGTAAAACAAATTACATAATTATCATATCAAATAATTTATACAAACAATATTTATTATTTTTACTGCAACTTGACCCTATTTGCAGATGTATGACAGACAACAGTAAATAACTAATAAGTATAATATAATAGGTCAGAAGTATTCAAACATTTTCATCCCACGCCTCCTTTGGGTGTTCCCAATATTTTGACGGCTCCCAAATTATAATGAAAAAATTGAAACAACACACGGATACAATATGGCTAATACGTTATATGGGTAATAATTACAGTAACTTTAGACTAGAAATCAAACTTCAAATGATTGCGTCGTAAGGTGTGTCTTTTTCATTCCCATAATGATTGCAAATAATATTTATAATACTTATACAAGACCTAGGTATGATGTTGATTTTCTGTACTTTGACACGGTTCCCTTTGCAAACTCTCGCGACGCACGGTATGAATACCTCTGTTATAGGTTGATACTTAAGTATTACAGCATCGCAAAGTCGTTCTAGTCACGTGGTAGAGTGATTTAAACCCCAGCTAGAATTGTTTAGTGTATTTGAGATCTATCTGTACAAGATAATATTGTAGTTTATATTCTTATTTAATTTTGCAACTGCCTTCTTTGACATTGCGTCCTGTTGATCAATACTTTTTGGGCAGACGTAAGCTGATATCAGTGAAGTGTAACTACTTCCAATGAACAAGATGCTTCAGTAATACACAGTTACAGTTAGAACAGACAAAAATGTTTGACATTAAAGATTTGACTAGGGTATCTGTTTTTCTTAAAACATTCTACTCCGATTTCGATTTTATATGTGCGCTAGTGACCACTATGAATTTACCGGTAGTTAATGGAATTAAAATTGGTAGATATAATGAAATAGTCAATAAGATAGTAAATGGATGAAAACTTCAAATTTGTAAAACTATTTTTTCCTGATAAAAACTTAATACAAAATAAGTTACCATGTCAACATCACACTGTCGGCCACAGGCACCATTACTCATGTAAACCAAGTGTTGACATCAGCGTTTAACATGTTATGGCAATGATTTTAGTAGTTTTCACGACCATACTCATAATTAAAACAATTCATACACAACAAATTCAAATATTTAATTAAATAATATTTATACAAATATCACATTTTTTTATAACTATAATTAAAAAAAAAAAATTAGTTTTAATTAATACTTTTAAGGGGTGATTTTGAGTAATTCACAATTATTTTGTAATACAATAAAGGCCATATATTATAATATGCAATAGTATCAGATTAATAAAATCAACACATAATGTACAATGTATGTTGTTTAAAAAAATAGTAAATAAGAAACTAAAATAATAGATGAAGAGTTGTCTTTCACTGGTCGTCTAGTACCTCTTTGAAGGAATGACCAGAAAATCATAAATGTAATCAATGATCTATGTTATGATAAAATTTTTTCTATACTAATGGTTTTTATGATATTTTTCTACTTGATTCCGATCAAATTTACTGTTACAAACATTGCATATATTTCTCTCAGTCTTTAGGCAATTTCTACATTGCAGATGTTTGCAAGGTAAATTATACAAATTACAATTTTCGTAACATGTACTACATTGTACTTCGATTTTTTTAGTATGTCGTTCTGTGTAAAAACTTAAACTATGTTTACCCACTGCACGTGGTATACACTTGACATTTTCATCATCAGCGTGTTTTATTAAAAACGAATCAATTCGTCCTTTCAATTCAGGCACAGGCATTGGCTTTAATTTATCTGTAAATGGTATCCCAGTAAAAGGGTCACAAGGTGTACGTCCATACATGGTATCATGTTTGATGCACTTTTCTACTGTTGTACTGTCAACATATTTTCCACAAGGTAGAACCATAGGACATGTCATTACTTCATAAGTAATCGAATCTAAAAAGTCATCACACATAGCAAAAATGTCAGAATTATTTTCTGTGATCGGTTGTCCGTTACAAATTTTTTTTTGTATCTGTTTTGGTCTTTTACTTTCTTCCCAATTACGCATTATTGATTGATGGATTTCTTTTGGTACACCATATGAAATCTTTCCCCAAACTTCCAATTTGCCTATTGCTGGTATAGAATTTGCTGTCTTGAAAATACGCACAGATAACTTCTCAGCTGATCTGATATTTCTACTTGCCGATATATTAAAACAACATTTGTCGTAATCGTTCCCAAAGTCGGATAAATCTATACTATTATCATGAAACAATATTGTCTCTTTTTCAGTAATCATGGAACAGATTTTTTGTACGTTGCCACTGCGTCCAGCTAATATCTGAAATCCCGAGGACTTCTGACCACCCACCCGTGTGCCTATCACCACATACTTAATGTCAAATGCAAATGGAAAACTGAATGTTAAGCTCACAGGTGGTCGAATGAATGTTTCGCATAGAAATCCTCTTTTTCGTAATTCCGCATCTGGTGATATGAGATTTTCTACAGAATAGTCTTCTCGAGATATACAGCTGCCATCCAATTGTATACTGGCATTGAAAATCGGATCACACACGTTCATGAGCTGCAAATCGATAAACCTGAGAAAGGTACTCATAATATTACTACTACATTAATGTCACTGTTCACTCACCATGTTGATTTAATTGTGTTGGTCTCGGAAGTTTTCTATTTATGAGAGAGGTATTGATTATTAGATAAAATATCGATTGAGTGTGTCAAATATAACTTGAAAGAAACATTTTGCAATATTTTTTATTGAAATACGTATTTCGATTGTTCATGTTTTAACTGGGTTCACAGTTCACCTGTATTAGATCGTGTCTCACATTCACCATGAATTAAAAAAAGTATCTATACCTAGAATTTATATTTTATACTGACCCTCAACTGTTTGTTTCTTAATTTGTTATCACTTTTTATTATTGTTAGTGTTATCAGTGTATCTTTCACAAATTTCAGAGTAATAACTTTAATATAGGACGTCTGTACAGTATATTTTGTGTTGTACTACAGTTATATTAGCAGTTGAGTTGATCCAAATTCCAATCATTCGATAATTAAAAATTCTTTTTTAAAAAGCATCAATAAATACTTTACCCATTTATTCTTTAAATTATATAGGTAGTTTTTACTTTGAGAAAATCCAAAATAAATTACAACTATATTGCCTTGTTAAGGTATGAAAATCAAGTACATAACTTGCCACAATACAGTTTAGTTTTTCATTTTTTAATCAAAGTCAGTAGTCAGCGAATAATAATAACTAGTTCACATTTCTCAAGTACCTATATAGGCTGAGAGCATTAACTTTGTAGACATAATATATTCTATACACCATGTCTCCACCAACAATAAGGTCGTCTCAAGGAAATACAGCCAGTCAGACTCAAGGGCCTCAATATGCTAAAGTATTTGTTCAACGAGACTATTCAGATGGCACAACTGTAAAGTTTATGACAAGTTTCCCACAAGGACTTGAAAATAAAGTATGAATCTTATTGAAAGTTTGATTTTATTATATAATTATTAAATTAATGAATAATGTTTGATTATAGATTGAGCGAACAGTTTTTGAATATACAATCAATCAGTTGAATACATATTTTGCCGAAGCTGAAAAGGCATCATGTAAGACATACTGCGAAGGCTGTTTTGCATGTTTCACTGTGTATACAATGTTTTTGTGCGCAGATACTCATTATGAAAAAGTAAATAAATAATAAATCATTTTCTTTGCAGGTATTAGAATATTATTATTAAATGGATTTTCTAATTCATTTTTAGTGTTTACGTAAAGTTGGAAAATTTATAGTTGAACAAAATGAAATGGTCTATTTACCAAGAGGTTTGCTGCTTACCAATCCTGCTGAACGAGGGTTAAGAATTGTATCCTTTATTATTATTATTATTATTATTATTACTATGCAATTGTTAGTTAATAACTAAAAATAGGCAGAACCGTGTTTTACATTGGACAAGGGGTGGCCATTGCCCCAGGGCGGTAAATTTTTGAGGATCAACATTAAATAAAAAATATATTGGTAATTATAATTTGCTTAAGGGCGTCTATTTTTAATTTTCCCCAAGGCAGCTATATAGTTTAACCCGGCACTGGAGATATGATGTTGATGATCTTAAAAAGTATTAAAAATTATCCAAAAAATATTTCAATGTCCTAAAAAATATAAAATATGACCTAAAAAATTAATAAATTCCAATTTTTAATTTAACTTACAGTTAAAAAAAAAAATGTATGAACTATCATTAAATTTACTCGCAACAAAAACCTTTTAATAATAATAATAAAATAATTTTTTGATACATACCTATATATTTTCTTTAAAAAATTTGAGAAAATGCCATTTGTTGTACAAAAACTAAAATCCTAGAAAAAAAAAATCACAAGAGAGGGTGTAAACCCATTATTACACTCTAGGGAAATAAAACTTCTTTCATAAGTATTGGAGCCCATGAAATTATAAATTATATATATAAAAAATATAAAGGGGTAACAACTGTCACCATATCAACAATCATTGCATTCCATTATTTTTCCATTCATACCTCAAGAAAGAGATTTTATTTCAAAACCTGTAATATTAAAGAATTATGTAAAAATATAACAAAAATATGTTAATTTCTAGCTAAAATAGCATGAGATTCTAGAATCTAAGGAAAAGAAACTCAAAAGTCATCAACGTTCTATCTGTATTAATAACTTTTATTATTTGTGAGCTACCTGAAAATGTGATTTATTATTTTTAACATTTAATCTTTGCTAAACAGAGTCAACATTTTATTTTTGCTGATAAATTATTGAAATTAGAATATTGATGGTAGTATATTTTTTCTTTTTCATATAATATAGGTTTCTTATAAATACAAGCGATTCGGTGAATAATGTTAATTAGGTATACCAAAGTTGATGCAGATCAGTTATTTTCAATTATATTTTTTTATCAAACTATAAGTTTTACGGGACTGCTCAATTGCAAGTCTATGCGGACCAAAAAATAATTATTTTCTTTCAATTTCCTATTGCCACTTGTAATCTCAATTATTACATCTTATATATCCAATCTAAAAAATTGTGACTAATAATTTTTGATCAGGTAAACATAAGTAATAAATTATTGAAATACAATTCAAAACAACTAAATGTTAGTGTCTGATGCTTTAAAAATGAACATAAAATGTAGAATAACATTTTTATTCAGATTCAAAAATATCTGAAACTTATGTTATAAAATGAGCATCGTACAGCAAACTTTGGAATATAATGCCAGCCTTATCCATCATCTTGGTAAATAGTTAATATACATATTTTATGTATATATGGTGCATGATTGGTATTGAATGTTATGTCGTTTATGTCTATAATGACTTATGGGGTATAATGAAGTTAATTTCAAAATCCTGATTATGTATATTAATAACATCTAGTTATAACAACATATTTTTTTACAGTTTCTCGGCTGTCGTTATAGATGATACTGACTGTATTTAATATTTAAATAAATTAGAAAAATTGGAAATTTAACCTCATATTGAAATATGTACTTTACCTTAACTCTTTATCAACAGATAGAAATTACTATGCTAGATCAACCCATAGTGGCCAGAACATGACTCACATTATCCGTTTCGACGGAAGAATTCTTTATGTGAAAATTGGCTAAAAATATTTAAGTGTAATACATATACTATTACAATTCATAGTCATACAAACAAAATGTCAATCTTATAATGGTTTTTCATTCAAATATTTTGAATCTTGCATTCTTATGGTCTATGGAAGAAAACTATTGTTATGTTAGTATTATTATTATTATTATTATTATTATTTTTTTTGTGTGGTTTTGTTTGACTTAACATACCTAATTTTGCATTTACTTAACTTTTAATTTTTGTTATTTTAAAACAGTAAAAAGTTGATCAAATAAATATGTTTTTATCACCAATTAGTTTTTATTTATAATATACTTATAATTAACTTTGTACAAACTAATGAGAATTGATAAGTTGTAACAAAACATGAATTTGAATTATTGTTTAAAATTAACTGAATATCCACCAGTGTTTGGATCTTGACTAAGTTGGAAGTTTTGGGTAGATAAACCAAATGGCTTTAGTACCATATTGCCCAAATCTTTAAGTTTAGCCATCATTTCAGTTTTCAATTTTTCATTACGTTCATTAATTTTTTCTTGCAATATCTACACAAATATAAAAAAAATGTATTTAAAATATTATAATGAATAATTATTACTTACCCTAGCATTGTATGCCACTTCGGCATAATTTCGATCAATTTCAAGGACTTTTTTAAGATCATCTAATGCTTCATCAAGCTTATCATTGCGTTCAAACAATTTAGAACGTCTAATATATGCCTTTAAATAATCAGGATCTAATTCAATAGCACGAGTACAATCTTGTATAGCACTTTCTATATTCTGCAGGTAAAATAAATAATATGAACTAGATGATAATATTTACAAGGAATAAACTATAACATACAATATTAGATTTGGCTGCAGCTCGATTAGCAAAAAATATGGCCCTGTAATTTGGGAAAATTAATGGACAAATACGTAATGCATCTGTGTATATTTTAGAAGCTTCTTTATGTTCTTGATTCTTAAACTTGATGTTGCCTTCGTTTTTTAAACTAAGAGCTTCTTGCAATAACTCCTAAAATCATTCAAACAATAAAGCACTTATTTTTAAAACAATAGAAGAAAAAAATGTATTTTATTTTAATAATGGAGTATAAGATAAATGGTACATCATTATTTTATATACTTATGATCTATCACCAGGGGTTAAAGTGGGGGGGGGGACGCAGGAGGACTCAGTCCCCTTACCTCTAACAGCGGTTAAAAAGCGTCCCCTTTAACAAATTAGGATTTTATACATTTGACATTATACATAAAATTATATATGGAACGCTTAAAACTATATGGAGGCATTAGTCCCCTCTGGAATTTTTTCCCACTTTAACTTCTGTCTATCACATATTCAATAGTAGTATAATATTTACTAACCCGTTTTTTTTCTTCTGGTAATTTATCATCTCTTTCTTTTAACAGTGTGTCATCAATGTAATCTTCATCTCTAACTTCATTTTCTTCATTTACGTTAGTATCAAACTCTGAATCTGATTCACTGTGATGAGAACCATCATCACCAGAAAAATCAGTTTTAATGGCTGAACTCTCCAAGTCTTTAGTGAGTTCTTCTATGATTTCTTCGTTGGAGGGAATCCCACTTTTATTATCAGCAGACATCAGTCCAAATTTCTAAAAATTCCTACATAGGTAATTCATTACATTTCAATTTAAGTGTAATTACGATATATATTTATATTAAATTCAGTGCAATAGTATTTTTAATTCTTAGTTCTTACCAAATGTTAATGTCTTAAAAAATTGCTAAATAATTATCCTGTTAAATGTATTTTAAATGAAAATTAAGCGCACAGAACTTAATATCAATAGTATGAACTATGAATGTATGATTTAATATTTTTTTATGGATAATTGTGACTAGTGATTATAGTTTGCACAGATTTTGAGATATATAGATAATAATCAGTTTATGGAAGGTTAGGAAATCCCAATTAAACGATTGTGATAACATTGATAACAAAAAAGACTATAACCATAGAACACTATAACCATGGTTTAATACTATCACTGTGGTATCACTCACAGATACTATTATTTATATGTCTATGATTATAGTGTATCGTGGTATTACCACAACAATATATCTACTATATAACAGACTGTTAGTAACAGACAACAGTACATGGCAGTTTTGGGAAAGTTCTTTTTTAAAAGTAGCTCGTTCCATTCCACATTAATGATTAATTTATATTTTCTTAGCATACCTATTAAGAACTCGTTTCTTAAATATTATAACATTTATAACATATATAATATTTGCGCATTCATTCTGCATCTGAAAAACCTGCATTATATTGATTTACAGATTTTGTATAATACTTTTAGTCCGTGTGGATGTGTGAAATATTGACGCACATTTAAAAGCTCTAAATATGTTATGAAAAACTGAAGAAGTCATAAAAATATTTGACGAAGGTTTAAACATGCTTTATCATTTCAAAATGAGATAAATAGGTATGAATGTGGTTCAATTTAGATTTCTCAGCAATGCTTTGTAGTTTGTAGTACCTAGTATATGTTAAAGATGAATAAATAAATAAATATAATTTTTGAAAATGATTATCTCGCATAATGTATTGAAAGTTTATTTATTTATTATTTATATATATTTTGTATAACCCTGTAAATAATATGACAAATATTAGACTTTGGGTCTCCATATAATTTTAATATTATAAATTTACTCGAAGAGATAAAAAAAATTGTAAAAAAAAAACAAATTCATTTCCTACTGTTTGTAATTTATAGTTCAGTGAATATACTGCAAAATTATATAAAATAATCATGCCAATGAGCCAATGTATCGACAAAAAAGATTTTATAGCCAACATCATTCAATTCATAATAGCCGCAAATCTATTCAAACCAAAATTTAGTTAACAATTATATTTTATTTACTATGTATGTAATTTATTATTTTCTTGCTGTAAGCTTAATGACTCATGCTGTCGAGGGTAATAAAAAAATATTTTCTTAAAAACTCATATAAACACATACATTTTACAGCTGATATTGACATTAATGATATTTGTCATATATATCACAGGTAGTAGAAAATAATTATAACATTTATATATAAGAATTATACAGTTATAAGTTGATCTTACAGTAGTCGAAAGATATAAAAAATACATCTGTACTACATTGTATTACGTTTACATACCAAATTCAAATTTCGATAAAAGTTGGGTATATTTTTACGAAAAATAGGTAACGATTTTATTAGTTCCATATTATTTGGTTGTTTGTAATAAAACATTTATTATTTAAAAACACAATTACATACATCAATATCTACTGAATATAATATGTAGCTCCAGAAATAAACGTATGTGATTATATATACTAAGTATAAGGTCTGTGGATTTATAATATTATCCTATCTATCATCTATTCAAAACTCCAATCGTCGACATTCGGTTGAGACTATTAACCATTAAAAGTTGTAATATTCAATGAACAAAAAATATAAAATAAGCCAAAAATTAATGTAGAAGTCTTTAAACGGTACTTTAGTATATAACATGAATTCGCATATTTCGTTCCGTTCAGATATTGTTCTCATAAAATATCATAATGTTTTCAAATTTAGTTCGGAGCATCGGAGCGAGATGAAGACGGATGAAGAGAGGTGTTTGTTGGGAGGAGTGTTACACAGCTAGAGTTTACCAGAAGATTTGATGTTTACACTTAAGTTTGTATTTTGTGTTTTTTGTGTTTAAATTTGTTTTTAGTTTAACAATAAATATGTATTGCCTCCGAGAATCTGCTGATCGGGTGACGTAGTAGATGTATAGATTTGATTCTCAAAAGTGCAACATACAAATTACACGAGTCCGAAAAATCCAAACACCGTCTTTATTTTAGGTACCTCGTACAGTATATTTATATTATAAACTTTATAAATTGTGATCTAATCAAAATACTATCATTTACATTATTACAAGAATATTTTACTATTATATTATATTATATGTAGGTAACTTTTGAGCTTTAACAGCTGTAATTTTAGTAACTATGTTAAAAATTATTTTTAAAAAAGTGTTTTTTATATCTTACGGTTAAAGTGTACAATTTGCATTTTATACAATGCCTTCGTATATTGGGCAATATATAGATAATGGATAAGATGATTTAATCAAATTTGAAAAATCTTAAAACATAGGTGGCTAAAATAAAGTCAAATTATTCTAAAAATTATTATCTGTTACTATAGTTTGTTTGTTCTTATCGTATTTTTCAATTGGGATGTCCGCTTCCACATATTATACGCGTGTACGTGACATAATATATTATAACTATATTTACTGATTTATAATAGTTATATTATATGTAGTTGTAGTGCTTATTGTGCAGTGCCACAATTGGCCTTTTATCTATTCTCAAAAATGAACTATTTAGTAACCACGAATCGTTTGTATAGTGCAGGTTAATTGATTCAGTACGTACCTAACTACTTATTCGAATATAGAAAAGTTTAATGAAGATTTAAACAATTTCTCGAAAAAAGGTTCAAATGCTTCATTTTTTACCAAGTTAAAATATTATCAATTAATTTTACACATAAATTAATTTAAGAACAATTCAAAGAAAAAGAAACCGAATGATTATAAACTTTAAAAAAAAATATGGCGTATTAAAAGTTGCTGATATTAACAAGTTAATTGTACCAGTATCTGAGAATAACGAAATTAAATATTATATGTAGGCACATAATGAAGAGTTATTTGATGTTATACATAATGTTCATTTATCGATTGGAAATAGTGACGAAACAGGATGGATCACGACTACACGAGGTAAATATAAAATGTATATGTCGCATCCACATAGCGAAACCGCTCATTTGAACAAGAACTGGATATCCAGATAGTGAAATTTGTCCAGTTCATGAATTTTGACGAAAATACATTATTTGGACATCCATTTCATGAAATGGACAATACCTATATCGTGTACTTTGTGTAATTATTATAAAACAAAATTATGATTTTATTAGAACTATATAGGTAATTTTCTATACTGTTGGATCGTTGCATTAATATAAATGCAGCAATTAAATGTTAATCAGTATAACCAGGGGTGGACTGGGTAGGCGACAGGCCAGTCAGCGATTGTAATACTTCGGGCCATTTTTACGGAAAAATAATAAACATAATAAAGTAAATTTTTTTTTATCGAAATACTATTCAATTATGATGTTTGCTTATCAATTATCATTCACAGTAATTGTTGATTATTTATTAGTTATTACCTTACATAAATATGATAATATTAAAAGACTGGCTACAAATGTTTGTGATTTTACTGTACCACGGCCTAGCCCACGCCCCACGAACAGACTACTGCTATGTAGACAAATATTTAATGCATATCTATAAATATTTTTGTCAGTATAATAATTATTCTTAAATAAATAATTGCAACAAATAAAATTAAAATATACAAATACAATAAATTCTGATAATAATATATTTATTTACACTAAATATGAAATATAACTGAATATTCTTGTAAGTATAAAAATTACCCAATAAGCATCCTTTTCATTTCAGTGGAAGTGGCGCCTAATCGATCAATTGTAATATCATGAGGTACAATCATGCCACGTTCAAGGTTCATAAACATGAATGCTTCTAATTTGTCGTTAGAAAGAGTTGACCTAAGTCTAGTTTTTATAGATTTAAGTATTGAAATACTCCTTTCACAACTTACTTGAGTAAAAGCTAAACTTAATATTACCTTATATACTGTATATAAATCATTGTAATTTGGTGTATGAGTCACTAATGTGTATACATATAGGAATGCTCATGAAATACACGATTTACAACGATTTTTTTCGGATAATGCACATTTTAAATCATCTTCCATATCTGTGTGGTTTTCATTTTCTTCTTCGAAAAATTCATCGTTACAATTTTGATACAGAATACTAGCATCTATATTTGCTATGGCCTCATAATTTTGAGCAAATTCTATCAACTGACGTTGAATATCTAAAACATCGACATTGGCCATGGATGCGATTTTGGACAATGATCCTTCTGGAACATGAATCCGGGAGATTTTAATTTTGAAAATGTTCTTGGATCAAAAAATGCAGCATTTTGAATTAGATCCTCGTTGATCATATACCTTAACAAGTAAAAGAAGTATGTTACTAAAAAATATAACTATAACAGTAAAAAATTAACAAAACTAATATTTTCAAAACATAATCATACTAGAACATACCTATTGCTTAATTTAGCGAGAGCGTTGTTATAAACAACTTTATAAACTTCAACTTCAAACAATTTCATCGACTAGTCTTTCGTCTGCTGTCAATTCACCTGACATTTTCTTTTTAAAACGCTTTCTTTTTTTCATAAAAGTACTTGACCAAAATATGTTATCTGTTCCATCCATTTTTTCCAAAATCGTTTGTAAATATTCAATAAATTCAGTAGTTCTTATAAAAATAATTTCAAAATTATTAACTCCTTCGATTAATTTTGCTTTTAAATTATGCAACAGTTTATATCCTTGGGTATAATTTAATTTTTTCGACTGTAAGCAAGATGATGCAGTTGAACTTAAAACGAACAATGACTGGAACACATACGCTGTCAATATAGTTTCAAACTTCAGTAAGTTGTTTATAATATTCAGAGCTTCTGATTTTGCACCAAGATCAAAATCTTTACCATTTGCAACAGCTAGTAATGCTTTGATTACTGTTATAAATCTATGTTTTTCTTTAGTTGGTGTGAATAATGGATCAAATACGTTATTTAACGCAACATCTCTGCTCCACTACCTAGTTTGTCCTATTTTTTGAAGGCGTAACATTTTTTCACTTCCAACAGAATTTTTAATAACATTTTGTTTCCACATTCCCATTCTTTTATATGATTGACTAAAAAATACAGCCAAACGATCTAGTAATCCAAAAAGATTTATTGCTTCTGAACACGAATCAGAAGCTTGTGTAAGTGTAAGATTTAAAAGATGACTAAAGCAATGTGTGTGAATAGATTGAGGTGCATCTTTTTTAATGAGAGCTTGTAAACCATTGTGAATACCACTTAAATTCGCGGAGCCATCGTACGCCTGACTTACAATATTAGACAGAGATAACCCAATATCTTCTAAAACATTTTTAATTAAGTTATATAAATCGATTGCCTTTGATGATTGTACTGGTAAAAACTTAATTAACAGTTCTTTTACTTCAGTTTGAATCACATAACGGACACATACAGCCAATTGATCGGTTACACTTACATCCTGGGTGGAATCTATGAGTAAACTAAAAAATTTTGATTGTTTTACTTCTTTTCCAATTTCCTCCTGTATCCACTGTGAAATTAAATTGATTATTTTATTAATCGTAGTTTTTGAAAGAAATGTAACAAGTGATCCACGTCCACGTCCTCCACTTAAAGTTGAACGGTTTTTACTTTTTTCAATTGCAATATTTAGATACTTTTCAAGAATTGGGTCAAATTTATAATACACATGATATAATATTATTATGTTCTTCCGTCATCAAATATATGTATAATATGTGCTGCGCGACGCGGGTATAGCCATAACCCGTATGCCCGTATAGTGATTTAATCGGAACGATACGAAAATAGAATAAGCCGATAACAAAAATAAATTAATGTGAATTAATTTTCAGCAGAAGCATTGTGTATTATCCAGTGTTTAGAATTCCGTCATATTATTATTATTATTATAAGATACATTTTTGTCCGATTTTATATTGTTTTTTTATAAATAATGCAGGGCAAAATTATATATTGCGGCCGACAGGCCAGTCCGCGATCGCTGACCAGCGGACCGGGCCAGTCCGTCCCTGAGTATAACTACAGTATATAGGTATGAATGATTATGACGTGTTTATTGTAGAAACAACATACGTAAACTAAATGTCGTGCGAGACACATACGTCGCGTATGGTAGGATAATCCCCCACCTTTTTTGTATATAAACATTATTTAATACGTGACATATATTGTTATATAAACAAAAATATAGCAATTATAGTCAATGAATTATATCATATTACATTATATTTTATTATTATTTTAGTATATTATATTGTATAAACAACAGTTATGTCCTATATTAAGTGTTATAAAATATCTATGAGATTAGCTATAATTATAATATTGCACAACTTATATTTCTCTATCGTTTTATTAACAAAATAATTAATTGATGAACTTAAACATACCATAAATGGCTTAAACTATACCTATACATTTTTTTATTATTATTTATTTTTACATATACCTACATAAGTATAAATATAATATTTACTGGTTTTGAATTACTAGTTACTGATTAACTATTTTTAATCTTTTTTTAGCTACAATAAGAACTCATAAGGAACCTTGTATTAAATTTTCAAGTTTTTTTGGTCATCCAAGATTTTTTTGCCGACACTTCAAAAAAAAAATTCTCATAAAAATCAAAAATTTCAGTGGTCTATAAATAACTCAAAAAAGTCAACAATTTTTGAAAATTAATAAACTGTATACAGATAATACTAAAATAAACATTTGGTGAAAATTTCAAGTATTTACAGTGGATAGATTATGAATTACAACTATATAAAAAAATCGATTTGGTCAACAACTGATTTTGCGTAAAAATTCCTGTTTTTCTGTCACTATTATTTTGTTATTCTCAATTTTTTTGAAAACTGTGGAAAATGTATACTTTTGCCCTCTATAATGCATCAAGGATATTCACTTTTCCATCGGGAACCTTCTCCAAAGTTTGAAATTGAAGCATTATTTCGACTAGTTATGTTGTACATAGAAACAAAAAAAAAAACACATCATTGTAAAATCAATATATTCATCATACCACTCAGAATCAAATAATTCAAGAGATACATTTCTAAAATTCAAGAGATAAAAATCAAAATATTCAGGAGATAAATTTCTAAAATTCAAGAGATACATTTCTAATAATTCAAGAGGTACATTTCTAAAATTCAAGAGATACATTTCTAAAATTCAAGAGATACATTCCTAAAATTCAAGAGATAAAAATCAAAATATTCAAGAGATACATTTCTAAAATTCAAGAGATACATTCCTAAAATTCAAGAGATAAAAATCAAAATATTCAAGAGATACATTTCTAAAAATTCAAGAGATACATTTCTAAAATTCAAGAGATACATTTCTAAAAATTCAAGAGATACATTTCTAAAATTCAAGAGATACATTTCTAAAATTCAAGAGATACATTTCTAAAATTCAAGAGATACATTTCTAAAAATTCAAGAGATACATTTCTAAAAATTCAAGAGATACATTTCTAAAATTCAAGAGATACATTTCTAAAATTCAAGAGATAAAAATCAAAAAATTTAAGAGATACATTTCTAAAATTCAAGAGATACATTTATAAGATTCAAGAGATACATTTCTAAAACTCAAGAGATACATTTCTAAAATTCAAGAGATAAAAATCAAAAAATTCAAGAGATAAAAATCAAAAAATTTAAGAGATACATTTCTAAAATTCAAGAGATACATTTATAAGATTCAAGAGATACATTTCTAAAATTCAAGAGATAAAAATCAAAATATTCAAGAGATACATTTCTAAAAATTCAAGAGATACATTTCTAAAATTCAAGAGATACATTTCTAAAAATTCACGAGATACATTTCTAAAATTCAAGAGATACATTTCTAAAATTCAATAGATACATTTCTAAAATTCAAGAGATACATTTCTAAAATTCAAGAGAAACATTTCTAAAATTCAAGAGATACATTTCTAAAATTCAAGAGATACATTTATAAGATTCAAGAGATACATTTCTAAAATTCAAGAGATACATTTATAAGATTCAAGAGATACATTTCTAAAATTCAAGAGATAAAAATCAAAATATTCAAGAGATACATTTCTAAAAATTCAAGAGATACATTTCTAAAATTCAAGAGATACATTTCTAAAAATTCACGAGATACATTTCTAAAATTCAAGAGATACATTTCTAAAAATTCAAGAGATACATTTCTAAAATTCAAGAGATACATTTCTAAAATTCAAGAGATACATTTCTAAAATTCAAGAGATACATTTCTAAAATTCAAGAGATACATTTCTAAAATTCAAGAGATACATTTATAAGATTCAAGAGATACATTTCTAAAATTCAAGAGATACATTTCTAAAATTCAAGAGATAAAATTCAAAAAATTCAAGAGATAAAAATCAAAAAATTTAAGAGATACATTTCTAAAATTCAAGAGATACATTTATAAGATTCAAGAGATACATTTCTAAAATTCAAGAGATAAAAATCAAAATATTCAAGAGATACATTTCTAAAAATTCAAGAGATACATTTCTAAAATTCAAGAGATACATTTCTAAAAATTCAAGAGATACATTTCTAAAATTCACGAGATACATTTCTAAAATTCAAGAGATACATCTCTAAAAATTCAAGAGATACATTTCTAAAATTCAAGAGATACATTTCTAAAATTCAAGAGATAAAAATCAAAAAATTTAAGAGATACATTTCTAAAATTCAAGAGATACATTTATAAGATTCAAGAGATACATTTCTAAAACTCAAGAGATACATTTCTAAAATTCAAGAGATAAAAATCAAAAAATTCAAGAGATAAAAATCAAAAAATTTAAGAGATACATTTCTAAAATTCAAGAGATACATTTATAAGATTCAAGAGATACATTTCTAAAATTCAAGAGATAAAAATCAAAATATTCAAGAGATACATTTCTAAAAATTCAAGAGATACATTTATAAGATTCAAGAGATACATTTCTAAAATTCAAGAGATAAAAATCAAAATATTCAAGAGATACATTTCTAAAAATTCAAGAGATACATTTCTAAAATTCAAGAGATACATTTCTAAAAATTCACGAGATACATTTCTAAAATTCAAGAGATAAAAATCAAAAAATTTAAGAGATACATTTCTAAAATTCAAGAGATACATTTATAAGATTCAAGAGATACATTTCTAAAACTCAAGAGATACATTTCTAAAATTCAAGAGATAAAAATCAAAAAATTCAAGAGATAAAAATCAAAAAATTTAAGAGATACATTTCTAAAATTCAAGAGTTACATTTATAAGATTCAAGAGATACATTTCTAAAATTCAAGAGATAAAAATCAAAATATTCAAGAGATACATTTCTAAAAATTCAAGAGATACATTTCTAAAATTCAAGAGATACATTTCTAAAAATTCACGAGATACATTTCTAAAATTCAAGAGATACATTTCTAAAATTCAAGAGATACATTTCTAAAATTCAAGAGATACATTTCTAAAATTCAAGAGAAACATTTCTAAAATTCAAGAGATACATTTCTAAAATCCAAGAGATACATTTATAAGATTCAAGAGATACATTTCTAAAATTCAAGAGATAAAAATCAAAATATTCAAGAGATACATTTCTAAAAATTCAAGAGATACATTTCTAAAATTCAAGAGATACATTTCTAAAAATTCACGAGATACATTTCTAAAATTCAAGAGATACATTTCTAAAAATTCAAGAGATACATTTCTAAAATTCAAGAGATACATTTCTAAAATTCAAGAGATACATTTCTAAAATTCAAGAGATACATTTCTAAAATTCAAGAGATACATTTCTAAAATTCAAGAGATACATTTATAAGATTCAAGAGATACATTTCTAAAATTCAAGAGATACATTTCTAAAATTCAAGAGATAAAATTCAAAAAATTCAAGAGATAAAAATCAAAAAATTTAAGAGATACATTTCTAAAATTCAAGAGATACATTTATAAGATTCAAGAGATACATTTCTAAAATTCAAGAGATAAAAATCAAAATATTCAAGAGATACATTTCTAAAAATTCAAGAGATACATTTCTAAAATTCAAGAGATACATTTCTAAAAATTCAAGAGATACATTTCTAAAATTCACGAGATACATTTCTAAAATTCAAGAGATACATCTCTAAAAATTCAAGAGATACATTTCTAAAATTCAAGAGATACATTTCTTAAATTCAAGAGATACATTTCTAAAATTCAAGAGATACATTTCTAAAATTCAAGAGATACATTTATAAGATTCAAGAGATACATTTCTAAAATTCAAGAGATAAAAATCAAAATATTCAAGAGATACATTTCTAAAAATTCAAGAGATACATTTCTAAAAATTCAAGAGATACATTTCTAAAATTCAAGAGATACATTTCTAAAATTCAAGAGATAAAAATCAAAATATTTAAGAGATACATCTCTAAAAATTCAAGAGATACATTTCTAAAATTCAAGAGGTACATTCCTAAAATTCAAGAGATAAAAATCAAAATATTCAAGAGATACATTTCTAAAATTCAAGAGATACATTTATAAGATTCAAGAGATACATTTCTAAAATTCAAGAGATACATTTCTAAAATTCAAGAGATACATTTCTAAAATTCAAGAGATACATTTCTAAAATTCAAGAGATACATTTCTAAAAATTCAAGAGATACATTTGTAAAAATTCAAGAGATACATTTCTAAAATTCAAGAGATACATTTCTAAAATTCAAGAGATAAAAATCAAAAAATTCAAGAGATACATTTCTAAAATTCAAGAGATACATTTCTAAAATTCAAGAGATAAAAAAATTTAAAAATATTTTAACTGACCAATTTTCTAATTTTTATCATGACTTTATTGATAAGTGGAATAGTGTTAAATACTAGTGGTTACAAAACAATTATTTGAAAGATTGTTGGTAATATGTATTAATATATGCACCTTCTGATCAATTAACAACATAAAAAGAAACCTAATACCTACTGTAAAATATAAAATTACTTACGACTTATTACCCCATGTCTGAATCAATACCTGCTATATAAGTACAATTTCATCTTCGAAACATCGTTAACGCATTTCACATAGACTACACAGCTGAATATGGTATTCAGTTGGCAATTTTTCAGTGACGAATACCATCTCTGAAATTTCAATACAATTTTCAACGACATTTTATGACCTATGCCTTCTTAGCCATTACAGATAATAATATATAGCTACCCGTAATATTTAGTTTTTATCTTGCCTACTTAGTTATTATGTGTTTATCGAATTCTAAACGTTCTTGTATATAGATCATATTTTCGTTAAAAATAATATTATAATAAATCATTTTGAGTCCTACCAATAAATTTAAATTTAAAATCTAAACACAATCATATTAATAATACAATTGAAATAATTAACTATGAAAAAATCAAAATTAAATTACAATCTGAATAATTGGAAGATTTGTATAGTAATAATAATGACATAAACAAAAGTTGTGATACATTTTATGACAAAATAAATAATGCTATTAGCTCAGCAACCGCAAGATTAAGAATGTAAACTCTATAAATATAAACGTATTAATGAATGGATGACACAGTCGATATACTATGATCAGCACGTATAAAACAACATATCTCAATAAATATTAAAAACACCTAAACGACATACCTTTAATGTCTTATTATTAGGGCTGGGATTTTAATGCCCTAAAAACCCCCGAAAAATGTCCTAAAAAAAATGCTTTTATGACCTAAAAACTCTAAATAATGCCCTAAAAAAAACCGAAAATGCCCTTAAAAAATTGCTTTTATGAACTAAAATTTTTTTTTATTTTTAATAATTTTAGTATAAATTACAATAAAAATTTTTAAAAAATGTATTATAAAAATCTCCGATAATGGCGACAAACCGATAATATAATACGAATTACGAGTACCTACTTATAATCTGTTATATTTATTTAAAAACCATGTTGGTGTAAAAATCTTAAAATAAAATTTCAAATTCATGCACTTGGTTTCCAAAAACTCAAAAAATGCTCCAAAAACTCTAAAATGCCCTAAAAAATTAAGAAAATGACCTAAAAACTAAAAAATGCCAAAAAATGCAAAATAAACTTTCTTATTCTTATTCAAATGTACATAAAACAAATTTGCGACAAGATGAGCATTGCACAGTAAGCTTTGAAAAACAATGCTAAGTGCATCGAAATCCCAGCCCTACTTATTATGCTAAATATAAAAATACTTTTACTTAACTGCAGATGGGATCTGTATATTAACTTACTATATTTTAATAAAGCGCTTGCGTAATTCAATACATAATTTTTATAAACTTCAATTTATACTACTAAGCAGTGATGAAAGGAAATAAGTAAAACTGTAAAAGAATATAAAAATAAAAGATAATATTGCATTGTAATTGTTGAGCTATTATAGTTTAATACTATATATAATACTAGCAGCTAATAAAAAAAGAGATGGTATTTTTTTGTGTGTATGCCGTGTGTGTGTGGAATAATTTTTTTTAAATATTATAGAAGTAACTAGTACCTAATTAACCAATAATAGAGAAATAATAACGCGTGAGTTATTGTGACTTGTGAGTGTGGCTTACACTAAAAATTGTATAGGTATACATCACTCGGGTAGCAGATTGACCGGACAATAATATTAATTTTAATGCTAAAAAGTAAAATATGTAAGCTCGAAAAGAATAGGTCATCAACTTACGCATAAATCGATTCTTCGGGTTAAATATAGCTGACCTATATCTAGAATTCAGACGCTATATATATTCAAGAACTAATCTTCTCTTCATCTGCTGTCTTCATTTCACTCTGAACTGAAAGTATCGAGTTATTTTTTTAAAATAATTTAAGCAGAATGAAATATGAAATAAGAATAATAAGAATATAAAATTGTGAATCGTCTCCGGAAATTAATGCCGAGTGTTCGAGTGACGTTTGCCACAGATGATAGATAGTATTATACAGTATAATATATCATCGGTTCTATATAACATTTTATTACATCAATAATAAGATATCAAACATTTTGAAATCAAACAGGTCTGTGTTTATCGAGTTTATGATTTGTTCATTGTAATTATGAAATGTAATATAACGATAACCAAAATTTATAATTTATAATTTAAATTATAACAATATACCTACAATATTGCATATTATAATTATTGATTAAGATTGTATTGAAATATTAGATTAACACTTATTATAACACTTTTTTTAATGAATTATTAAATATAAATATTATTGTCAATAAATATAATATAAATTGCTTTATTTTTACGATTTCAATAATTTCATTCATTTCTTCGTGTTAAGAGTAATTTACTATAATATTGTTAAAAACCAGGGGTGGGCTGCCTATTTTTAGCCCGGGTTGCAAAATTAATTAGGGGCCCGTACATTTTTTTCAAATCTCCTTAAATTAGGAATGATACAATGTTATACTATAAATTTAATAATAACAGTATTGTCAATTTCTATTATAATTTATCTTTCTATTCTACATTACAATAAGTGTTAAATTAAAAAGTGCCCGACAATGGTAATCGGGAGCCCGGATCATAAATACGAATGGTGGCCCGGGGTGCTACTTATTGGGGCGGTGTTAAAGTCTCCCGATTTTATGGTAAATTCTCCCGATTTTTAAAAATAGTAAACTCTCCTGGGTTAATGTTATGTTTACCTAAAGTAAGTGTGTAAACTTTCCCGGGTTAACTTTATAGTTACCTGTAAGAAGTGTGTTAACTCTCCCGAGTTGTTTTAAACGCTAAAACATTTTTTTAAGAAAAAAAAAATAGATTCCCTAACTTTTTTAAAATCTCTATGTTCTTATTATCAAAAACAATAATTTTTAAATTTTTACGTATATTTTGTAGTTGTAACATATAATTATTATTATTATTATTATTGACTATTTTTAAAAGAAACTTAAATGTAGGTATATTAGATTTTTTGAAATTTTATTTTTTATTGTATTTTCAATTTTGACTATAATATTATAGCTTATAGCATCTAAAGACATTAATTTATATTGTTATTATTATTATTGTTATCATACATGATCGACTATTTTTAAACGCAATTTAAATGTATATTAAATTTATTTTATGATTTTTACTAGACCTGGGAGAGTTTCCATGTTTCCATCAGGTAGTACAGGAATAAACCCGGGAGAGTTTACACGTTTCCGTCAGGTAGTGCTGGAGTAGACCCGGGAGAGTTTACCATCGGGAGAGTTTACAATCGCCCCTTGTTGGTGTTAGCACCCTGGACCAGTCCGTCCCTGTTAAAAACCAATTGCACCTATACATACGTCACATATACACATTTGGCCTATTATTCACCACTACACGATTTATGCTCTACACACAGGCTAAGTTATGTCGTTTAATATGAACTACAGTGATTACACGACTTGCGGCACAAGATTCAATTCGTCTATAACTTCAAAACTAATTATTTATGAACATTTATTTTTGCATCATCGTTCTTAACTCGTCGAAATAGATTTCCGAAAAAAATTTGAAACATCCGCGTGGGCGTTAAAAAATATGCTAAACTACCTAGGTTTGTAACAAATCTTTTTATTTTTCAAATTTGACGAATATTTGTATGGTATGACGTACTTGTATTAAAAAACATTGTTTTTTATAAACTATTAAAAAAATAAATATTTTTTCAACTCTTACTGAATTCGCAAATAACTTTACCGCAGTAGATCACCTACTATACGAATGTCAATTTAAATTTATTCTAAATGTGTTCAAGTCGTTTGAAACTAGTAAGAATTAGTAATTACCCGTGAATCATGATATAATACGTTAATTATTTAATTATGCCGTCGAATATCCAACTTTGTGTGAAATAAATTCTCTTATCAGTACACCATTATCACAGCTATTTATGTGTATTTAGTGTATTCTGTGGTATTTATAAAAAAAGATAGTGCATAACCTGTCCTATTTAGCCACGGGTTTTCCAAATCACCACCAACAATTTGCTAGTCGGCATAATATTATGATAGTCCCCTTCGACCTCCACCACACTCACACAACGACAACACTTAGTTATCAAGTAATTTCACTAACATCGGTCATTTTGGTTTTTGACGCTCCTAATAATATAAAAATATAAACATTGTGATTTGTGGTCAGTGCCTCAGTGGTCACTACTTACAACTCAGTACTCAGTAGCTACTAGGACTAGCTATTAGTTTTATACATCACGTATTATAGGTAGACGGTGTACGTATTGTGATTGTGAATATTGTTTAAAAAAAGTTTTTTTGCAATTACCTGCCATTTTGTATTATGGGAAGAAAACCTTTAAATTCAGTTGGGAAAAATAATTTTTCACGTAGATATATAAGCGTGTAACATTGAACTAGATGAATCGACATGCAATGTTAAAGGGTGTTGTCGACCTATTATGAAAAGTCAGTATAGTCACAACCTAGAAACGTATATAAAACCATTTCATACTCATTAGAAAAGGAAACTTTAGTAATAGCTAAACAAGATATTGAGAATGAAAAGATTGTAAGTAAAAAAAAAAAAGTTTACTAGAATCTTGTCACTAGGTTACACTGCAATATTCTCATCCTAGGTAAAACTAACTAAATTTTGTATTTACTAAAATTTCTCTGCATGTTTGCATATTTCAATTTTCATCTGAAATTGTTTTAAATATTTAATAATAAAATTTTAAACTTGATTAACAAAGTGTCTTCACTGGAAGGCTTCTTAAATCTGTCTTTTCTTCAAGTCACTTTATTCACTTATCTATTTTACTTATTGTTCAATTTTATGTAACAGATTGTAAATAAAAAAAAAAAAAAACTTGATTACAAATTTTGGAGGCAATTAAAATTTACTTGTAATATCATCGGAATACTGAAATATCTATAGATACATAAATTTACAAAATTTGCTTATTTGGTAACTAAATATTTAATAATTTACCTAGGTACCAACTATAAGAGCATTTTTAAAATCCAAAATACCAATAACAGGTAGGTACTTAATACATAGGTGTAATAAATTCATAAATAATTCCAAATGTGATAGTTGTAACCAAACCAGTTAGTAGTTTTGTACAATGTTATATACATTTATTAAATAAGTTGTAAAATACAAATTTATTTGTAGTAACATGGACCATTTCACAAAGTCATTATTGTAACCAAGAAAAATGTATTTGTTAAAAGCTTGCACTGAGATTATCACAGTAAATGGCCGTCCACTCATCATCTTCAATAATTCTGATTTTAGAAAATATAAAGCCTTTGACTAAAGCTATCAGCAGAGGTATGAAACTAATTTTAAATAAAATTATGTTTATCTGATTAAAAGTTTTAAAGTAAGAATAAATGATTATAACATAAAAAGTCACATATTGTCTGCTTCAAATGAGATTATTTCCAATGTTAAATCTGATATAAAAAAATCAGTGTATCAGTTTAAAAATTGATTGTGTGAAGTGTCATCATTGTTTCATATTAGGGGTAAATATTCAGTATAAGAAAGACAAGAAAATATGATTGTCAACGTGGTTACAGTGAAGATGCATGAAAAACATACAACAGTAAATTTAACAAAGATGGTATATAATTTAAAAATTTACAAATAAATTTTTAAATTTCTTATTAAAGTATATTTTATTAATTAATATAAAATATAATACAATAATACTATTAAATATTATAATTGATTTTATAGGCCTGGTGAATGTATTGTATTAATCATATTAGCTTCTTGAAACACTTGAAAAGAATAATATTAAAAAGAAACAATTGTATAGTGTAGTAGTATACTATAACTTGTGATTATGCAACAAACATGATTAAGTTGGTAAAGAGATTATAAATGATGAAACAGATCAGGTTCAGAATTGTAGTGTAATGCCTATAACAGTGAACCCAATGGTGATTATTTGTGACAGTACTGGTATGTATTAATTTTCTTAGAAAAATCCATTAAATTCATTAACAAATTTATCATAATTTATCTGATTAATATGTTCTATAATACATTTGTTAATATTCTTATTTTATAACTTGATTAAACAAAAATCTTTTATAGATGAGGTGGATGAGGGCGTTGCAGACATAAATGAATCAGATGACAGTATTCTTAATGCCATAACTCCTGTAGCAATAACATTATGTGTGATATGTGACGTACAGACTATGCATAAATTTACAAATAGCTATTATTGACAATGAAACTAGATAGAATTGAATATATAACATGCTATACAGATAAATTGAATTAAAAATGTATAAGGAACATGATGAAACCAAATCAGGCTTGAAATTTACAGATAATGAGTGGAAATCTGTTCAAAGTATTGTAAGTTAAATATTTCATTTTTATGTGTACAACTAGCATATTGGTCTTGTAATCACCATTTATTTCTATTTTTACTACCTACTAGCATTGATTATAGAATAGTCTATTCTATAATCAATGCTACTAGAAAGGTTGGGCATTAACAATTAAAAAATTAAGTTACTTTTAATTAAGTTAAATAACGAGTTAAATTTTGTTTATATTATATTCATTTTATTCAGTTACTTATGAGTTAATGTATTTTATTGACACGTTAAATTAATTTTATTCCTGAACAAAAGATGAAAATATTTTCAATTTCATAAAAATTAGTTATATAAATATAAAAATAACAATCAAAAATATTAAATAATATATTAATTAATAAACAAGAATCTATAATAATAGTTATTTTATCACATACCTATTCACAAAATATAATACACACCAATATTATAAACATACATTTTATAGGAATAACTGTGTAAAAAATAATAGAAAAATATAATTATTTATTTTCAGTATCCTATACATATTAGTAAACTCATCACTCGTTACCTAGTATCTACTAAGTACTTATTCATTATTAATATTATTACTTATTATTATTATATTTTTATTCATTCTTGGAATTAAAGCAATCACCCACTTGGCCCGTTGGTGCAAATTATGCAAACCCTTAGTAGCAACTTAGCGGTATTCACTATTTCCCTAATTAAATAAATGAATAAGCTATTTGAGCAATTAAATATTTGATTCCTTCTATTAATTGAATAATATTTGATATTATAAATTGTGTAATCATATTATTTAATTATTACCAATTAATACTTTAAACTTAACTTACATTTTTCTATATTAACTTAACTTAATGAATTAAAAAGTTAAAAAAAAAAATAGTTAACTTGCCCAATATTGACTAAAATATTATTGAGGAAACAAAAGAATAAAAATAAGTTGAATATATTTGTAAGTATTGAATACTGAATATTTTTTTTTATGTAATTTACTCAAAGGTGCATTTTCTATTAATTAAAAAAAAAGCAACGATCTTGACAAAATTCTTGCTTCTATTGAACAAAAATAAATGCATTTATATTTAAATTTAATTAAAACATGTTTGAAATTTATTGCATTTTAGGTTGATGCTTTTTTTACCAGTTAAAATAGCAACATAAGCTTTAAAAAAACATGACATAATGCTAGATTTAGATGGTATATTATGGTGAAAATGTACTAATGGATTGAAATCTAATGGTACTATACCAGCAAAACAAATATTAAGTCTATGAAAAAACATCAGGACTTTTACTAAAAAACAATGTTTATTTATCAATTATCTGATATGCAACATTTCAAATGTTATCTAGCTTAAAAATTAAAATATTGAAAATAAAACCTACTAGATGCTTAGATCCCTAAATAATATTGTTAATCTTAAATATGATAATCGGTCACTCTTATAGTAAAAATATTAAATAAGATAGCAAAATGTATTATTGTTTACAACAAATTTATGTTTAACATTAGTAATACATTGTAATTATTCATGTCCTTCTTTAAATATATTTAAATAAATCCAGACTCATTGTTATTGTCAAAAAAGTAACCCTCTTATATTTAATAATGGTAGGCATGTAATTTAATATTAAATTCTAAATAATCGTTATTGTTATTGAATTCATTAATATTTTATATGAAAAGAAATAATTAAAATTTTACAAAATATTTTATTTTTTTTTTGTTTTAGCCAGGTAGTAAAATTGCTAAAATAATAATTTTTTTAACCAAATTTAAAATTATATACTTAAATTAAGTTTGCAACAAATTATTTTTAACTGATATTTTAATTAAAGGATGCAAATTGGATCAAATCATTTAGGAACAATTTTTCAATGTATAACAATTACTTATAATTAAGTAAAGGCAACTCTAGTAATAAGTAAATTTATTTGAATTAAGCAATATTATTTTCACCCTTTCCTAATTAAATTTATAAATTTCTTTATTGGTTATTTAAGCTATTGACAAATAGTATTTAATTTTAATTTTAAATTACCAATTTAAAATGATTTATTATACTGATTTCAATAAAAATAATTTCTTTTTACTTTCAACTATTTTTCTTGATTCTAGATATCAATATTTACTTACCAAGGATGAAAATAATCACATTATTAATCATTTAATACAGACTTGTAAGAACTTTGCTTTATTTAAATAGAGATGATATTGGCCAAGATGATAATAATGTGCAAAACTCATCTTTAGGTAAAGCATATAAATAATTTAAAGTAATAAGCTTATGAATACTTTTATAGATAACCTTGCTCATAACTTTGATAAAATTGCTCAGTTCCTCAGTAAATTATTATTCATTTTTATCCTCACCATAATTAATTATATAAGTATACATACTTTTGATCATTCTAATATATCCTACCAATATGTTCCTGTTTAAATGATTCTTTTTTGATTTTTATATTCAATTTAATATTTATTTTCTTATTTTTACAGATAAGCGTTGAGAGAAGCTTCTCAGGCCTGAAATTTATCTTATCAGATCTTAGATCTTCACTGTCTTCAGAAGTTCTAGACGCTCTAATGATAATTCAAAGCAACACTTTATTTAAGAGGACGCTACATCTGCATGTGTTGCCTCCATCATACAAGTGCAAGACATGGAAAACGTTATGTTTAGCAAATAAATTTAGCTCTGTTTTTTTTAAATAACAGTGATAATTGACCTCTTTTAAAAATTAAAGGTTACATTATTATCTAAGGCATGTCATAGGCTTAAGCCTATAAACGAGAATTTTAAAATTGAAAATTGTTTGTATATTTTAAAATACTCATAATTCGCTTTAAAATTTAAATACAAAAAAGTCCACGTGATGCCCTAGTTAACAATGTTACTTTTAATTTTTATGTGAAGTCAATGTACTCTAAATTTTAAACTTACAGAGCTAATTATGAACGCAGAACATCAAATTTGGTATGCTACGTACTTGTAAGATGAAGACAACACAGGTGTGATGTCCTCTTAAAAATAAATAAACCAGCCCAAAAACTATTCAATTTCTGGTTATACTGTTTGTTTGTTATGATTTAATAATAAAGTGATTTTCATATTATTTAATGGATTTATGTTTTATTATATTTTTATATTGTAATGAATTGATTTTTGGTCAATAGATTGTGGCTTATATATATTTAATAACTTAAAGGCCCCTTAAAAAAATATACTTCACTGGCTATTGATTTACCAGCTTAAATTTGTTTATACTACAAGTATAATATATAGTTAATTATCTTAAATCATGCTCTATGTAAGAATCAATTATTTACTATGTTATATTTATTATATTATATTATATTATATTTTAACCTTACTATGGAGTGGTGTAAAATTAAAATGTCCATGCAAAATATATATTTACATACATGGTACACTAGTGATGACTAATAAAATGGTAAATAAATGAATGGAAAAGTATTGAAAACTATTTTAGTTCCTATCTAATATGATTTTTAATGACATGCTGATAGTATTAAGTAGGTTTAATTTTTATACCTACATACATTTATTTATTAAATAATGTATAATATATTATAGGTATATTATTCTTGATACCCTAAAAGAAATACTTGTTTTAAAAACCAAACAAAGGTAAAATCGGCATTTAAAACCCAAACGAAAATTGGAAAAAGAGTAAACCGTTATATGTAAACTATAATGAAACCTGAAAACAGGTAGGTATTTAAAAGTGAGATAGAAACCGATAAATTCAAAAAACAGTAATCAAAATCAATATCCAGACTAAAATTCATCGTTTCGGTTTCAAGCCCTGTTTTTAATCAAATATACCTTCCTCTTAAGTGTCAGAAACAAAAAAAAAGAAAACGATTTCTAGTTATAGATACTACAGTAGGTAATATATTATATAGTCTAGATGAAATTTTCGCTTCAAAACACCGTTTTTTTATGCATGAGTATATTATTATGTATATTAGACAGTCTAGACTTGCAATAGACGGGATGTGGAGGGGGCGTGATCAGTGCGTAGGTACACTGCAAAGTTAAACATTTTAAATAACTTAAAATTTTCAGACACATTATACAATATAATTGTAATTTATATACAAAAATAACATAATTTTTTTGCGAGGTACCTAATCAATATACGGAGAAAATCTTAAATACATTTGGAGGGGTGGTTTTTTACACATCTATTATAATTTTGAATTATGCGGCCCGGCCCGGGGATTGGGGTGTATGCCACCGAATACACAATTTTAAACAATATTCAAAAATAAAAATAATAATTGGAATGATATTGTATTATATATTTTTATAGTTTAAAATTGTAAACTATTTTATTTATTGTCATATAACAATTTCAGTGAAAAAAATGAAACACCGATTTCTTTTATACGATCAAATACGGTAATTTATTTGAATTCAACAAAAAATCAAGATGGCTTAGGTATATATACTTGTTTTATTTTTATGTATCGGTGGATTTCATATCTATTGATGTATAATATAATATAATAACTAATCAATCATCTATGGCGATTGGTAGGTAATCGTTGTAGATGACGAAGACAGCGTTAACGATCATAAAATTTTAATAAGCAAAATGAAGATGATCGGAAAAAAAAATTGTGATCCTTTAAATTTTGTTTTTCATCATTCAAAATTTTTTTGGTTTAAAGCTGTTTCTAGTTTCTACATCGGCACAGCAGTGGTGCACTGTGTATTCTAATACGGCACGGAATTCTTCAGAAAATTCGATATTTAGTATTTACGTAAGTATATATTATTTTTATTTTGGGACTTAAAGCTACATTTTAGATTTAAAAAAATATTTATTGCTTTAGATAATCTGCTATGCACGATATTATAATCCATTCCTAAGTCCCGTAAATTTCAACAACTGTATATTCTGTCGATTCCGAGAGGAGCAATGAATGTATTGATTTTATAATATTTTTTTTTGTTTTTATTTTTTTGTAAAGTAAAAAAAATCTTAATAGTTTTCAAAGGCGTCAGGGAAATAAATAAATATTTAATGAAAACTGAGATTTGTACGTGAAATAAGTTTAAAATAAATCGATTTTGTGCGAAATACTCTAAACAAAGTATGTTAGGAAAATACCTACATGGAATTTTAACTGAATATTTATACCTATCATTAAACTTTCATTATATTTTCAAAATATTGCAATTCTTTTCGAGTAATGATTTATAAACATAAGAAAATTTCGAACGTTGGATATTCACACGTAAATTAAAAATTCTCATACAACGATTTTCTTAGTTTGTATAATTATTATTAACCGTAGGTAATTGAAGTTTTTTTTTACAAATATTAGTTTCATAATTTTGTATATAATATTATGATAAAATATTTAAAGATTAATATGTTAATGTTTCAATTGTACCTGGATTGTATTATGCTTTCGTATTTTAAATTCTTCAGTAGTAATTTGATAATATTTGATTGCTCGTCTGTATTGATGTTTTGTGCATTATATATTATTACCATACTATATATCTCTTATTTCCAACAGTTGCATTACACATAATATAATCGTGCATATTTTTTATGGAAAAATCACAAACACTGACTTTTTTTCTTAAAAAGTTGCATTATAATATTATAAATTTATATCTTTGGATTTATCTTATTGGCGTAGTATAAAATAATCTATGGTGATTGCCGATTGGCAAAGTTGATTTTGAAGACGCAGTCGAATAAAGAATATTAAATTAAAATTAAAATACTGTATTATGTAAGATTTCATTTTTATAAATTATAATGTTTTCAGATTTCAATTTAGTATCTGATGCGTTCTCACGTGTCACGTCAGCGTCGGAAGTATACACACGTTGCAGATTACAACAAAGAATCGATGTTCAAAGTAAGTTTAAAAAAAATATTATTTCGATGCTTAAATTTACTCGTAAATACTTACTTACTTCAAATAAATATTAGTTTTCATGAAAAATATAATACCCAAATACCTATTGTTGGCCTACATTTTATTTCTTAGCGTGAAATAATGAATACCTACGCGAGATCGAATAATATAAACGCGTCACGTCTTTTTTCAGGTTGCCTATTATTTAACTTGTTAATTATAACCTACATAGGTGGGTGTTTGAAATATACATTTTAATTTAACTAATAGGAATACCCGTTACAACTGATAACTCCATAACTCATAAGACATAATTTTAATTTGTTACTGTTAATTTGTTCCAAATCCAACGTTAGAAGTCATAGGAAACAATTAATTTAGTATTAAAACTTTTTAATTTTTATATCGGGTATAAAATTATAGTTATTTATAACCTTTATTGTTTACCTAATATCTATATCATTAGGACTTATAAAAAAATGGTTCACCGAGGTCAACTGAACTGCCTATTCTGACAATAGTGATCACCCCGTGAGTGCGCAGATGACAATAAAAATTAAATTAAACTGATGTAACAGAGTTATAGTTCGTGGCTAGTGAAGAAATATTATATATTTATATTTATATCAAATTAATATGTTCTTGAAAAAAATATTGTAACAAAAATTAACACATAATAACTAGGTAGGCACGATAAAAATAAAATATTAAACGGGTGATCTTATCTATATATAATGGCTAAAAATGCATAGGTAATAAAATATTGATGAAAATTTTACTGAGTACGATTAATTTCGAAATATAGATATGGTATTCAGAAAAAATTTTAAAACTGGGAATAATACATTATAGTCAGCACTTCAGCACTTCAGCAGTATGAAATGTGTTAATGATGTCGTGTTTAAAAGACGAAGTTATATAGCAGATATTGTTTCAAATACAGGGTAAGTAATTTTCTTTTTTCATTTGATAGGTTTCTTTTTATGTTGTTAATTGATCAGAAGATACATTGGCAACAATATTTCAAATAATTGTTTTGTAACCACTAGGTAGTATAACACTATTTAGTTATCAATAAAGTAATGATAAAAAAAATCGGAAAAGTGGATATCGCTCTGCTGTACAGTATAGGAACAAAAGGTTACAAGTGGGTTACTGTAATGGATGGAATTAAATTTGAATCCAATGTCCCAATGATATTACAATTACATCATTGTATACGAAAAACGATTCTGAGCGGAGACGGTTTACCTGTTTGGATATATTATAGATTATTATTACTTATTATAAATACTTAATAAAATATTTGAATTTCCGGTGGCCATTTTTTTTGTGTTAAGATTGACAAACTTGTAAGGGATCTTGTATTACATTGTTAAATCTTAGATTTTAAAAGAACATTTTTTATGAATTTCTTGCTTAAAATAATTTTCGAATTTTCGTGATTTATACGTATGTTGTCAAAAATCAAACTTTGAATGCTTATAAAAAAAAAATTGTGACTACATATTTCTTTTATTTTTCAACTGCTATTGTAAAAATATGTTAGAAACCTTGTATTAAATTTTCAAGATTTTCTACCTAACAAATACATTTTTATCGATATTAATTTAAATAAAAACTAATAATAATCGAAAATTACATATGACTATATAAATATTTCAACCTAAGTCGAAAATTTTTGAAAATTTTATGGTGGACAGAAAATACTTATGTATATAAACATTAGGTAAACATTTCATGTATCAATGGTATTTGGTTTTAAAGTTACATCAAACACCAAAATTGATTTTGTCAAAAATTGATTGTACCTACGTAAAAATTCCCGTTTTTTCCTTAATTTTTAGTTTGTTTATCTCAATTATTAAGAAAACTATTGGGAATTTTTTTACTTTTGACCCCCCCCCCCCCCCCCAAAGTATCAATTAGATTCACTTTCAGGTCGAACAAAATACTAAAGTCGAAAATCGAAGCTCTTTTACTGCCGCAAAACGTGATGACAGACACAAAGAAAATAAATACCAAAAAAAAAAAAAACACTCATCATGGTAAAATCAAAACATTACTTGCTCCGCTCAGAAGTTAAAATTAGGAAATTGGTCAGTTATAATATTTTTAAAATTTTTTTAAAATTATTACCTCAGTGATAATATTTAAAAATTTTCACTGTTTATCAGGTACAATCACCTGTAGGTCTATAGAGACTAGGAGTGTGAAAGTGTAAAGTGTTGAGAGAGATAGCGTGAGTAAGTATGAGAGAGAGGGGGTAGAGATAATACGAATCCAATTATTGAACATTGTCTATATCTGTAAGGTTTTATAATTCATACTAAAACTTTTCAAGGATTATAATTAAAAATAAGTATGTGAATTGAGATATTTTAGATGTTCAATTTTTTTTCCTTGACACTAATAACACATTAATATCTCATAAATGTGTACAATACATGTTTACATGGACATTGTGACGTAAAGACTATACTACTTACCGCACAATAAAATATTATGTCAGTATAATAAACAATACATTTTATTTCAGATAAAGTTTATACTTTATAATATGTATGAACAAAATATTTTTAAAGATTATTTAACTAAATACTTGAAATAAATGATTTAGTGTCGTTCAATTTAAACTCGGAATTTTTCAGTTCTGACACTTTGCGTGCTTTCAAATAATATGTTCATCAATAGATTGTATATTCGTAAAAATTCATTGGAATTACGTTCTGACGAAGTGGTGGGCTGTACCGGTACGACGGACCTAGCTAGCAAATGGCATAGTTCCAGAGACTTCCGAGTTCCTCGAGGCGAGCGTCCGGTGGGCGCCTGCCTGGTGTGCAGCAGTGACGGTCCGTCAATGCCTCCAGTCCTCACCCAGATCCGATTACTCGGTGGCGTCAACGTCGTGGAATGACATACAAATCTATTCGAATTTGAAGAAATTTGATTGCTCTCTAGTGTGGTCGACTTACGTTGTGTCTGATAATGTGTTGTAACTTTTTTCTCACCAATTTTCAATCCAACATTAATTCGTTCAGCAACCGTTCCGTCACTTGGACTGGTCATCGATTATTTAGTGTCGTTCAATTTAAACTCGGAATTTTTCAGTTCTGACACTTTGCGTGCTTTCAAATAATATGTTCATCAATAGATTGTATATTCGTAAAAATTCATTGGAATTACGTTCTGACGAAGTGGTGGGCTGTACCGGTACGACGGACCTAGCTAGCAAATGGCATAGTTACAGAGACTTCCGAGTTCCTCGAGGCGAGCGTCCGGTGGGCGCCCGCCTGGTGTGCAGCAGTGACGGTCCGTCAATGCCTCCAGTCCTCACCCAGATCCGATTACTCGGTGGCGTCAACGTCGTGGAATGACATACAAATCTATTGGAATTTGAAAAAATTTGATTGCTCTCTAGTGTGGTCGACTTACGTTGTGTCTGATAATGTGTTGTAACTTTTTTCTCACCAATTTTCAATCCACCATTAATTCGTTCAGCAACCGTTCGGTCACTTGGACTGGTCATCGATGATTTAGTGTCGTTCAATTTAAACTCGGAATTTTTCAGTTCTGACACTTTGCGTGCTTTCAAATAATATGTTCATCAATAGATTGTATATTCGTAAAAATTCATTGGAATTACGTTCTGAAGAAGTGGTGGGCTGTACCGGTACGACGGACCTAGCTAGCAAATGGCATAGTTCCAGAGACTTCCGAGTTCCTCGAGGCGAGCGTCCGGTGGGCGCCTGCCTGGTGTGCAGCAGTGACGGTCCGTCAATGCCTCCAGTCCTCACCCAGATCCGATTACTCGGTGGCGTCAACGTCGTGGAATGACATACAAATCTATTCGAATTTGAAGAAATTTGATTGCTCTCTAGTGTGGTCGACTTACGTTGTGTCTGATAATGTGTTGTAACTTTTTTCTCACCAATTTTCAATCCACCATTAATTCGTTCAGCAACCGTTCGGTCACTTGGACTGGTCATCGATGATTTAGTGTCGTTCAATTTAAACTCGGAATTTTTCAGTTCTGACACTTTGCGTGCTTTCAAATAATATGTTCATCAATAGATTGTATATTCGTAAAAATTCATTGGAATTACGTTCTGACGAAGTGGTGGGCTGTACCGGTAAGACGGACCTAGCTAGCAAATGGCATAGTTCCAGAGACTTCCGAGTTCCTCGAGGCGAGCGTCCGGTGGGCGCCCGCCTGGTGTGCAGCAGTGACGGTCCGTCAATGCCTCAAGTCCTCACCCAGATCCGATTACTCGGTGGCGTCAACGTCGTGGAATGACATACAAATCTATTCGAATTTGAAAAAATTTGATTGCTCTCTAGTGTGGTCGACTTACGTTGTGTCTGATAATGTGTAGTAACTTTTTTCTCACCAATTTTCAATCCACCATTAATTCGTTCAGCAACCGTTCGGTCACTTGGACTGGTCATCGATGATTTAGTGTCGTTCAATTTAAACTCGGAATTTTTCAGTTCTGACACTTTGCGTGCTTTCAAATAATATGTTCATCAATAGATTATATATTCGTAAAAATTCATTGGAATTACGTTCTGACGAAGTGGTGGGCTGTACCGTTACGACGGACCTAGCTAGCAAATGGCATAGTTCCAGAGACTTCCGAGTTCCTCGAGGCGAGCGTCCGGTGGGCGCCCGCCTGGTGTGCAGCAGTGACGGTCCGTCAATGCCTCCAGTCCTCACCAAGATCCGATTACTCGGTGGCGTCAACGTCGTGGAATGACATACAAATCTATTCGAATTTGAAAAAATTTGATTGCTCTCTAGTGTGGTCGACTTACGTAGTGTTGATAATGTGTTGTAACTTTTTTCTCACCAATTTTCAATCCACCATTAATTCGTTCAGCAACCGTTCGGTCACTTGGACTGGTCATCGATGATTTAGTGTCGTTCAATTTAAACTCGGAATTTTTCAGTTCTGACACTTTGCGTGCTTTCAAATAATATGTTCATCAATAGATTGTATATTCGTAAAAATTCATTGGAATTACGTTCTGAAGAAGTGGTGGGCTGTACCGGTACGACGGACCTAGCTAGCAAATGGCATAGTTCCAGAGACTTCCGAGTTCCTCGAGGCGAGCGTCCGGTGGGCGCCTGCCTGGTGTGCAGCAGTGACGGTCCGTCAATGCCTCCAGTCCTCACCCAGATCCGATTACTCGGTGGCGTCAACGTCGTGGAATGACATACAAATCTATTCGAATTTGAAGAAATTTGATTGCTCTCTAGTGTGGTCGACTTACGTTGTGTCTGATAATGTGTTGTAACTTTTTTCTCACCAATTTTCAATCCACCATTAATTCGTTCAGCAACCGTTCCATCACTTGGACTGGTCATCGATTATTTAGTGTCGTTCAATTTAAACTCGGAATTTTTCAGTTCTGACACTTTGCGTGCTTTCAAATAATATGTTCATCAATAGATTGTATATTCGTAAAAAATCATTGGAATTACGTTCTGACGAAGTGGTGGGCTGTACCGGTACGACGGACCTAGCTAGCAAATGGCATAGTTCCAGAGACTTCCGAGTTCCTCGAGGCGAGCGTCCGGTTGTCGCCCGCCTGGTGTGCAGCAGTGACGGTCCGTCAATGCCTCCAGTCCTCACCAAGATCCGATTACTCGGTGGCGTCAACGTCGTGGAATGACATACAAATCTATTCGAATTTAAAGAAATTTGATTGCTCTCTAGTGTGGTCGACTTACGTTGTGTCTGATAATGTGTTGTAACTTTTTTCTCACCAATTTTCAATCCACCATTAATTCGTTCAGCAACCGTTCGGTCACTTGGACTGGTCATCGATGATTTAGTGTCGTTCAATTTAAACTCGGAATTTTTCAGTTCTGACACTTTGCGTGCTTTCAAATAATATGTTCATCAATAGATTGTATATTCGTAAAAATTCATTGGAATTACGTTCTGACGAAGTGGTGGGCTGTACCGGTAAGACGGACCTAGCTAGCAAATGGCATAGTTCCAGAGACTTCCGAGTTCCTCGAGGCGAGCGTCCGGTGGGCGCCCGCCTGGTGTGCAGCAGTGACGGTCCGTCAATGCCTCCAGTCCTCACCCAGATCCGATTACTCGGTGGCGTCAACGTCGTGGAATGACATACAAATCTATTCGAATTTGAAAAAATTTGATTGCTCTCTAGTGTGGTCGACTTACGTTGTGTCTGATAATGTGTTGTAACTTTTTTCTCACCAATTTTCAATCCACCATTAATTCGTTCAGCAATCGTTCGGTCACTTGGACTGGTCATCGATTATTTAGTGTCGTTCAATTTAAACTCGGAATTTTTCAGTTCTGACACCTTGCGTGCTTTCAAATAATATGTTCATCAATAGATTGTATATTCGTAAAAATTCATTGGAATTACGTTCTGACGAAGTGGTGGGCTGTACCGGTACGACGGACCTAGCTAGCAAATGGCATAGTTCCAGAGACTTCCGAGTTCCTCGAGGCGAGCGTCCGGTGGGCGCCCGCCTGGTGTGCAGCAGTGACGGTCCGTCAATGCCTCCAGTCCTCACCCAGATCCGATTACTCGGTGGCGTCAACGTCGTGGAATGACATACAAATCTATTCGAATTTGAAAAAATTAGATTGCTCTCTAGTGTGGTCGACTTACGTTGTGTTGATAATGTGTTGTAACTTTTTTCTCACCAATTTTCAATCCACCATTAATTCGTTCAGCAATCGTTCGGTCACTTGGACTGGTCATCGATTATTTAGTGTCGTTCAATTTAAACTCGGAATTTTTCAGTTCTGACACTTTGCGTGCTTTCAAATAATATGTTCATCAATAGATTGTATATTCGTAAAAATTCATTGGAATTACGTTCTGACGAAGTGGTGGGCTGTACCGGTACGATGGACCTAGCTAGCAAATGGCATAGTTCCAGAGACTTCCGAGTTCCTCGAGGCGAGCGTCCGGTGGGCGCCCGCCTGGTGTGCAGCAGTGACGGTCCGTCAATGCCTCCAGTCCTCACCCAGATCCGATTACTCGGTGGCGTCAACGTCGTGGAATGACATACAAATCTATTCGAATTTGAAGAAATTTGATTGCTCTCTAGTGTGGTCGACTTACGTTGTGTCTGATAATGTGTTGTAACTTTTTTCTCACCAATTTTCAATCCACCATTAATTCGTTCAGCAACCGTTCGGTCACTTGGACTGGTCATCGATGATTTAGTGTCGTTCAATTTAAACTCGGAATTTTTCAGTTCTGACACTTTGCGTGCTTTCAAATAATATGTTCATCAATAGATTGTATATTCATAAAAATTCATTGGAATTACGTTCTGACGAAGTGGTGGGCTGTACCGGTACGACGGACCTAGCTAGCAAATGGCATAGTTCCAGAGACTTCCGAGTTCCTCGAGGCGAGCGTCCGGTGGGCGCCCGCCTGGTGTGCAGCAGTGACGGTCCGTCAATGCCTCCAGTCCTCACCCAGATCCGATTACTCGGTGGCGTCAACGTCGTGGAATGACATACAAATCTATTTGAATTTGAAAAAATTTGATTGCTCTCTAGTGTGGTCGACTTACGTTGTGTCTGATAATGTGTTGTAACTTTTTTCTCACCAATTTTCAATCCACCATTAATTCGTTCAGCAACCGTTCGGTCACTTGGACTGGTCATCGATGATTTAGTGTCGTTCAATTTAAACTTTGAATTTTTCAGTTCTGACACTTTGCGTGCTTTCATATAATATGTTCATCAATAGATTGTATATTCGTAAAAATTCATTGGAATTACGTTCTGACGAAGTGGTGGGCTGTACCGGTACGACGGACCTAGCTAGCAAATGGCATAGTTCCAGAGACTTCCGAGTTCCTCGAGGCGAGCGTCCGGTGGGCGCCCGCCTGGTGTGCAGCAGTGACGGTCCGTCAATGCCTCCAGTCCTCACCCAGATCCGATTACTCGGTGGCGTCAACGTCGTGGAATGACATACAAATCTATTCGAATTTGAAAAAATTTGATTGCTCTCTAGTGTGGTCGACTTACGTTGTGTCTGATAATGTGTTGTAACTTTTTTCTCACCAATTTTCAATCCACCATTAATTCGTTCAGCAACCGTTCGGTCACTTGGACTGGTCATCGATGATTTAGTGTCGTTCAATTTAAACTCTGAATTTTTCAGTTCTGACACTTTGCGTGCTTTCAAATAATATGTTCATCAATAGATTGTATATTCGTAAAAATTCATTGGAATTACGTTCTGACGAAGTGGTGGGCTGTACCGGTACGACGGACCTAGCTAGCAAATGGCATAGTTCCAGAGACTTCCGAGTTCCTCGAGGCGAGCGTCCGGTGGGCGCCCGCCTGGTGTGCAGCAGTGACGGTCCGTCAATGCCTCCAGTCCTCACCCAGATCCGATTACTCGGTGGCGTCAACGTCGTGGAATGACATACAAATCTATTCGAATTTGAAAAAATTAGATTGCTCTCTAGTGTGGTCGACTTACGTTGTGTTGATAATGTGTTGTAACTTTTTTCTCACCAATTTTCAATCCACTATTAATTCGTTCAGCAATCGTTCGGTCACTTGGACTGGTCATCGATTATTTAGTGTCGTTCAATTTAAACTCGGAATTTTTCAGTTCTGACACTTTGCGTGCTTTCAAATAATATGTTCATCAATAGATTGTATATTCGTAAAAATTCATTGGAATTACGTTCTGACGAAGTGGTGGGCTGTACCGGTACGATGGACCTAGCTAGCAAATGGCATAGTTCCAGAGACTTCCGAGTTCCTCGAGGCGAGCGTCCGGTGGGCGCCCGCCTGGTGTGCAGCAGTGACGGTCCGTCAATGCCTCCAGTCCTCACCCAGATCCGATTACTCGGTGGCGTCAACGTCGTGGAATGACATACAAATCTATTCGAATTTGAAGAAATTTGATTGCTCTCTAGTGTGGTCGACTTACGTTGTGTCTGATAATGTGTTGTAACTTTTTTCTCACCAATTTTCAATCCACCATTAATTCGTTCAGCAACCGTTCGGTCACTTGGACTGGTCATCGATGATTTAGTGTCGTTCAATTTAAACTCGGAATTTTTCAGTTCTGACACTTTGCGTGCTTTCAAATAATATGTTCATCAATAGATTGTATATTCGTAAAAATTCATTGGAATTACGTTCTGACGAAGTGGTGGGCTGTACCGGTACGACGGACCTAGCTAGCAAATGGCATAGTTCCAGAGACTTCCGAGTTCCTCAAGGCGAGCGTCCGGTGGGCGCCCGCCTGGTGAGCAGCAGTGACGGTCCGTCAATGCCTCCAGTCCTCACCCTGATCCGATTACTCGGTGGCGTCAACGTCGTGGAATGACATACAAATCTATTTGAATTTGAAAAAATTTGATTGCTCTCTAGTGTGGTCGACTTACGTTGTGTTGATAATGTGTTGTAACTTTTTTCTCACCAATTTTCAATCCACCATTAATTCGTTCAGCAACCGTTCGGTCACTTGGACTGGTCATCGATGATCTAGTGTCGTTCAATTTAAACTCGGAATTTTTCAGTTCTGACACTTTGCGTGCTTTCAAATAATATGTTCATCAATAGATTGTATATTCATAAAAATTCATTGGAATTACGTTCTGACGAAGTGGTGGGCTGTACCGGTACGACGGACCTAGCTAGCAAATGGCATAGTTCCAGAGACTTCCGAGTTCCTCGAGGCGAGCGTCCGGTGGGCGCCCGCCTGGTGTGCAGCAGTGACGGTCCGTCAATGCCTCCAGTCCTCACCCAGATCCGATTACTCGGTGGCGTCAACGTCGTGGAATGACATACAAATCTATTGGAATTTGAAAAAATTTGATTGCTCTCTAGTGTGGTCGACTTACGTTGTGTCTGATAATGTGTTGTAACTTTTTTCTCACCAATTTTCAATCCACCATTAATTCGTTCAGCAACCGTTCGGTCACTTGGACTGGTCATCGATGATTTAGTGTCGTTCAATTTAAACTTTGAATTTTTCAGTTCTGACACTTTGCGTGCTTTCATATAATATGTGCATCAATAGATTGTATATTCGTAAAAATTCATTGGAATTACGTTCTGACGAAGTGGTGGGCTGTACCGGTACGACGGACCTAGCTAGCAAATGGCATAGTTCCAGAGACTTCCGAGTTCCTCAAGGCGAGCGTCCGGTGGGCGCCCGCCTGGTGAGCAGCAGTGACGGTCCGTCAATGCCTCCAGTCCTCACCAAGATCCGATTACTAGGCGGCGTCAACGTCGTGGAATGACATACAAATCTATTCGAATTTGAAAAAATTTGATTGCTCTCTAGTGTGGGCGACTTACGTTGTGTTGATAATGTGTTGTAACTTTTTTCTCACCAATTTTCAATCCACCATTAATTCGTTCAGCAACCGTTCGGTCACTTGGACTGGTCATCGATGATTTAGTGTCGTTCAATTTAAACTCGGAATTTTTCAGTTCTGACACTTTGCGTGCTTTCAAATAATATGTTCATCAATAGATTGTATATTCGTAAAAATTCATTGGAATTACGTTCTGACGAAGTGGTGGGCTGTGCCGGTACGACGGACCTAGCTAGCAAATGGCATAGTTCCAGAGACTTCCGAGTTCCTCGAGGCGAGCGTCCGGTGGGCGCCCGCCTGGTGTGCAGCAGTGACGGTCCTTCAATGCCTCCAGTCCTCACCAAGATCCGATTACTAGGTGGCGTCAACGTCGTGGAATGACATACAAATCTATTTGAATTTGAAAAAATTTGATTGCTCTCTAGTGTGTTCGACTTACGTTGTGTCTGATAATGTGTTGTAACTTTTTTCTCACCAATTTTCAATCCACCATTAATTCGTTCAGCAACCGTTCGGTCACTTGGACTGGGCATCGATGATTTAGTGTCGTTCAATTTAAACTCGGAATTTTTCAGTTCTGACACTTTGCGTGCTTTCAAATAATATGTTCATCAATAGATTGTATATTCGTAAAAATTCATTGGAATTACGTTCTGACGAAGTGGTGGGCTGTACCGGTACGACGGACCTAGCTAGCAAATGGCATAATTCCAGAGACTTCCGAGTTCCTCGAGGCGAGCGTCCGGTGGGCGCCCGCCTGGTGTGCAGCAGTGACGGTCCGTCAATGCCTCCATTCCTCACCCAGATCCGATTACTCGGTGGCGTCAACGTCGTGGAATGACATACAAATCTATTCGAATTTGAAAAAATTTGATTGCTCTCTAGTGTGGTCGACTTACGTTGTGTCTGATAATGTGTTGTAACTTTTTTCTCACCAATTTTCAATCCACCATTAATTCGTTCAGCAACCGTTCGGTCACTTGGACTGGTCATCGATGATTTAGTGTCGTTCAATTTAAACTCTGAATTTTTCAGTTCTGACACTTTGCGTGCTTTCAAATAATATGTTCATCAATAGATTGTATATTCGTAAAAATTCATTGGAATTACGTTCTGACGAAGTGGTGGGCTGTACCGGTACGACGGACCTAGCTAGCAAATGGCATAGTTCCAGAGACTTCCGAGTTCCTCAAGGCGAGCGTCCGGTTGGCGCCCGCCTGGTGTGCAGCAGTGACGGTCCGTCAATGCCTCCAGTCCTCACCCAGATCCGATTACTCGGTGGCGTCAACGTCGTGGAATGACATACAAATCTATTCGAATTTGAAAAAATTTGATTGCTCTCTAGTGTGGTCGACTTACGTTGTGTCTGTTATTGTGTTGTAACTTTTTTCTCACCAATTTTCAATCAACCATTAATTCGTTCAGCAACCGTTCGGTCACATGGACTGGTCATCGATGATGTAGTGTCGTTCAATTTAAACTCGGAATTTTTCGGTTCTGACACTTTGCGTGCTTTCAAATAATATGTTCATCAATAGATTGTATATTCGTAAAAATTCATTGGAATTACGTTCTGACGAAGTGGTGGGCTATACCGGTACGACGGACCTAGCTAGCAAATGGCATAGTTTCAGAGACTTCCGAGTTCCTCAAGGCGAGCGTCCGGTGGGCGCCCGCTTGGTGTGCAGTTGTGACGGTCCGTCAAGCCTCTAGTGTGGTCGGCTTTCGTTGTGTCTGATAATGTATACTCGTATTGTCATTTTAGTTGTTTTCCCCACGTATTGTGTAATGTAACATAACATTAATAAAGGTATAATGCAATAAAAATGATAAAGTTTATCTAAACGACTTTCCGATAGGTACTGTCGTTGAGTCGTTGAGAAATATAATTTAAACAGATTTTTATACGGACTAGTGCTTTGTAATCGGAGTTGCTGCAATATTGTAACTTATATTAGTGTCATTATACAATCGGGCAAAATGGTTGAATTTGAAATTAATATTAATATAAATTTTTTTTATATGATACACTAGTATATAATATAGTATATAATATTTGTTAAGAAAATACTTTGAAACATACCACTTATTATTTTGTAATATATATACATTTTTTTTAAATATTCAGTATTTCTATTTATTTGTTAATAATAATAATTAAGACTTTAAAACTTGTTGTGATCTTGTAATTTTAACATTGAAGGGTCATTTCGCAATTTGTACATTTATTATTGTACACATTGCGAATTGTATAATGAAACTTGACGTACAATCTAGTTACTTTGTACATCAATATTGTACAATTCGTGATGTGTACAAAAATCACTGTACAAATTGTGAAATGTACAATTCCGACTATTGTATGTAACATATTCAATTATTTTTATATTATTTTATTATTCTATTCGATATATATATTTTTTTAATTATTATTTATTTTTATCATACTATGAATTTTGACGTCAGACCTATAATATTATGAAATTAATTGTATGGTATATCAGTCACTTGACTTGATAAATGTCGATATACATGTGCATTCAATGATTGAAGGAGTTGCTGCTTATTTAAAATTGTCGCTCCTTTGTAACTGGTGTAGTAAACGATAACAGCAATTCTATCTACTGAATTTATTTAGATATTTTTTAATAATCCGCAATAACTAATCAGGTTGTCGGTAGATAGCGTAGCATCATTCGATCTTTTTAATTTAACTTTCCTTATACAACCTCCTGTTTAAGGACTTATGTTTAACATTTTAATATTTGCTTTAACCTGACTTCACCCTGGATGTTATGATTTAATATACAATATCCCTGAAATATCGACATCAGTGTAGGTGCACTAGCTTTGAGAATTAATTCTACCTAGGTGGCATTTGAATTGAAAATAGCAATTTTATTTAATGTTGTTGAGTTTAAAGATGTGTTACAAATTTTCGGACTGTGATAGACCGTGATTGTGATAGATGATTCGGCGGTAGAAGATTATATGGTCAGTACTTTTTTAACTTCTAACCATCAATTAGTTGTATTCTGATAATAATTTAAGTAATACTTTATTTTGTGATATAATTGATAATACCAAAGGTTCATATTATTTTGTTTTAAATAAATTATTCTAAAAAAAACTTATAACATTTAAAAATAACAACTATCCTAATAAGAACTATGCTGATCGTGTGATATAGGTAGATTTTAATGTAACCACATAATTACCCTGAAATTTTACCTATTAATATGAATTGTAACATTTTTATTATGATTTTGTATGTTATTCTTATACAGTTATACATACTAAAATAGTAAAATCTTACAATTAAAGATAATATTATGTTTGATCGATGTTTGTGTGTTATGAGCAGTGTTCGGACTTATCTAGATAAATTTATCTAGATATTTATCTAGATAGTTTTTTGTTCATCTTTTATCTTATCTAGATAAATAGTTATAAGGTATCTAAACGTTTATCTTAGATAAATAATTTACTAACCTAAATAAATTCATCTAGATACTTTTTTTATTGATGAAAATCGTAAGAATTGGCCAAACGATTTTTTTTAATTTTTATTAAATGTATTATTTATAAATAATACAATTTATAATAATATGTACAAATAACGTAAAATAACGACTGTGTTAAACTCATTTCCCATTGTCACATATCGTCATATCGATATCGTAGCCTGTAGAAATTAAAAATGTACAATTCGTCTATTTTAGGAATAGATGCTTGCCGTTGTCTGGTTATTATCGACGGTTGTTAAATGATAATTATTATTATTATAACAAAGCATAATTAATATTAACATTTAATTTAAAAATGTGATTTACTTGTTCTATATATGTTAATCCATTAACATATAATAATATTTTTTACACACTAAAAAAAATAAAATGAACAAAAAATAACTATATTATTATTTCAGATTATGGTACACCTATTTTAAAATAATTTTTAAAAAAATGTATCTTTTTTTTATCTAGATAAAAAAATATCTATCTTTATCTTTATCTAGATGAATATGAGTTTAGTCATCTTTCATCTCTATTTAGATACTTTTCAGTTGCATCATCTTTATCTTTATCTAGATAGAAAAATACTTATCTAATCCGAACACTGGTTATGAGATGAATAATTAAAAATGTGAATACCATGTTTTAAATTTGTCATTAGGTAATTGTAAGTTTTGCTAAGGTGCTTGTTCTCATAGTATAAAAAATGATATTGTTGGTTTCATTTTATGTTAAATATTATACATTTCCTCTTAATAATAGGTATATGCGTTGTCTTATAATTAAACATAAATAATTCGAATTCCTTTTTGTATGTCTACTCAATACAATTTAAAATGATACTTTATACTAAATCTATTTTACCGGACGACAGTTTATTTTTATCATTATAATTACTACCAAAATGATACAATAAAATAAAACATATTTACATAGTATTAACATTAATTGTAGTATTTATACTAATTAGCATAAAGCATTTTACCTATATCTAAAATTGAATGCATAAATAAAATATTTTCCAATATTAGCCAATTTTAAATTACTTTATTTTATATCTCTGCGTTAGTTATTCTTTTGTTTTACAATAATTTAAACTGATAGGAGAACCGCAATTGAAAAAAGGGTTTGTATTTTTTTGTTTCGCTACCACGTATGTGTATATATTTTAGAATTTACAATATTAAAATATTTATGTGTAGCTTGTGAATAATAGAAATGCCACGAATTGACCACACAAAAACTTACACACATATGTCAACAACATTTTGTTTCCGAACATAAAAAATATATATACATATACATAATATTATAAAATAAAATAGGTATAAAGAAATGAAAATGACAAAAGAATACGGACACAGTGAAGGTTTGATAGAATTTTTTTTTTGGAGAGAGCTATTGTTAAACAGCACGGTTTTACCACCCAAATAACTATATATATATATGTATAAATGTGAAAATAATATTTTATTATTACCTACGTTTAATCTCATAAACTACTAAACCGATATCAATTAAAGTTATAATATTAGATTCCTTGAGAATATGATGGTATTTTAAGCTTCTATGTTTTCGATCTCTATGGGTTGTACCATAGTGCGATTCACAAATTAATTTCGTTTCCGGTTATAAAAATCAAATTATTTTATTTTATGTACAATACTGATTTTCCATTCAATTGGTAACAGAAAAAAAATGTACTGATTAATATTGTTTCCTGTCTAGTTTCATGATAGTTTGTTACCGTATCCGATGAAGAGAATATCTGTTAACGCCCTCTTCCACCATAGAATCAAGACAATTTGCTATAAATATTATTTGATGTATTTTATATTACACATGTTATATTGAGTGCAAAGTATATTGTATATTTATCTATTGAATTTTTGTAGGAAGTAGTTTATTCAGTGCCGCAACTAGGGAGGAGGTTTGGGGTTTGTGACCCCCGCCTTACCCGAAATTGTTGGAAGGTTTTTAGTTTTTTACAAATACCAGGAAGTAAAATAAATGATTTATCTTGAACACGCAAAAGCGGCTGATTATTATAAAATATTACGATAATGATAATATAAATGTTATTAGTTTTGTAATAATTCAACATTTTAACTAATAACACGATAAAATAATAATATGTTGCCTGTGTAAAATATTATCAGTGTTCATTCCAATTGTTATATAGGTACTGTGATTGTGATAATACTTATTTTTGTGTCATCACAATAATACCAATTGGCAATCATAATACCACAAAAAAATAATATGATGCCTGGTGCATGAAAAGATTAAATGTTTCAATACCTACCTATTATTATTAATTAATAAGTGTTTTTGAAACGTACTAATTAATATAAACTAACTACAAATGAGTGAGAAAAGAAAAAACTCTACTATTTTATCGTTAAAAAAAAAAAAAAAATATGATAATAAACTGTTTATTATACAAGTACTTATATTATATATAGAATATATTCTCTGCTGATGAACATTTTTTTGCTTTTCGTTCTAGGGCCCATGATAGTGTTAATCCGAGCCTTTTTTGAACCACATCGGCCATCTCCCAATTTGAAATTTGGGGCATGATATTGATTTTTTAAGCGTTGAAAGCTGTAATCTGGTACCATACATCGAACTTACGTTACAATTCTGAGGTCAGTAATTTACGACACTCAAAAGAATTGTGTGTGATTTGCTTGGTAAATTTATAATGTATATATAAAAATTAACGAAATCCATCGCGATTATCAAGAAAGTTATTATACTCGCCATATTTTTTACCTTTATCAATACATTTTGTTTGTGTTTTTTCGCTCTTGATATTAAACTCGATACATCATCGTTAACTGTTAAGCATATTTTAAACAAGCGAATGCGGAAAATGATCAAAAGTTCTTGTCACACCGCCTCTGACTACACTGTGTGTATTATTTCTACTTTCAAACCATAAAATGTGTTAAATTAATATAAATGTCATGCAAAGTTTATTGGCCTCACCATACGATACAATAAATTTATTTTATAATGTTTAAATGCCTAGACATAAGTACTTAATATGTCTAGTAGCCATATGTAAATGCGTGACTAGTGCCAATGCTTTTTAGATTCCATCATTTCAACCCTTCGTAGGATTGTATACGGAATATTATTATACATACTTGTTTGTAGATTAGGATTCCGAGCATATTTGATGATGTCTATTAGTAAACGTAAACGATCAATTACACGAATACGTGACCAAAATGTAAATTAAATTGGGTCGTTATTGAGCCTTATCTAAGTGTCTGGCTCTAAAAATTTTAGTATGATAGAGAATAAAAGTGCTTGGCCAATGAAGGAATTGAAAGTACACTAGTTTCTAAAATATCTAAGTAGATTAAATGTAATCAATCATTAAACATAAACATATTAAAAATGTGTATATTTATTTACCTAAGGCGATAAATATTTAAAAATTATTGTGTAACTACTAAAATCAAACCAAATACCAATACATTACAGTGGCGGTTATAACTGACTTTTAAGGGGGCGGGCGGAAATTATAAAATTCATAGGACAATAATGAGTCGTTGGAATTTTTCCCCAATATTTTGAAATAATCCAAAATAGGTTCACCTTGTACTTACAATTAAATAAAAAAAAGTATAATCACAGATGCACAGTTAATCAACCATTGTAATAATAAAAATCTAAAATACAAGCATATTATGTCTTTTTTTTTTGTTCAGCAAAACTTGTAATAATATATGTGAGTTTATGAGTATATAGCGTTTATTATATTTTTAGATTTATATTAAGAGGACGCTACACCCTCATGTGTTGTCTCCGTCTTACAAGTGCGTAACATTGCAAAAACTGTTTCACACGGGAAAGAACCGAGAAAGATATAGTTATAACTTATAACTAAGAAACGAAATTTTCACCACATAAAAAGGAGGATTGTGTCTGTGCAATATCGTTTTTATTTTTTCGATATCCGAACTACAAAAAAGTTATTCATGCTTAAAAACACAAAATTAATATATTATAAAACAATAAGAATTTTTTTTTGTATAAATGATATCGAAAAAATAAAAACCATATTGCACAGTCAAAATTCTCCTTTTTATGTGGTGAACATATCGTTTCTTAGTTATAATTGTATCTTTCTCGGTTCTTTACCGCGCGAAACAGTTTTTGCAATGTTACGCACTTGTAAGACGGAGACAACACATACGGGTGTAGCGTCCTCTTAAAATTATCGTAATATCAGAATGGGAAATCTATTACATTATTGAGATTATTCCTAGCAGCCATATATATATATATATATATACATATATAAACAATGGCACACAACTTTCCGAATAACATATTACGTAGGTACTAGGTAGTACGTACATATACTATAATAACAAAAATTAATAAAATGTACTACAATTATTTAAAAATATACTGTATATTAATTATATTACGCAAGACAACTTTACAAATTGCTGATACTATTTCTATAAATTAGAAACACAAAAAAATAGTACCATGATTAATAGTTCTTTCAATAATTTACTATAAAATTTCAATTATAATTTATTATAAAAAAACACGGACCAGGGGGGGGGCGATCCACCTATCGCCCCCCCCCTTATAACCGCCACTGATACATTACCTATTGATTAGTATTTACCTCAAATACAATTGATCCGCGTTTGATTCATTGATTTGTATAATATCATAATATAATAATATAACCTGTAGATATTAATTGTAAGTTGTACCTATATTATTATACTAACACTTAGTATTATTATTATATATTATAAAAAAACAACAATGAGAGTGAATTCATTTTTAAAATAATAACCTTTTATAATACAAAATTAAAGTAATTTAAATGAATATTATGTAATCATCGTGCATGTTAAAAGTTAAATTAAAAGAATTATCATCTAAATTATGTACCTATTTAAGAGCTACATATTTTTAATTGGGTTTGTGTGGTCGTATCTGTTATTTCGAATCTTAGGTATTACGCATGATTTCATGGTAAGCTATTATATTTATTTATTTTGTTGCACATTCACAATGGTTAAAATATCAAGTCTCTAAAAATGAAGTTTAATATTTTGATTCAATTATTGAATTCTATGAAAACTGATTTGAGGAATAAAATATTATTTACTTATTAGTGTAAAAGTATTTAAAAAATAATATAACATATATATTAGGTTGTCGCGCGATACTAATATATAAGTAGGTAAATGATAGTATTCGTTCTTAGTTTAAAATATTTTCTATTATATCATGCATATGTTTTATGCGAATACTTGACCCAGTTTTACAAACGTTTATTTTTTTAAATTATTTTTCGAAGGTCCGAAGTTTTGTAAATATAATGGCCAACGAGGAATAATAACTCATGTAATATTATATAAGTTTAGTTTCTAAATATATGATGCATTTTTATTTTCGTTCCCAAATTTTCTGGGAATATTCAATATATTTATTATAATAAAATATATAAATTGCATACTTTTTTAATAAATTGTGATTTTTATAAACGTAAAAATAACTGATAAGAATTGTAAATGACAATAATTTTTGTAATTTATTATAGATCATTTATTAAGTTTAACGTATACCTACAATGAGTTTAAACTTTAGATTGTTTTATATATATACGAGTATATGGATCGATAGCACGGTGTTGTGTCCATATAATTTTATTTAATAGTTCAAACAGTTCAATAGTTTGCGGAGAATTTTTCCAATGAAGTCTACGAATCTATTATAATATAATATTAGTTTAGGAAAATACAATAAGCTATAATACCAACAAATAACGATGGTATTCAACTTTCCTAATGCTTGAAGTTATTATATAAACAATACATAACGCCACTCCATAATATGGTCAAATATAGTATGGTAACTTAAGAGAAGGTATGGATTTTATTATTATTTGACATCTTGGATTAAACTATTAATAATTGTTTTACAGTTATTGCATGTCGGTCGTTTCATTGGTTTATTTCATTTCAGTTTTGAGGTAATAACAAACCAAATACGTGTGTTTTCCTATATACTTACTAGTGTTTAATTTCATGACATTCAACTTAAGTACTTACAGTTAATCCACACTTTAGATACGATTTTATATTATTTTATTATATTACATAAATTTCCACCATTGTGTAAATTTTTTGATAGTTTCTTAAAATAATTATTTCAATACCTATCAACCTAATATAATTAAGATCATGCGGAAATATGGATAGGAGATTTAGGTAGGTATAGTATGTTAACCGATAATCCACATCACTGAAGTCGCGAATAAATATAACTAGTATTTCATGATCTATAAACTATAGGGATATGATAATTGTATTTAAATACATTTCAATACTAAAATTATTAAAATTATCTGCAACGTGGTCGGGGGACCTTGTTACGATATTATAGTTATCCAGGGAAGGTTTTCTATTCCTTATGGATAAGTTTTCCGTAGCTGGGAGTTAGAGCACTGTGTATAAGATATTTTATCAATAATGAGACACGTTTGGTTTATAGATCCATATTAATTATTAAATTAAAAATAATACTTTACTAATGTAGATGGCTGTTAATAAGTGTAGGTATTGGTGAGTTAGTTACCTAACCTGGGGCACAGACCGTGTACAGCCGACATCCAGGATATAATTTGCGGGCCGCCATTTGACCAGCTTCCAGCAGACCCGGATGAAAAGTTGGATATATTAAGGTACGCGGAGGAGTCCTCTCGGCTGTTCTACAGAATGGCCGAACGTATCTTCTCACGCAAAGAAGAAGAGGAGCGAGTCCGCCAGGCTGCGGAGGTGCGGCGATGAGAAATTATTGTTGTAAAAATTTTTGATGTATAAATTGTTGATGTATAAAGGCTGTTGTAATATTAGTGAGTGGGGGATTGTCCCACCACTAATAATTGTCGTTGTTATTGTTATCAATAAACGATGGGAGTCAGAGGAGAAGTAATGCTAACGCGGTTCCTTCTCTGGCTCTCGATACAAAAGGAAAAAAAAAAGGTATTACCTGTGATACTGCTACCCCTAATTCCATCTTTCCACCAAATTGATGTTGAAAAAAACACTCAGCACACAGTACACCAGATAAAATATTATAATAATGATAATAAAACAACAACTGAACAAATAGTTTTACAAGAAAAACGTTTTGTATTATAAATAATATTGTACATAATAGTATTAATCATAAGAGATATGTATTTTATATATAATATATTAATACATAATCCTATATAAGTATGTATACACAGGAAGATACGGACTATTCTAAACTATGAATTTTATAGTAGATATTTAATAAATTAAAATGATATAGTAATTAACATTAAACATTAGAAAACGCGTCGTGTTAAAAATATATAGAACTTTAATATTAATATTTAAGTAAGGTTTGGTCAGAGTTCAGATTAGATTAAAAGTACACAAAGTATTCTGCTTTCCTGAGCGTTTGGATGATAGTACTTACAATTACCAATCTCAAGATATTACTTTTTATTACGATTGAAAAAATTCGGACGAAATGTTACAAATTAAATAATATATAATATAGGTTTCAGAAGTTAAGTTCAAGTAGTTTTAATATTATTATTTAATATTTGTTATAGTAGCAATGTTATACTGACGTCATGTCATAATAGGAATATATAATATTACATGCTATTTATAGAACACTATAGTAACGTATAAGAGCAAAGTAGAAAATTAAAACATCCCATATTCTTATACGAGAACAATAAATTGTTGTACATATAAATATTATTTAGTCGGTGGTTTTTAGAAAATTTACTAAATATTATGATTGAATATTCTACGATAATAAGTCAATTTAATCAGACTATTAAACATTTTTTTATTCAGGGCTGGGACGATCAATAGCGGCGCTCCTGGCAAAATAAAAATTTGCACCCCCTCACTAGATTTTCAAATTGAATTATATAAAATTTTGCGCCCCTGACAGGTGCCCACCTTGCCAGGCCCTCGGCCCGGCCATGTTTTGATTATATGCGTATACATGAAATGTAATAATATAAATTTGACAAACGAGGTAACATTTCAAAAAGTGATCATATCGGTCGAGATTTCCTTATATTAAATCAGATAACTAAACTCAGTATACAACAGAGATGGAAACAACGCTTTCTTAAAATTGATACCAATATACAATGGTTAAATGGTACTATGGTAGGTAGAATGCACACTATTTTTAAGATTAGATAAGTTCATATTACTTATCATAACTTATTAAGTTGAGTAAATACAGAAAAAAGGTAATTTATGTTTCTTGTTGCGATACTTAAGCTAAAAATTAGATTTAATAAATACTTTATTTGCACTTTATAATATATATTTTGTTCAGTTTCCAGTGGCATTATAAATAGGGATGGTTCAATAATATAACATATATATCAGCAATTAGTGTAACATAAATTTGAATTTTATACGCCTTTACATAGCATGATACTTCAGATACTCCTCTATGCACAAAAGTGACATTGGGGATTTTTATAAATTTATAAAAATATTTGAAATTTAAAGTTATTTTTGATGTATTATTTCCTTTAGCACCTTTTTCATTAGTTTTCTATGTGGTATGTTCCTATAAATAAAAAATAGGTAGTTATGGTTAGTTATAACCTGTAAGTGTATATATGGTTAGAAATTGTGATACATATAAATATATATATATATATATATATATATATATATATATATATTGATTCGGTAAATTTGTCGTAAGATCAATTATATTTGATAAAATTATTGGAAATCCGTGAAGGTCACACGATTCCTAAGCTGCCTTTTATTTCAACCGGACGCTGCGGCTGTTTTGGCGGCGGCGATGGCAGCCCTAGTATTACCAGCGTGGTACCTAAATCCATTGTACGGCTGTGGCGTAACTGGACTTCCAAACGGATCTCGACCTTTAGCTTGGCTGTCTTGCCGCGTGTGCACGCCACTCCCGATGCTGTCCCGTCTTGCTCGCAAGCCACTGCTGATGCTGTTACTGGGACCTACGATGTCCGGAAGTGAAAATCGACCACCGGCGCTCCGCCGATCACCCGCACTGCCGATTTCGTCATCCTCACCACCTCCACCGCTGTCTCTGTCCGTTCGTGGTATGTCGAACGCTTGTCGGCTGACGATGGATGCGAGCGTTGAGGCTGCCGAGTTGAGCCCATCGTCGAATATCTTGTAAGGCCCGTCCATCAATGACGAAGACTGTACGTGGTCAACCATTTCCAGTGATCTGTGGTAATATACACAATCAAAAACAGTATACATATTAGAACATGACAAAATTAACTTTATATATTTATCATGTATTACTGTATTAGATATTATGAAATAAAGCTAACGGTGTTTTATCCAAATTTCGTCATCTATGCTGCAAAACCCGAAACTGTGATTTGCAATTTTATATCCCTATAGTTTAACCATCTTGGCTTAATATGTTTTCCAAATCATGACAACAATTTTTCACTGATAATATGATTGTTATTGTTTTTATTTTTATTTTGTAAATATCAATATAGGATAGACATAGTTAGAAAAATCACAATTACTTGCGTATGAGGATATAAACGTAAAAACCATTTTGTTTTGTAATGCAACGTATGGTTAAACGGATTATACGAGGCCACTCCTCAAATGTCCATTAGGACAAGAACAGGTGCAGAGTAAGGCAGAGATTTGGACGAGTTCCGATTAAAATGTCTACAAAAATATGAAATACATACGTTAAAATGTAATTCATTTAGCAAAATTCGTTAAAATTAAAATTAATCCAACTGTGAAGGGTAAATATCAGATGAGTAATTAAAAATAATATAATCCTTATCAGTTATCACTGTCAATCGGTTTATAGCCAATATTTTAAGGGATCAAAATGATATGATGGAATTGTTTTGTTCATGTTTATTTGTCACGAAATAATAATAATAATTTAATCCAGTAAATTATCAATTGTTTTTTCATTTACATTTGTATCCGATTTGGTGATAATGTTTTTGCTGTGTAAATTTATTTCCGAGCTTGATTTAAGCATACATGGTAATTTATAAATTAGGATTAACTCGTTTTGGCGAACATTTGAACTTTTTACTTCTATTTACATTTTTGTAACGCTAAGTGAAAATATACATTACCTATGCATGAAGTACCTGAGTAGGTACCTATTTTTTATATAGATTATTGTTTGGTGTATGTGCCTATATTATTTAAAATAAGTGCAGACTTTAAGTACTACTACTGAGTAAAACTGAAATAAAAAAATTGAATAATTGCTTAGTTTAGGCAACCGGTAAATCGGATTACTATTATGCATATGATAAATATGTATGTTTACATTTTGAAGTATGGTAGAATGCTTATATAGGGATTAAGTCTGCAGGCGTGGGACCGTTGAAATTAATGCTGTCAGGGTTTGAATCAATTCATGTCATCGGCTTATTTAAATTTATATATACAAATAATTGTAATTTTATAAAAAAAAAAAAAATACGTTTCGTCTATTTCCTAATGGCTTAGTTGCTTAGTATGCATTTATACATTTTTTTTTTTTGTTAATCTAAAAATTTAGAGTTACTTTGATTTTTCTAATAAAATCAAATATTAAATTATATTATATCATATTATAAGTATTCATAACATGGCTATTCAAAACAATATAGCAGTGGTTTTCAAATATTTATTAAACACGGCTCACTGTGCTCTTTAAAAAATGTTCACAGCATAACTTCCCCTTTTTTGAATTTTTTTTGCGCTAAATTGAATAGACGAAATCGTTTTCAACTATAATTACATTATTTAATTGAAATCATGTGCTTGATAGGCGTTACAAATATCTTTAATTCTTGGATGGATAATTTACCAACATACCTTGATTAGCTTGATTTCTTCTTCCACAAGTTGATTTTTTAGTATATAAATATTAAATACATAATAATATATATATTATATTATATCAAATGTATAAATAGTTAACCTCATTCTATTAATTTTATTGTAAAATTTATACCACAATTCAATAAAATCGGTAATATATGAAAACAATTTTCAGAAGAACGTGGAATATTATTATAAATGCTCGAGGCACCATTTTGAAAACCACTGTCATGTAGTAAAAATACATAGAAAATGTTCTGGTAATAGTGATAATTAAAATAAATATGACTCCACTCAATATAATGAAAACAATGTATGATATCTGTAATCTTAAAGGGTTTTTGATTGTTAAAATAGTTTTAAAGGTTAGTTAGGTACTTAAAAAATTTTATTTTATTTTATAATATTATCAATTATCATTATTACGATATAACTGTTATGGAATCAATAAACATAATACAATCTAGTATATATGTTTGTATTTATGCCTATAATATACGGTTTGTGAGTATTGTACACATGTAATATACGTATTGACAAAGCAATTTATAAACTTTGTACTCGATATTACATTATCACGCATTCAGGTAGGTACAAAAGGGTCAAAAACAAATTAAAATATTTTTAATTTATAACCATCTGTGTTTGTCGTTCAATCTGGTTGTAAAGGTAGGTTACCTAAATAATTAATGACCGGTAATTTGAAGTGTTACTATTTATTTATTTATTTACGGTTTTATTGCCAATAAATTGAATATAGTTCTTTTAACCCTATAATTTTAGTCCAATGCCAATTTACTTAAGTACACAATATATTTCAGAAACGCTATATATATGGTTGCATGTGTATGGAAATGCAGATAGCTAGTAGGCATACCTATAGACTTCCATACATATTTAATGCACACGAATTATCTGAAAATACTTCTTGTTGAATTTAAATTTATTGCGTGTTAGATATGAACCTTATTCGAGGAAATCATAGTTAATGGATTTGGAATCAATGTTACTCTTTTAAAAATACGTCAGTGTTTTATGCTAATATTTCGTTTCATTTCAACTTATTGAAATATAATATAATCAACTATAATTTTATACACGATTTAAGTATACTTATCTGTTTCAAAACGATATGAACCATAAACTTCATACAACCGAAGAGTTTAATACATCAATACAGTTACCTAGCATATTTTATCCTATTTACTTGTCAAACTTCGTTAACAAGCGACGTTAAGTACAATTTCTTTATAGTGTGGACTTCTGACGCGATAAACATGATTATGTATTAACCTAAACCCGAACACAATTTTTGCGCAATTGTTCTTTGAGCCTGGTTATAATTTATAAAATTAGCATTTTAAACAATGGCATCACATTCGAGTTCTACTATGCTTGCAACCTTAGAAGCCGTTAGTTGGTTTTATTGAAAACTTGTCTACTTTAGTTTTAGAAAGTTTACAAGACTAATTAAATGAGACGGATAAATTTTGAAGTTTCCAATGAAAACTTATTCACTGGAATTCCTGTGGGGATTCTAGTTGATATGTTAATTTTATATGAAACAGTTCGGACAATTATTTAGCCACCGTACTTTGAATTATATAATAAACGACTTATTATATTCGTCATTGACTGTAAATATGAAACTATCATATACCATGATCAAGTAGGGGAGTTAATATTTTCACAATTCACGAAGATTTATATGTAATTATAATTTTTTTTTTTTTACCTTTTAGTTGATGTTGGTTTTAACGGTGCTTTACAACTATCCGATGATGTTTTTCTTCGGTTCTTGAAAGAGCTCACGAAATTACTTTTACTGAAAAATAATAAACTTAGGTAATGTTATTTCTAAAATAATAAAAACTTAGACCTTATACTTATTTCCGATCCTTTTTTTATCTATTTCTTTTTGATAAGTCATAGGTAAATCCGTTTTTTCTCTTTCCAATTTATTATTTTCCTAAAACATAATATTTATTTATTTAATTAAAAAAAATAACAATATTTTTTTGGACAAAATTTGTTCTATATTATGTATGTAATCATAACAAGTAACTTTATTAAATTTATGCGTGATAATTTATGTTTTTTGTTCTAAAAGTATACAATTTCTTTGTTCGTATCCATTTTTCTTGTATAGCTCGCAACAATCCATTAAAGATAAGCTCTGTCATTCATGAGTTATTCAATATAAGCTTTGTTAATGTCGTTTATTTAAGTATAAATATAAGACACATATAAATATTATAATCATTGTTATTCATCAGTTTTAAAGACATTAAACAATTCTTAACTCTAAAGGAAACGTGACGTTTTTGCTTAAAATAAGAAATTATGTAAATGAAAATTTAATTCAAAATGTTAAATACAAAAAATATAGATTGAATGCTGAAAACAGATGACAGACTTTGAGTAGGTACTCGTCTTGCTTCATGATATATATTATATAATGAAGTGTATGATATTATTTATAATAAGTTTGAAAACTATACCTATAGTATACCATTGTATTACGAAAACGATTCAATACGGAGCTTGGTTAAAATGTTCATACTGAAGTGCTTTCAATATTCTATTACGGTTGTCATTAGTTTTTTATAAATATTCGTAAAGAATATTACCTATAAAATTAAAAAATATATTTCTTCTAAATACCAATTAGTCCCCCCCTCTTATAACCCTTTTTAAAAATGTATGTTAATAACATTTATATATTTTTTTAAACGCATGCCTATATACCTTTAATATTTTTAAATTATAATTATAACTACTTACACTAACTATCTACCTACTACTTTAGTCTGAATTGTATATGTTTATTAAATTTAAATTATTAATTTTTTTGATAACTTTTTCTTTATCAATTATCACCAAAAACTGTACTTTATTGGAATATTTAAAATTAACAATTTATTTTATATTGTCGTGGGTAACTTCCCACTCAGTAATTTCCAATTATTTTAAACTTTATAAAAATTTTGTATCTATTGTATTACCGTAATGTATAGATTGTAACTATGCTTTTTTTATATTATACTAAATTAACGAATTTTTAAATTTATCAGTATTCTTTTATAGATATATTAGATAAAATAGTAATAAGTAATCTGAAAAGTTATAAATTAAAATTTTAAAATTTTTACATTTGTTCACTTATAAATTATATATTATATTATTTTTATGTTTATATTGTTTTTTAGCCATAAATTTGTGATTTTTTTGTATTTATTAAAAACTGTTTGATTGTATCTATTGTTTATAGCTTATTCTTATACATAATATATATTCATATATGTGTTATTATTACTTAACTTTTCAATGTTTTTTTTTTATTTTATTCGTGTTTATGGTTTATATTCCTCTAAATAAATAATAAATATCTGTATTTTTATTTACCAAATAAACTTCTAATGGCTATATCTCATGTTTGTTTAACTTTTCTGGATTCATATGAAATTCAAATTTGATAAAAGCATTGGTTATAAAAGGTAATTTGATTAAACAATAAGTAAGTAGGTATGTTTTTATAGTTATTCCAAGTAACATTTATGTATTTTAAACTTAATGAAAGTAACATCTAACAATTGAAAATTGTTATTGGGGATTAAAAACAGATAAGAAATGCGTACGAAGAATGTTGTCATTTATGTAAATGCTTTTTAATTAAGGAAAAGAAAATTTGTTTTTAATAGTTATAGTTAAAACAAAGTTGCAGTTTTCGAAGTTAATTAAACTTAAGTTTAATACAGCATTTGCATTGAATGTAAATGTAATTGATAATTTGGTTTTGAGGACTTCTTGCATGGTTTTTGAACTGTTAATTCGATTTTTGTAATGTTGGGTAATTTACTGTACATGATTTGACGGCTTTTGTTCTTATTATTGTTAATATTTTGATTAGATACATTCCTGAACTATCTATTCAAAATCCGTAACAGTGTATATATAATTTAGCTTATATCAAATAGTTGTATACTAATATCAGAAGACTTCAAACGAAGAAAGCTATTTTTTTTTTTTAGAACATTGCTGAAAATGGCTCACTAGTCATGGATAGAAGTTGTTGATTCCAAGTAAGTAGATACCTTCGTAAATTATGTAATACTTGCAAAATATTGAAAATACTTAAATACTAGATTTAGTTAGTTAACCGAAAAGTTATTGCCAGCTTAGCTAGGTAATATAAGGCTATTTGTTGTCTATGGTGAATTTAAATTACGTGAGTTCGAGCATCGTTATTAAGCTAGATATACTATGGCTATTTTGGGATAACCTCCGGGGCTTTGGTACTGGTATTTTCAGATTTTCCATAAAACTATAGTAATACCAAAGAGGCGAACGTAGGACTGACAAACGCTGGTTAAATAAATTATGCTTGGGACAATTCAACTCGATCGTGTAGCCAACCAGGCAATGACTGTAAAATGGTCCCTTGTCGACCACTTTTTGTCGCTTTATACCAGAATTGTATAACGTTTCGTTGGATCCATATTTTTAAAACTTTTTGCTTTCCCACTCAACATTTTTGTTGAGATGAGTTATTATTACTTTTAAATTTGATACTATAATTGGCATAATACTGTACTTCACTTTTCTATCGATGAGTTGAATAAATAGGCTTCACGCTAAACCGGAATACGACCAGTAGGATTGTAATTGTATTGACTGTAGAGTTATGTTAGTATAGTAAAGTTGTACATAATTATAATCCGATTTTTAAACACCAAATTTAAACTAAACTAGTTATTATTTTTTAAGTACTATGGAAGAATTCAATTCTGTAAGATAATACTACAAATATTTTTTTCATACTTACTTATAACACTTATAAGTTATAACCAGCTATAGAAATCTATTTTTTGGAAATAATAAATAGAAGAAAGAAAATATTGATAAAAGTATAAGAGCTTTTTTCTATAAAATTCAATACAAAACCTTTTTTTAAATGCCTTTATCCACCTCCCCCCCTCATTATGTAAGTAAACTAGTAACTTTTTGACATTCGAGGATCAAACGTTTGTAAACGAATATCTCGTATTCCCTAGAGATTTGATTGTGGTATACAATTTGACTGAAACCTTTGAATATATGACATTCATATTCATATTTTTAAAAATATTAAATTATTAATCGCATTACAATGAAAATGTAAATAAACAAAGCATAAAGATAGACATGTCTCTATCGGGGTTTTTACACGTTGTTTTTGATAATGAAATATTATATTATACCTAATAAAAAACCCAATTTGCACTATTAAGTCATACACTTAAATAAATTATTTTTATAGTGTGTTATTATTATTACATTATGCTCGTAGTTCATGCATATTTTTAGTTATAAAATGTTATTTAGTATTCACATTATTTTTTCTGATTGTTTTAATAATTAATAAAGTTCCAAATATGTATTGTGTACATTATAATATGTATATAAAAAATAACATAAATATTGAAACATTTTAGTGGAATTATAGAAGTATCGTAAATCATATTTAAATTAATCTAAAATATTTAAATTGCATTCAACTTACCATTTCTATAATTTGAGTGTTTAGAGAGCTGTTTATCGAAGGCGTTTCTACTTTGTCAATATATTGGCCACGTGCTGGAATTATTGGAGACCTTATACATGCCCTGAAAATATCGTCGTTCTAACATTTTAATAATTTTATGGGATTGTGTGGCAGTCGTTGAAGCTGTGAATCGTGATATTTACGTACATTATAGGTAATATAACTTTTGACTTATGTTTCTTATGGAAATATAAGTGACATTCTTATAGGTTTTTTATTTCTGTATTTATTAAAAACTTTGATAATTATTATTTTTACCTATTTTGATTTTTGGAATTAAAAGAAAATAACTCAGTAAGAAGTATTATTTTCTGTGCATTTTTATGGCATAGACATTATAAATTATTAATTTAAATTTATTATTTGTTGATAAAATCAATTCTCAACCCGTATAGTTTAAAACAATATCGTTCCAACAGCAATTTTTAGTTATATTATGTATTTAATTTCATATACACATGCACAATACTCAATCCCACTGGGAAGGCTTGTATTTATTATGAATTATAGTAAAAGTAATAATTATAATATATTGCTTAAGATAAAATAAAAATATGTAACATACATTGACTATACGTCACATTTTCAGTATTGAATTCTGTTGTAATGACAAACTTTTAACGTGATACATTTTGTCCTGCTTTACAAATAAGTTCAGTTTTCCCCCTTTTTATCCGAATAAAAAATAATAACGAAGATCCATTTTTTTCATTTATTTAGAATGTTATTACTGTGAATAAATATAACATTAATCTATAATCTATGATTATAGAATATTCATAGGTTCTTCCTGGAAAAAAAATGTATATGTGAAAAGAATATTTACAATAATAAATGTTTTATGGACATATAAAAAAGTTGTTTTAGTATTGAAATTATTGTTCGATCGATAATTATTTTTAAAAAAACACTTGAGCCTTTAAAAACTTTACATTTTCACAATTTCATGAATGTATTTGTTGATACACTCAAATTATTATCTTAATAATGTATTATGGTCATCCTAAATTCCTAATATAAAAACATTAATACTAAAAAAATAAGTTGCTTGTAAAAATAATCAAATAATAAGTTATGGACTATGAATACCTTTGATAAAACAAGGCAATTTAATTAATCGTACAAATCAATATTTTTAAATTATACTTGACATTTTAAAATATTTAATTTTAGAATATTGTACGATTACGAGTAATTGCTTTAGTGAGTTTAGTTCTCGTCATAAGGGTTGCTGTATGGGTTTATTTAGTTAGTTTCATAATAATGACATCCATTTAATACTTTAATTTTGATCTGTACGTGTTGATAATTAATGTGGTATATGGTGTGTTACCAAGAGATTAAGGAATAATCAAATAAAACAGTAGCAGTGACGTATTTAAAACTAAAATATTAATTTAGTTTTTAAATTACATAAGGGATAATTTTCTTGGTTTCTTTAATTTTTAATATGTGTACATCATGTATACATATTAATGCAGCCGCACGAACTACGAAGGGTTTATGGTAGCTTGCGTTTATTATTATTTTAAATTATTTAACACATTATTCTTATAACTGACAAGCACCAAGCAGATATATCCACGTTATTATTAATATGGTTATTTCCCTTTTAAAAATACAATTTTCATTTTTGATTGAAAACCCCGAGTGTTTTGTTTTTGTTATCTTGTTATCAAAAAGCTAAAATAGTTTTGAAAGTTTATAATAGATAGATAGAAGTTCAACAAAACTGTGCTGTAGAAACCAAAGACAAAAAAAAACATAACAGTATAACCAAGAATTAATCAAGCAAGAGACACACGTACAACATTTTATTGCTATGAGACGAAAATAAGAAACAAAAATAGAAACAAAATCACAAAATCGGTTATTTTTTAAAAGTATTTACGAGTTGACGTCTTCGAGTTTCTTCAGCAGCCGTTCGTTCTCCCTACAAACAATTTCGTGGTCTCTCTGTAATAGGTCCCTGGAGTTGAATAGCTCGGCGTTTTCTCTGCGTAGCGCCTCGTTTTCATTCGCGTAGTGTTTGACTAGATCCACAAGCTCCTTGGGGTCCATTTGTATTAACCGGTCCATGTCCATATTGGGTGGCATTTTTACATCTACAAGGAATAAAAGCAACGGTTACTGGTTAGGTTCAGCTCGGTTAGGGAATATTATTATTATTGTTGTTATTATCGCCATGTATAAAATTGTATTAACGTGTAACAACTAAGCGATAGCTTCGTCGAAAACGATGACTAATATTTTACCCATATAGGTATAGTGGTTGTATAAAAATTATTGTTCAGACAGTATGTCTGAAAATAAAACAAAGAAAGATATCCTTAAATTGTTTGTACCTTTATATAATAATATTTAAAAAGGCTGAAATAATGTTTTCTGGATCGAAAAGCTGTCACCAGATAAATGGTGGTATTTGATATAATATTATTAATCGTTGATAATATTGTTTAATGTGTCGAACACAGAAGCTGTATTTGAAATTCGTATTTTATTTACAAAAGGAAATAATCTTAGACTATTAGTACAATATTGCGTTATAAACTACGTACTAAATGCATGTGTTGATTCCTATCGATTTTCCGAAAAGAATAGACAACAAATTCGTTTTAATTTTATTTAAACGGATTGACATTTTAAGATCTAAGGATTGATGTACCCGAGAAACACTAATATTTACTTAAATTTCATCATTTATGCATGCGAGTTCTAATAAAATGACGATGGATCATTTGTTAAAACATATATGGTAAGAATATATTTTTAAATTAAATGGATTATAACATTTTTAATATTAAGGGCTTTCGACGATTTTTCCACTTGATATTTTACTGTTTAAGTCCACCAGCCATATATTACAAATGATTTAATATCATAATTATTACTAATTGCTTAATGAAATTTACGTCACTTTTTGGAACTAATTAACCATTGTTAAATACTCAAATGCATGTAATGAATTCACTTTTTGTGTATAAAATATGACATGTTGTATCCGTAACATTGTTCCGGTTTATAACATATTAATAAATTATATACTAACAAGAGTTAAATATATTTTACTTGATATTTAGATAATTATTATAGTTATTTAGTTATTATTGTTCTAATTCCTCTGAATATGAATAATATGGTTTGAAAATTATAACCAAGAATGTGAATAAAATTGTTTAATCTGTTCAGGAGTCAGGTGGCTTTAAAATTTAAATCCAGATTTTGAACGACGTTATAATATATCGTTACATAATGTGTATTATGAATGATTTCTTTAGTTCTCAACAGTCCAAAGTCCAATATTATGAACAAGTCTACAGATGGAAATCAAGTAAAATTATACATTTGTATAATTATTGTATAGTTATATAAAACAAAAATATGAAATATAAAAATGGGGAGGGGATGTTATATTTTCTCTTGCTATCGTTTGCAGTGATAAAATAATAAAATAAAATTCATATTATATTGTATTAAAAATAAAATTATATTTAAACTATACAAAAATTGTTTTTCAATTATTTCTAGGGCGACTATAAGGTTAGATTAGGATTTTTTTTATTTTAGTATTCATTTCATGCACACTCAACTTACTTGAAATACTAGCAGACGACGTCTTGTTAATATCCAAAGCCTTTCGCAAATGATCGTTTTCGTTCTGAAGCGCCTCTACCTCGCGCCTCAAACTGACGATTAATGCTTCTCTGGGGTCCTGTTGTACAAACAAGGAACCGTAATGACACTCATACAATAGTTATAAAATAAACGTGATAATTATCGTCGTATTATTCTTAGTTATATTGTTATTTTTATTTTTACTGCTTATTAGTAATCATGTCACTGACGTGCTTGGGAATATTGCGGCACCATTCGCAATCATTGAGTGAATGTCTGCGAGGAGATGAACAGAACAAGTATTGCATGTGTAAGCAGAATAAAAACGGCAGAGGTGGAAAGGAAAATTGAAATATCATATCATAGGTTTGGTATTTTAATGTTCAGTTTTCTGAATACATTTAAAACTTTATCGACCATTTAACTCTTTAGTGTTTTGATACTTTTTAAAAAATGCACGAAAAAATACTAATAATTGAGAGTATTAAGAATATTTAATTATTCTAACCTCGTTTACAAATCTCATTATAAAATTATACTATTATTGTTTTTTAATTTATACAATGTGTTACATACTTAACTAGGTGCCTTTATAATGGCACTTGTATAATTCCCTAGCTATATTTAGCATTACATTATTATTATAATTGTGAAGTTTAATATTTTTATACAAAGCTTAAAAAAATGTATGGTTTTAAAAATTCTAAGAGATTTCTCACTATTTTTCATTGTAAAATTGATTAAAGGAAACTGCATGGGTAAGAAAAAAATCAATGAATTATTTAAGTTTAAAAACTAGGAACAATAATTTCGCAGTAAGTACTTACTTTTATCAATTATGATTTGTGAGTTTTTTAGATTCTGAGCGGAGCAATGAATGTATTGATTTTACCATGATGTGTGTTTTTATTATTATTATTTTTTTTTTGTCTGTCATCACGTTTTGGGTCAGTAAAAGTGCTTCGATTTTTTACTTCAGTACCTTGTTCGATCAGAAAGTGAATCTAGTTGGTACTTTGGCGGGTCAAAAGTAAAAACTTCTTAATATTTTATATTCTAAATAATCGGGATAAACAAATTAAAAATTAAAGGAAAAACGGGAAATTTTACGCACACTCATTTTTCGACAAAATTGATTTTGGTTTTTGATGTAACTTTAAAACAAATTACCATAGATACATAAAATTTTCACCAAATGTTTATACAAGTATATTCTATCCACCATGCAATTTTAAAAATGTTCGTCTAAAGTTGAACTATTCATAAGCATATGCAATTTTCGATCATTATTAGTTATTTTTAAATTAATATCGATAAAAATTTATTTTTTGAGTACCTAGAAGATCTTGAAAATGTAATACAAGGCTCTTAACATATTGTTACAATAGCAGTTGAAAAATAAAAGAAATATATAGTCACATTTTTTTTTTATAAGCATCCAAAGTTTGAATTTTGACAATATAAAAATTTTTCTTTTTAAATCTAAGATTTGAAAATTTTTAATAATCTATATTATATCCTAGACAGATAAACCATTTCCGCTCAGAATCGTTTTTCGTATACAATGATATAATATCATTGGATTCAAATTTAATTCCATCCATTACAATAACCCACTTGTGCTTTTTTTTAAATTTAAATCTATAATCTATTACATCTACAAATTGTTAACTCATCAAAATGGGTTGGTGATATAATTGTATGATGTTTATAAAACATTCAGATATTGAAATAACCAAAATTTGAATAACTCAAAATGTCTACAATTTTATGCCAAAGGTGAAAATGTTCGAATTTATTGCCAAAATGAAGAAGTCGTATTGTATAAAAGAGTATATTGCAGGATTATATATTTAAAAATATTTTTATAACACCGTCTGAAATGTTGTGCCTATTATTTGATTATGATGATGGATAACATATCATTTTTTAAACCTAAAATACAATTTTTACTAAAATGATTCGACATTAAAACAAATCTTTATTATGAATATTTAAGATTTACTTAAATTATTGGTTTGAATTCATTGAATTCATAAAGTTTGAAAGCTATTTTTCAAATACTATCCCACAAATATTTCATAAATTTAAAATTCATAGGTATATCATCTATAATATTGCCAATTATTTAAACATTATTTTTTATAAAATATATACATTTTTAATCCTTAATATATTATTTTCAAGCAATATTAATTTAAGTATGATTAAATTATTTTCATTTTGTGCTAAAATTTAGATGTAAAATCAATAATTTTCAAAATACCGATTGGCACAGTTAGTTAAATTGAATTATAATACATTTCATATTAGTGTAGAGATTAATTTAGCTAAGTTTCTCATAATTTATTGTAAACTAGTAGGACAATTTTAATTATAAAACTTGAAGCATATTTATTTTATTTAGTTAGGTAGGTAAATATATTATTTTAATTATCCATTTTGTAGGAAGGACGCATTTTGCTAATGTGCAGGTGTTTGCTAACAATCATTGAACGAAAATAAAATATATGCATGACAATAGGGGCGAAATATTAGGAAAACCGCCAGCAATAAAAATGATCATGTTTTACCTGGTGAACTTGTTTTAACATATTTTTTTTTCAATAAAAACAGGATTTTTGATGAACAAGTATGAGTTATATAAAAAATAACTATTGTGGGTATGAGTGTATGCATTCTAACTGGGTATACAATATGTATTGAAAAGTGTAATGCTTTATTAAATATTAAAAATCATAGCAATCTACAGTAAAATAATTGTTATATTATTTATTAACAATATAGTATGTTAAATTTATACATACAAAATGTATTTCTATAACTTGAATTAGAGCGAGATGTGTTAATATCAGTAATAAATAATAAAATTAATGCTAATATTATATGTATTATAAATTAATTTTAGATCCAATTTCGTTTTTCTGATTTGTGCTAATTTGTTGCAATACAAACAAATAAATCTGACCATTTTAATGAAAAAAACAGAAAAATTTAATTTTGTTTGAGTAGGTATTACATAATATGTATTTGTCTAATTTTCAAATTATTTATTGTGAAAAGTAATAGAAATTTGAAATATTTGGTGGTATCAGTTTGTTATCATTTTCAAGTAAAGTTGGATATATATTTTTATGAAAGAGAATAAAATTAAAGTTTATGAAAGTATATAAAAGTCTGTTTACAAAATTAGGCAAATGAAAATCGTATTTCAATTCAACACAAACATAATGCTGGCTTTAAATATAATATAATAAAATAGTCAACATATTGATCCACTGTCATGTATATGTAATATTTTTGAAATTAATAGTAATATTTGAAAGTCATAATATAAAAACAACAACAAGTAGGAATAAAAGTATTTTAATGAAAAGTGTCACAAAAACAATTTATCATGATAGGTATATTAATAATTTACAATATGACTTAATATAAAACAAAATGAAAATGTTCAATCAGAATTAATATTTTTACTAGTGACAATCGAATAATGTAATTGTATTGATAATTTGAAATAAAATTGATTATGTGAATTTAATATAAAATATACACATCATGTTGAAGTTTGTAAAACTGATCTATATATATATATATATATATATATAATGTTGTATATTATATGTGGTGTTGTAAATGATATTTTATCAAAATTATCTTTTATCAATTATTCATAACTAACAAAGTAATCAATATTGAGCATTTAATTATATTTCGTATGCAATTAATTGCGTACCCTAATTTATGTTTGTTGCAAAATATATTATAAATATATGGAAATACGTGTAAGATGAAGTGTAGGTGTAATCTAATTTGGTATATTATCATTTTAATATTTAATTTATTCGCATTATATTTCATTATACAATGATAATTTGTTACAGCATCACGGGTTAAAATTTAATAAAATAATTTTACCACTAATCGTATTTAAGTTATTTGACGAAACTTAGATGAAAGAAAACGGCAAAATTGATTAATTCGGTATCATTTAAGCCTACACATTTCAGAAGTGTAATGGATTTTTTCAGTTTCGACGAACAATATTTATCAATGTCTGTAAAAAGCGTTGTAGACATTCAATAGACGCTTTATCATACGAAATACTTTTCTATACAAATATTTTTGATAGAAATTGTAAGTACATATTACATTGACTAGTCCGGTTACTAATAGAAGTTAATTGGAAAAAAATTGTGGCTTTGCATTTAATTATAAAGTCAAATAAAAATACAATTTAATGAATTTTCTGTATCATAAACTTGGATAACTCGTGAACATTTCAACAAAATATATTTGATTATTCACTGATATGTTACATTATCTAAATCTATCCACTTTGAATGGCATATGGGTAGTAGAGGCTAACTTTCTTTTTTTCCAAACTTATTGACGGCAGTATTTGTTCTGTTGTCCAAATTGAATTTTAAAGTCCATGACATAGATTACGTCAACAAATTCCATTCCGTATTCTTGTAGGTATTAGTCGCATTCTACGAATGGAAAATGGGGAAACGAAGACCTATCATTCTATGCAGCTCAGTGATTTTTAAATTTATAATTCTAAGTTTTTAGTTTTTATTTATTTATTGTTAATAATAAATACTTACTTACTATTTTGTGTACAACTTTTTTATCATCTATTACTATATCAATATTTGCAGTTAATGGTTTTTACTACCTATGCATCTTCAAAGTTACTGTTCTAAAAATATTGGGCTTGCCTCGTATAAAAGTATACATCATTAAATAAATAAATAATATACTGAAATCCTTTTGATAAAATCGTATCGCTTGTCAGTTAATATATTTTTGTTTTAAGTCTCTAAGTTGTCGATAGTTCCAGGGTAGGGTTTTATTACTTTTGAGTTTCCAAAATTCGGTTGTAATTTATTTGATGACGTCGTATAGGAAAAAGAGACATTAAATATATATTTTTTTAAAACTATATTTAACTTAGAATATTAAGATAATGTATGAAACGTATTTGTTACGCACTTATATCAGATAATAAATTAAGTAGTTTGTTTTTATTATGCGATGAGCAAACGTTATTTATTATACCTATTATTTTAATGCCACAATATAAAAAAGTTGTACTATACATTTATATTGACAGTGAGAATACAATGAAATTGTTTGTTAAACACGATTTTTTTTTTTAATTCTATGCAATAGTAGGTATATGGAAACTTATTTTTTATTATTATTATATGGTGTGTCGTTTGTACATTTTAATATTAATATTACCTATATATATTATATGCCAATAAAATTTAATGGTATGCATTATTATATAAAAAGAGATCACAATGTATATTACGAAAAATATAGCATATAAAGTGATGAATTTCGTAGTTTTTTATATTTTGTTTTGGCTAGAATGTGTCATAATATGTGTAACTAAACTACAGTTATTCAATCATAGATGAAAATATTGTTATTTTGCCTCAGTGTTTCATTTAAACCGTTCGACTATTATTTTTGCCAAAAATGTTGTAATAATATTCAAGTTTGAATTCATTATTATTTAGTATGAATTCATGCGATTCACGGACAGTCATTTCAAATATTTATCTTTGTTAATGTAACAATGAATATAATTTTTAAAATTTATTTAGGGAGCTTTAGTGGTTTTTTATTTAAATTATATTAAGCTTTTTAAAGTTTAGTATTCTTGTAGATTACCTTTTGAGATATATCATAAAAATAATTGAAGAATATTTGTTTAATGCTATGACGTGAATTTAACACAAATAGAGATCTTTATGTATAAGTAACTGGTATTTTCAGTCAGACATTTTGAATTTTATTTTTAAGGAACTTATAATTAAAATTACCTATTTATACATTTATGTTAATTGGTATTGTAATTAGATGTAACTGATATTAGTCAACATAAATTTTATTTGTTATTCATTTTTTTCCCCGATTTTCAATGAGTATTTCTTTATGCCTTTATTAACCACTAATTTTAAATATAATATAAAAGATTACAAAAGACCAAATTTTAATTTTTTTAGTCAAATAGCAACATCAACAACTCCAAAATTAATAACAATAATAGTCCATTAAGTTAAAGGATGAAAAATTATAATATATGAGTATGATAAAATAACAAATTATTTAAAAAAATTGCTTTTATACCTTTAACTATTGGAATATAACTGACAATAACTCAATTTGTAAATGAGTAATTATCGAAGAAAACTTTTAAATGTCCGTCAAATTATTATTATGATATAAAAACAAAGAACCATGAATGCATTTAAATCGGATGTTTATGTGGTTTAATTTAAATTATCGAAAACATCAAAATTATATTTACCATAACAATCACTGGTTTGGTTTTGATTTTTTTTGCACGAGCTGCATATCTTAACGTGCTTATTGTTTCACTAGCATTTGACCGAGCTGGTGATATGCATGCAATCTGTACAGTCAAACATATATATTATGAATTTGAATTATTATTTATATAGAGTATAACATTTGTTAATTTTATCATTGGTAAAATAAATAATAATATTTATATGTGTGATATGTATTTACGTACATATTAATACAGGTGATTCACCTGGCATGGTCTATCTTATTTTTTCCTTTGATATGAATTTATTCATATTTTGAGTTTGGGAATTTTTTAATATACATGAGGGTAAACAGTTAAGTAGGTAAATATTCCTAAATCATATAACAAGTAGATATGTTTTATCTGCTTTTGAATATATACATAACTAAAGGAAAATACGATGGCTAATCACGCATTTTATTTATGTATAAATTCATATATAATATGTATTATATATAATTAATTAATTTTTTTTTTTTATTTAGCTTTAAATATTGTTGAAGCAAAAAGGAAATCGGTTTAATTGTATGGCATATCGAGTACAAATATTTATGCATGGGGATTTTATTTTAAATTGTATGTATAGTTATAATTGTTGTTAAAGTTTATAATAATTTACCTACCATTAACGTGACACCTGTACCGGCCAAACTATCAGACAGGAGTTTGGTAAGCTTACTGTCTCGGTACGGTATATGTCCTTTCCGCTTCTTAGGATCACTTAGCGATGCTATGCAGTAGCCTGAGTAAGAAAAAAAGAAAGCTCATTAACACGATCGAAGTTTACTTTTCATTTTTTGTGACCATATATTCCCCCACCCCTAGTGTGGCGGGGGACAACTTTTCCGTTTGACACGTTGTGTTGCACTGATAGGTATATACTCCATACACATGATTGTAAGTAAGGGCGTTATCGATCGAAAAGTAATGTTTTCTATTTTTATTTTTGTGAAATGATGACCCCAAGAAAATATCTTTATTATTTATTCAACGGCTGCCAAAAGGTTGACCTCAACTGCTGGTTAAATAATTTCATCGTGACATATCGATTAAAAAGTTGAGACCCTGATGGTTGTTGAAAAAAATTGTATTTAATTTATTTGTTTGAGAACAACGAGAGAATGGTAGTGAAAATAGATTAAAACCTATTGGCTATTTGTATATATCATTATAACAATATCAAAGAAAAACAAATAAGACTTCAATCTATTTTAATTAGGTGGCTTAAAACGATTATCAAATGTACCCATTTTTTTACGTTTTACCATCTTATTTTATTTTACAGTAATCAATATATATATATATATATATATTATGAATACTTTGATATAATAAATACGTCCTAATTAGTACCAAATTAAAGTAGTCATTAACCTACCTAGTAGCCTAATTTATTGCTGATGCAGCTCTTCATGATGAATTGCAATATATTATGCAATTAGTTTTTGGAACCACTACAGAGATAATTTAGATTCCAAATTGGCCTATATATAGTTATGACTAGTTCGTGTATAAATTGTAAGCATCAGTGTATTAATTAACTCATCTCATAATACATTGAGATTGAGCTTCATCGGTGAGGTGCATCAACTATAATCTATATACATATACATATATATATATATATATATATATATATATATATATATATATATATATATATATATATATATAAATATATAATTATGTACTACCTAGAACCATTAAGCTTTTGTTGATATTATTTGCTTCTTCTAAAGTTTTCCCTTCACTCATTGTTTTTTTTGTCATTTCACTGCCAGCCAAATCAACAAAATTAATTTTGCCTTGTTTAGTGATAAAAACGCCGTCTTCGGATATCTAATAGTAATCAGTAAAAATATTAAAAATAACAAATACACAAATATTACATATTATATGCATATTATAAACGAACATTAATTTAAATTAATTTAAATAATATGTCATATTAACTACAAAAAATATTTTTAATCTTTTATTATGAAAGGCTAGACAATATTAAATAATAATAATGTATACATATGTAGATGGTTTATTACTATGTAATTTTTTAATTTATTAATTTTAAAATTAAACAAATATAACAACGTAATAAGTTATTACTAATAAACATCATATAATATTATTAAAAAACAAATATCAGATTAATAATCCTCATGCAGAAGTATTTTGCTGTTAGATTAAAAACAAACAATAATTAAGTAAGAATATATATTATATATAAGTTTGAATAGTAAAAAAGTAGGTACCTACTTTATATTATTAATTTACATTTTTTTAGTATGAACAATATTACAGCTATCCAGTTTTTTTTACATATTTTTTAATACAAAACAAAAGAAAATATGTATATAGTTCAATTGTAGTTTATGGATTATTAATATTAAATTTGATTAAAAATAAGATTTCTAACAATGTAGTTATAATCATTGCTCTTAGTTACGCTCGTATACATTAATCTTACTAATCTACCTAGTCATCTTCGGTTAAAATAATTTATCTTACCGTATGAGAAGCTTATGCGATAAATAATGTATTTTACAAAATTTTAGGAAATTATTTTGTAGTATAATATGTAGTAATAATGGACTTACTAAATGTGTTTATTTATTGAAACTACAGGTATTTTGGTAGAAAAATGTATATATTAACTGACACTGCAAAATAATATTTTAGAAATGTTGCTCCAAAAAAAATTATTTTAATTATTGTTAACAATTTTTAAGATTATAAAATAATGTCACATTATGTTTTGGTAATGTAAATCACCTTTTCAAAATATACAGGTAATTTTGTCAACATACTTTTATAAAACTTTTCAATAGATACAAATTTTAACATATTTTATGAAATTGTTTGTGACAATGTTTAATTGTAAATATGATACTTGTATGTACTTTAAACACATTTTAAGGACTATAATATTATGTATTAGGTATATAATATATATTAATATATTAATATATCTTAAAATATTTTATTGTGGAAGTTTTAAAAATATATTTGAAAAAACATAGTGAAAAACTCGGTAAAAAATTATTACTTATACTTGGAGTTAATAAAAATACTTTTTTTATTTATCAATAAATCTTATTGTCACTTTCTATATTGTTTTTTAAAATAGACTTTTGATGCATATAGGCCATATAACTTTTTAGTACCTAACTTTTATACTAGCTAAAACTTAAGTATGTAACCATACATACGAGTATAACGAAAATATTTTTATTAATATCTAATACAATTGGCTTAAAATTTAAGACATAACTATGGAAGAATGGTGTCACATGTTTCAGAGGAACAAAAAGTACCTATTGATTACGTACCTATATAAATACTCGTACTTTAAATATTATTATAAAATACATTTTTTTTTTTTAAGATTCCTTTAAATTACAATACATATCTTTAAGGTAAATTATGTTATATGTTGCAATTTTATTTATACCTTAATAGTTAATTACATTAATAATTAAAGAATTAATGTGGTTGACGGAGGAGTAGATATGGGATCTAAGACGTTAAATTATTAAATGTCTACCAGGATATAAACAAATGGTACAGAATTTATCCTAAGATTTATAAACACCGGGAGAGTGAATATACAATTTATTTTTAGGCATTGTATTCTCTAAGACAATTAATGTTTTTCTTTTTAAGACTTAAGTTATTGAAAAATTAAACAATATTTTTATATGGATAACATGTCATATATTTGTGTAAAATGAATATTGTTTCTAAATTTAATTAAATGTCAACTTTATTTTAATACGAGTAATTTATCTAATGAAAATATATCATTTTAACTTGTAATTAATTATTAAAACAAATAATCCAATTGAAGAAAATATACTTTGAAAATACCTAAAATTAATTAATAAAGTCCACCGGGATAATGTATCGGAAACTATAATATTCTAAAAAATTTATTAAAATAATTTAAAAGCAAATAGCTATAAATTTATACTCACTTGTTGTTCAGATGTAATATATACTGTCAACATCGTATGACTCCTACTGGAGCATTCGTTCATATTATGACTTCCTACTGTTCTGTTTTTCATGCCTATTATATTCAATAAAATATTTTTTGACAGTTTAAAAAATCAATTATTCTCCAGTTTCGTTTAAAATATCAAGAAATTTAAAAATACTATAAAATGTATGCAATAATTCAAATAATATATACTTTTTTTTTCAATTTAATATAATTAGTAATGTAAAAAAAAAATTTTGAATTTAGTAATAACATTTTATAAAATTATGTACTTAATTTGATAGTATTATTGCATTTGAAAACCAAGGAAATTTTTTTTTACATTTATAATAAATGTATACTACATATTACCTTCTTCTAGCACAGCTTGTAGATCATCTAATTCTTCACAGTCCACCATAAATAAATTATCGACATAAAAATTGCGGGCTTTCCTGGACCACCTCACGTCTAATGGTTTTCTTAGTGTTCCTGGATTTAATAAATCTATCACCTATATCATAATTTTTTTCTTCAAAATGTTATAAAATATAAGCCAGTGAATAGTATTAGTTTAATATTTTGTCTATGTCATTAAACTTATTTTTATTGCATGTAAATTGTATAAAATGTTTTTTTTTTAAGTTCAATGACTGGACATATAAGACGTTTATAATATATTAAAGGTATATTGAAGTTGAGTGGGACGTTTCATTCAAACTCAACACAAATAATCACAAAAATGTTTGAGTTCAATGAACTCCATATCGATTTGCATTAGCGAATGTGTTAAATTATCTAACAAAATAATTGAGTATAATATATTAATAAATATGTATGGTTTGATAAATTACTTTTTCGTTGTAAATTTCTAGAAATGACGCTTTGAGTACAAAATGAAGATCTTGTCGTTGTTGTACCAATCTAAATAGGTACATAAACGATCGAAATACTAGACCATGATCCGCGGAAAAAGGTTCAATTCGTTTGTTGAAAAACTAAAAAAAAATCAAATTTTAGTAAACAAATTGCCCTACAACACGCAGGTTATTATTTTAAAACGAGAACTTTATAGGTAATGAATATATATTTTAATTATACGTATTTATGGTCCAATACTTGGAATTTATATATTACGGGTAGTTGAAGTATTTCAGCTAAAGTAGATTATAATTTTTTAAATTACATTTTAATTTAATTAAATGGTAATATGATAAACAAAAAGCTTAGTATTTAGTGCTTTTAAAATTTAAACTTAAATTATATATTTTGGTAAGATATTAAGCATTTGTTTCAAGTTATTTATATCTCCAAAAAAAACTTAACGGTGAAAAAAGGATAAGTTCCAAACTACCTCTCAAAAAAGTCAGCTTACTAAAGTAGTGAAATCTACATTGTGGCCAAATCTGGTATTTTTTAATTCATAACCTCAGTGCACTCTTACATTAAAGAGCAACACTCCTCTTTTATTTGTATTGTTTAACACTTGACAAGTTTCTGAATGAATCATAAACTAAACTTGACCGCAATGTAGATACTATGATTCCCTGTCTTTTTTGAGAAGAAATCTAAACCTTTTTCTTTTTTTCTGAGTTCTCTTCTCCCCATCACCCAAGTAAGTCATAAATGAGTACATTCGATAATGATGTTTTACGCCTCATTCAGAAACTGGCCAAGTGTTAAACAATACAAATAAAAGAGGAGTGTTGCTCTTTAATGTAAGAGTGCAGTGAGGTTATAAATTAAAAATACCAGACTTGGCCACAATGTAGATTTCACTACTTTGATAAGCCGACTTTCTTGGGAGGGAGTTTGGAACTTATCCTTTTTTCACCGTTAAGTTTTTTTTGGAGATATAAATAACTTGAAACAAATGCTTAATATCATACCTAAATAATTTAAGAGCACTAAATACTAAGCTTTTTGTTTATCATATTACCATTTAATTAAATTAAAATGTAATTTACAAAATTATAATCTACTTTAGCTGAAATACTTCAACTACCCGTAATATATAAATTCCAAGTATTGGACCATAAATACGTATAATTAAAATATATATTCATTACCTATAAAGTTCTTGGCATTTTTTCAACGTTAGGTTTTTTTTGGGGGACATCATTTATTTTTGCGGGTCTCAGCATCGTGGATGACGTGTTAGGTATTATTAATTATTTTTTTTAAATTATTTTTTATATGTCGTAGATTATCTCTTGTAAGGCCATTTGGGTTTCTGTTGAGGAACTGAGAAATTGGACTCTTGAGCGTTGTCAATACCAGGCAAAGATAGCCAAGTACTGTTTTTTATTTTACGTCGTCGATACTTTTTAGATATAATGCCTGTTAAGTCTGGCCTATACAAAGTTCTTAGACGGTTATATTCAACAGTGGCACAGTCCTTGGCTTTCACCTGACATGGATCAAAATTAATTAAATTAACTCCCTGGAGGCTCGTCACCCTGGAGAGGGCCACGTATGCTTGACCACACGATAATGTAGATAGTTGCCAACATCTAACAAAGCATTTGGCAAACTTAATCCATTGCGGTTGGATACGACCTATCCCCTCTTGCCGCACTACAAACCACATCAATACTATGCGTCGCGATTACGATACGGTCGTGGCTATTTCGGTGATAACTAATAATTCCATTCAATTCATAAGAGTAGGTATTCAACTTTTCATCAAAGTTTTCTTATGACGTTATCATGTAAAGTTATCGTCCGTAAGCCGACAAATATTATTAAACTATTCTGTATTTGAATAAAATATAAATTTACAAAAATATTTTCATGTTTTATAAATATAATATATATATAAGTCAACTACAAAGAATTTCTTATTACCATATTGTAACGCTGTTTGAAAGAAAACGTTTATGCGTGCTAAGCGCGCCACTTCATACGTTTAGAAATACGGTAAAACATACAGTTATCGGTACATTAAGCATTTGTTTTTGATAGTTATTGGCATCAAATCTACTCTTTTCCCAAATCGAATTGCGAATTTAATTTAATTTAATTGATAATAAAACAGTTTCAATGTGACCGTAAAAAAACTAAAATTATTTGGTGCCAATAACTACCACCCTGCTAATTACTCTATGCTACATTCTCTAAAGCGCTATTAATTTTGAAAAAAATTCAATTTTTAGATTTTTCGCTTTAGTTACACTGTAAAACCTACCTTTGTGCCAAATTTCACGTTTCTACCTATACGGAAAGTGTCTTATAGTTTTGATAATCAGTGAGTGAATCAGTGAGTCAGTAACAAAATTGAAGTTTTTAAATCCTCTCATTTTTATATGGTATACAATATTAAGGGCTCATTTTCTTAGAGCGTCCTAAGCTACTCCAGATTAATCTGTGTTTTAAATTTCAAAAGTTTATTTTAAGAGGAAACATAGATACACGGGTTAGAAAAATCAGGCGAATTGGTTCGTGTAAAGATACACTGACATTGCTTGAACTACCGTGCGCTCAGATTGTTAAATAATGATAAAAAAGTTCCAATCATCAATTAGAAATACAACAAAGGTTAACATTGAAATTAATAAGGAATTTTTATAGTTTTCAAAATTCAGATAATTTGTAAAATTAATAGCCATGAAGAGTATGAATAAATTTGTATTTTTAAATCTATTATACGATTATAATAATTGAGAAGTGGGTAACGAGAAAAAACATTACATTGAATATAATTAAAAATAAGTACGAGGGTAATATTTTATTCAGAATTAAAATCATTTTAAAACCTAAATTATTGCTGATGGGAATGGGGCCAAATTAAACTAATACAATTCTCAATGAGTATAATTTCGAATGTGAATATGATTGCGTATGATTTACGGTGGTTTATGTTTGTCATATTAAAATAATATATATCACTTGGACACAAGTCTGTAATTTATCATTGTAAGTTGTTTGGGTTTACAGAATATCCACACAACGGACAACTTTTGAGCGTTTACATTTTTGTATGGCAGATGGACATCACGCCGGACGTCGTATTCAAAACAAAACATAATTTTCAGTTCCTACTGTAGTACCTTTGATTTGATATTTTGATGGATTACTTTTTCTATGAATACATTTATATTAGCTATTAGAAAATGTTATATGTTATACATTTATGAAGTTAAGTTTAATCACGCATTTTATAATTCAAGAGCCTTTTTCTAATATTACCTAATATAAATATAGTATATAAACGTGCAGAATAATCCACCAAACAAGCTCAACCAACTCCTTTCAATCAATTTGATGCAGATGATTTGGATGCAGTTATTTAAATACTGATTTTTGAAATTTTAAATAAACTTAAATACTATATTTTCAAATAGGTACTTAGGTTTATATACTGTTTAAGAAGTGTCCTGTAATGATGAATAATCCTGTTTTTCGAATAAATATCTACCTTTTTTTATTTGCTTTAAATTATTTAGTAGATAATTTTTTTCGAAATGTTCATACATCTAAATCAAAATTAAAACAATTAGCTTCCGATTTATAAAACATTAAAACTCAAATGATACATAAAATATCAAGTAGGTATTAAAAAATATGGTTTTTAAATGCATTTCAGTGATTTTTAAGTTTGCATTATTGATGAAAAAAGGGATTGAGCATGTTTGGAGAATGACTCTGTAGGCTATTAAAATATTAAATTATTTAAAATTTTATGTGTGTCATAGTTTTTTGTAGTTATATACTCTTTTTGCATAAAATATATAATACGAACATTTAACATTACTATAGCTATAAATAAAATCAAAAACTAGAGAACTTGCTCTTTCGTATAGTAAGTATCAAATGTATTCCACCATAAAATATAAGTAACCTGTTATAAGCGTGTTGCATTTTAAATCATTTCACTCAATAAAACAACTGCATAGTAATATTATTTTTATGAATTTCAGGACAAAGAATTTTTTATTTTTAGAAATACGAAGAAATAAAAAAAGATATTATACGACACAAATAAATAATGTTTTACTGTTTTACTATGATACTTTGATATTTTTCATCACCAAATTCTTGGAATTATTAAAAATTGAATAATTATCTCTTAAAAAACAAGTTACGTAAAATTTTCTACTTAGTGTAGTGATAGGTACATATACTATTATATAGATTCAATCAGTTGATATATTTACTTGATTCATTATTCTTAAATTAAAAAAGCGGGTAAGTCGTGGATATCGCTCTGCTGTACAGTAGGTTACAAGTGGTTTACTGTAATGGATGGAATTAAATTTGAATCCAATGATAATATATCATTGTATACAAAAAATGATTCTGAGTGGAGACAGTTTATCTGTCTAGGATAATTTATAGATTATTAAAAATTTTCAAATCTTAGATTTAAAAAGAAAATTTTTTATGAATTTTCTAGCTTAAAATAATTTGCGGATTTTCGTGATTTCTACGTATGTTGTCAAAATTAATATATTAATAAAAAAAAACATAGGTACTTACACCTTTAATGCAATATTATTTAATATTTATTTTTTTGATATAATATTAACATAATTTGACCTTGTCTCAATTATTATGAAAATAACCACACTTATTTCAATTTGTTGTGTAATTTTGTGTATGCAGAAGATATTCACAAAACACGCACACATACACATGCCCATTGCCCACTCCTACACAAATACCACCACTTCCATCATTACATGCGAACACACGTGTGCATGATAGGTATGGGCTATATCTACGGGCTATGGGTTATGTAGTTTCGTAAGATATTCACTTAATGTATTACCAGATATAATATGCAGAATATTGAAATCAAAGTGCGCGTTTGGGTATTAAATAGCGGACGTGGACACGATGAGGTGTTGTAGGCAGGTAGCAATTTCCCGTGATGGAGCAGAGGAAATTGAACAGACCGCTACGGTGAAAAACGACGATGACCTTGCCATGCCAAGTGAATACCAACATGCCCAAACACCGTCAGAGTACCGAGAGATGTATTAAAATTATATTATCATATACAATATACATATATTATCATACATAATATTATACGCATATATTTAAACACACAAAGAGATGACCCGAATTTCTTTTTCGGAGGAGGACGACGTGAAATGTTTCGCTATATATAAAAGTAGGTACCAAATACATCCATCACCTGTTCAGCATTTTTCGTACAACACTTGCAGGGAAGAAAACAAACAAGCTGTCTTTTCCACCCCTATATAGTCGATCCACCTTTTTATTAATTGATTTTTATTGATTTTTAGAAACTTAATATAAACCACGTAACCGAAAACATTGCCAGCGAAAATTACAGCATTTTTAGATTCCATACTAGTAATCCATCTTTATTTCAAATTATTATTGAGATCAAAAACTATATTATTTTTCTTTAGTTTACATTTTTATTATATTTTATTTTAATACAATATCATACATTGAATTTCAATGAATCAACATTTAAATATTTTATTTCCAAACCAAAAGATATAATAAGAAGAAGAGAAAGAGAAAAAAATAATAATAATTACAACTCACCATTCCTGGTGGCCCCGTAAGTGTGTGAGTCTTACCACTACCAGTTTGTCCATAACAAAAGCAAGTGGTGTTGAAACCTTCAGCCGCCATCTCGATGAGCTTCTTGATGCCTGAATATTGAAATATGTCTTCTTGAGTGGCTGCTGGTTCAAATACGACATTAAAAGAGAACAGTTTAGATTTAGGCCCATTTGATCCGCCGATTGTTTGAAATCCTTCCACCTAAGACATCATACAATACTATGAATCTTATGACATATATTTAAAATATATTTATAAATAAATTATAAAGTTCAAACAACAATGATTAATTATTGTATAATATGAATATTACGTCCAGGTATATTAAACAATCACCATTTACTACGTCACATTATACTAATTGTTTAAATATTATATTGAAACGGTGTACAGCTTTATTAGACTAATGTTTTAAATTAATATTTTCAGCGAAGCCACTACATTTTTTAATTACATAAACTGTTTAATGGCTGGTTGCTTTCCGTTTGATTTTGGACATTGAAAATTACACCAACTGAGCTTATTAAAATATGCTGTAAATTCATGATGATAATATTGAAATATGTTGAACAATTATTATTACTTTTTAATTCAAAACAGCTTTGAAAACAATATCCATTGGCATTTTGTATTATTTGTAACAATAATGTATTACATGGCATTGATGTTTTGGAAAAATATTATAAAAATAATAATTATTATGACAATAAAGTCAATATTCATTGCTCTCAAAATAAAAATAGCTTGAATTTTAAATATAATATTATTATTTATATTTAATATCAGTTTCAATTGTTTATGTTTACATACGAAGCTTTAATATAAAATATCTTTTTACTCATGTAAAAATACACAAGTACAAGTACAGGTATAGAAAATATATTAAATATAATATTTTTTGACAAACATTTCTTAATATTTAAAATAAATATTTTTATTTTTATTTTACGGAAACTCTTAACACCATAATACAATATTAGTGATGGGTTGAATCCTGATTTTTTAAAATCGAACCGAAACTGGACCGAACTTTAAATTAGTTTTTCGAATTCGAACTGAACCAAACCTTCATATTTTCTACCGAACCGAACCGAACCTATTATGATTTTAAGTCGAACTCAATACACTTTATCGTATACGTTGTACCTACCTGCAAATTAAATTGAGTATTGAGTATAATATGACAATACAATCAGTGTATTTTAATAATATATAAAAAAATAGTTATAATAACTTTAATTATTCACAAATTATTAATCAAATGTATAATGTAAGACGTAAGTAAAGTTGTAAACATGTTTTTATTATCAGCGCAGTCGCGGTATCGGTATATTATCATGGATTTACCTAAAATAGATTTTAACCTTTACAATGAATATGATAAAAACAAAAATAGCTATATCATGAATGTAGATACACTGCCTCTATTAGCAATAAGCAACTTATTAATGTTTTGGTCGGCGGAGGTTGGATGTGTAACGGGCGACTGGAAAAATAACATTATTATTATAAATATAATGCATAACGTGCCCGCTACAGATTATCACTTTCTATCGCCAATAGTCTAATTATTTCTTAATAATCATTATCAATTTTTATTTTTTTTAAATAACTTTTGAAGAATTGTACAAATATTTGGTTTTAGAACTATCGTGGCCAGTAAGTCTGGTTCGACAAATATTTTCAAGTTCGATTTTTGAACATTAAAAGATGCTTGATAGTTCGGTTCGAATTTTTTTCATGCCTAGTTCGAATTTCGAACCGAACCGAACATCAAGGGTTCGGTTCGATATCTGAACAGTTAGGTTATTTTTTTAATAATTTAATTAGTTAATAAATTTAATAAATAATAATTTTATATTTAATAGTAACACAAATTAATTTAATATTATAATCGAACGTTTTTTAAAAACATGTTTATATTTAAGTAAAAGTTTAGTAAAAATAAAAAATAAGTAGAAATATCTCTATAAGTCTTTAAACTATAAAATTAAAAATTAAAATTATGAGCGATGCCTTTTAAATAATTTAGCAAATTGGTATAATCATAATTTTGTAAAACATTTTTTAAACGTTTGTCAAGGCCCTTATATTTACGTTTTTTGGTTGGATTAATCTCACCTAAATTAATTTTCTCGATTTTTGCCTCTTGCAGCCGTTGTTCTTTCTTCAAGAAGTTGATAAATTTCCATATCGTGGTATGGTGAGATTTCAAACTTGTATTAAAAGCATGATGCCAACCCTCAACAGCGTTAGTAGTCCGAGGGAAATCCATAACTACATCATTGTAACAGTTTCACATTTCTAAAGGGAACATTGTATTTTTTCTCCTTCTACGAACTGTACACCCAATCCATGTTTCTTCGAAATAATCTATTATTGGTTGAAGAACTTCTTCATTATCAACAAAATATTGGGAATTCAAAAGTTCTTCAAAAGAATTTGCTACATCTTGAACCGGAATAAAAGCCAAAGCACACAAGTGTTTTATTTGGAACGCAAATAAAGAATCTTCTCCATATTTTTTTTGTAGACCATTAGTCTGTATTTTACGCCAAACACATAGTCCAAAATGGAAAAAACATCCTTTTATCACTGCATTAGGAAATATTTCGCCAAATGCAAAAATAAATGGTTGCTCAAAGTCTATGCGGATCGATAATGGGTTAAGTTGTTGATTTAATATTAACAACTGTCTTAGAACTTCATTGTAACTATTTTTTGTACGGTTAGTGATCAAGATATAAACTAATGGAACAACACAATCACTTTTACTATAACTATGTATAGTATAGAATTGCGAAATTATTGACGGAACTGTTTTGAAAGTTCCGTCATCTAACCAATTATCCGATTATTGAAGCAAGTTTAAATTAGATTTAGTTGTAAAAATTAAAATTCTATTTTCATTATTTCCACTATCGTATGATAGGAAAAGTTCATTTTTGTTTGTAAATTTATATATTTCTGGTATTAGAAGATCATTAGCGTTACTAGGATTTACTGGAGGATTTTCTTTAGTTATTCTTGTCTGTTGAATTGTTCTCGACATCGATTTAATAGTAGGTAGTTGGTCAATTACTGAAGCAGAAGCTTCACCTAACTTAGTTGAGATGATGTTTCTAGTTGAAAATTGTCCATTTTCAGCACTTTTCTTTATTTCATTAACTAGTTCCTTAGCCTCAGATTTTGCTACATTTGGACCATGTGAATGGTCAGTGTGTTTTAGAATCGATCGCCTATGAATAAAGTGAATAAACAAATAGTTTTTTTAACTAGTAGGTAAGTATTTAAAAAAAAAAATTATATTTAATAAAAATTTCAAGAAAATTATTTTCAAGCAAATTGGAGCATTTTTATTTTAATTACCTGATTCGTCTTCTGAAGTAGTGTGACATCGGCTTTTGCATGCAAATTTTTTATAATCAGAGCAACGCCATACAATTTTATTTTCGTACACTTCATGCTTGCTGTACAGAAAACCGTTATACACCAACATATTTTTGCCTTTTTGGCTTTTAATAAATTTTAGTGGCATCATTCAAACTTATAAAAACCACGCGCAAAGAAATTTGTATCGTTGTGGACATCCACAATAAACACTAATAAAAATCCCAGTATACTGTACAAAATTATGAGGACTATTATCGAATAGACGTACCTATACAGATTACAGAACACACAATAAATATAATAAGGTTGTTCACATAGGTACATAAACTATAATCGACGAAAGTAGTACAGATAAGATTGATCGATATTTTTTCTGTCTGTACTATTCTTATAATAATGAAAAATATAATATAATATTTAAAGACTTATAGAGATATTTCTACTTATTTTTTACTTTTACTTAAATATAAACATGTTTTTAAAAAACGTTCGATTATAATATTAAATTCATTTGTGTTACTATTAAATATTAAATTATTATTGATTAAATTTACTAACTAATTAAATTATTAAAAAAATAAAAAATAAATTATCGGATATTTATGATACAGGATATTTTTTCACCGGATCAAATGACAAGGAACCAGTCATAGTATAATTATTATATTTTTTTTTTTATCAATTATCCCGCGGCAACTTAGGCCATTGGGAAGCGTGTGGTACTGTAGGTTTATGGAACGGTAAGATGTGATACACGTGGGTGAGTTTTGGCAGAATTTTTATTGGGGCACCCGTAAGTTTCTGCCATGCCCCAGAGTGGGGGATAGCGGCACTTGTTCTTCGGACACCGTGACTTGCCCGGAGAAAAATGTCGCCCGATGGTCGAGGATCGAACCCGGTCCGGCTGAGCCACAGCCGACGCGTTAGACCGACCGCTCGGCCACCTCGTCCCCCAGTAAAATTATTATTAATATTTTAAGTAGTATTTAGAAAATAATACTGGATTAAAATTAAATTTAAAATATTGCTGAGAGTACATTTTTTAATTGTTTCAGATATTTAGCAAAGTAGGTATATAAAAATACTTTAGTATTTTGATTCATTAATTAGGAATGTGGGGCAAATTTTTAGTGACCATGACTTAAACATCATTAATGTTCTAATAATAAATCATAGTTAACTTGTTAAATAAAAAACCAACAAAATGTAGGTTATAAACACTTTAAAAAATCACCTTTTTTCTTAATTATACTTTTTTTTTTATTGGTCTTTATTTCACTTCGATGATTTGACCATTAGCGTTTCCTATATTTACGCAATAATGTTTTATATAGTATCTATGTCAAAAACAAAGATCATTTTATATTTAAAATTAGACATAAAGAAAAAGAAAATGTTATAATACATTGAATATGGATATTGTCTAATATACATGCATTTCGAATGTGTAAATTTGTAAACACTACACCATACATCAATTTTAAATATTATGTTCTATTAATTGATTTTATTATTATTTGAGCCCAACGCTATTAATGTCCATAAAAACTATGGATAAGTTGAAGGTTTATTTTTAATAATAAGTGATTAAGTATTTATCTGCATGTTTTTAACAATATATATTTTTATTGCGAAAAATATATGGTTGAAAATATATTGATATATTAAAATTATCCATCATCTTAAATGTTTGTATTTATGTGTATTATTTATCAATAAAATAATAAAATAATAATATAAGAATTAATAGAATTAGAAAATTATACGGCCATATTATTTATATCCAATTTGAATGTTAAATTTATCATCATGAATTTAGTATTATGACATACAAACTACACACGGGTGCTATTAAACTGCATAATTAACACGCCGTGTGACCTTATATTCAATAATATAAAATATGATTTTTATCAAGAGCGTATCGTAGGAATATAAAATCAATATTAATTGCATGATGTTGTATGGATATAATGAAACTTAATTTTTTTTTCTTATAGATTCTGTATGTTTAATCTCATTATTTATTTAATACAATTAAGTCTGTATGTAAAAAATATAATGTTCTAAAACTCACCAAAATACGTCCATTTCCCGGAAATGATACAATTGATGGTTCACTTGCTTTATTTTCTTTGGTGCTTAATGGTCGAGATCTAATGCAATGAAATGATTGAATATTGATACAATCATTTATGTGAACAATTTTTTTTCGTTTATGGATAAAACTAAACTATATTTGACTCACCTTACTACGACGTAAATGCCATTTTCATGATCTGAAACATCATTGTACGATCTGTTTAACGACCCATCTGATTCATTTAATGATGAAAGAGAACTGAAATAAAAAAAAAATGTTCATTCAGTTATAAATTTTCAAGGATTAAAATTGAAAACAATACGTTTCAAGTATCAAGGTTAGCATATTTGTATTGTTGTATAATTTTTAAATCATTTATACTATTTATTTGATGACAATGTAATTGATAGTTGAAATACCTCACACAAATGTATGTAAAGATCCTTAAAATTGATTGAATGCTATTGGCTTACCTTAACACACTTCTGTACATAGTATCTTATTCCATGCCATCAAACATGTGATAAATTATTGTTTATTGTATTTATTGATTTTTTAATAAATTAACATTGAAGACATTAATATTACCGAAATTATGTACTTGTGAATTTGCATTTTATTTAAAATAAACCTTTTTAGAAAAATAAAGCTATAATATGAGTTATTAATTTATTATAAGTATATTTAAATGAAAGCTCAGTTAAATTAAATAAACAAATATTAGTTGCATACTATAACTCATTTTAACTGTATATAGCTTAGAACTAATCGGAAAAATTCAAATGTTTTTAAGCATTTATTATTCTTATGATCTTTAGTTTTTTGTATTTTGAGTTTGTAAAAGCTTAGACAGAAAACTATTTAACTATTTGTATGATTATGAGTTTCCACTACTTTGTCTTCACGTTTTCAGAGTAATGTACTTATTATTGTTCATTGAAAAATGTAAATTCTTAACAACGAATTGTGTGGATAAAACTGAATTTAATGTAAATTAAAAGTCATATAATTATACTGAATTACATGAGTAACTTTGATGATTTTAAATTTTCTTAAATATGTTTAATGTTTATTACATATTAGGATACTGTCTGCTTGGTTATTCAATGTCTCGTGTAAATTTTAGTAGATATTCCTTAATTTATTGAATAAACATAATAATTAATTATCTATTTTACTACTTAAAAAACAAAATAAAATAATAGGTTTATAGGAAATAGTTTAAATATGTTTTGTTATATACAATATACAGATGTAATTGTACTTGGTATAATATAATAAATACCAAGTAAAATTAAATTTTATATTTTCACAAATAAATCTGTCAAGTTTGTCAATTCAAACTACAGACATTGTTTTGATAGTAATTTAAAACTTTATAAATATTTCATATCAAGTACACATTCACAAAATTTCATAATATTTTGAATTTAACTTGATGATGTAAATTATTTAATCACTAGTTGCTTAATCGTAGCTAGCTTTCATTGCGCTTTAGATAAAAAAAAAAAAAATGTTATTTCATTGCTATTGTCACTACTTAAGAACATTTCATATAAAATTGTGATGTTTATAGTCAGTAATAGATTTCTTGGATACATATATTATGGTATCAATAACCTATGTATACAATTATAATAAGATAATTATAATTGTATTTTTTAATTGTTCGTAGGTTACTTATATTCTATATTGTATGACAATTTTATTCACGTGCATAAATCAAAGAATAAATCTTAATAATCTTTGTGCATGGAAATTATAAATATTTTAAATGGGGGTTTTTGCGTTCTTGAAGTTCACCCATGTGACCAAACTCTAGCTACGGCACAGTTTTCATCTATCATTTAAAATTATGGTGAAATACCTTTTAAGAACTGCATAGAAACATTTTGGTTTAAGTTTTATAGTATACTATTATTACTCAAGGTTATTATAATTATTATTTGTTAATAAATTGAATACCTATTAGATGTCTTATGTAAAATAACGAATCATCAGTAAGTACCAATTTTTATAATCAATCCAACGTGATACGAAAAATAATGTAGAATGAACACAATGAACATAATTCAATTGTTAGAAAATTGTGCTAGTATACTCATAAATTAAAAAAAAAATATATATATATATATAAATAGTTTTTTTCTCTGTTTAAAAATAGTTATAGAAATTATTAGATTAAATTTGTAGTAAATGTGAAAATGTTCTATATAAAAGTCGTTTGACCTTCTTAGATATGTGACCAATGAATCAGTGATGCTACTCAACTATAAGTTAATAATATTTGTCAGCTATACCTCCGTAGTTAAAAATTCTTAATTTCATTGAATTTTTATAATCACAATGGATAATCATTGAAGATAAAAATACATATAGTATTATATATGTATATTAATATAAAAATGATTTTTGGATATAGGTTAAGAGTGGTTGTTATATGAGAAAATTTTAGCATAGGGATCTTAGATAATTTCTAAATATTAAAAACGGTTTTTATGTTGAACGTCATCAGCGTTATAGCTTAAACGATTATACATAAAAATATAGTCTGTTATTAGTTTAGCGTCAGGAATAAACTACTATTATCATTGTTATCGTTATTATTTTTAATGAGATTATTAAATTATTTTTTAATTAAAAATTCTACCATTAAATTAATTTAAAAATAATGAGTATATTAGTATTTTTTATCTATTCTTCAACATAACTGTATTATGTATTGAAAATTCTTTTATTTTTCTATTAAAAGTGTTTTATTTAATATTATTTAGGTATTTTTTTTAAATAATAGTCATGATGTAATATTTTTCAATATCTTTCTTGTATGCAGTAAATTAAATGAAACCAGAAAAATGATTTTAACACAATTTATATACTTATTATTTTTGAATTTATGAACAAAATAGTTAAATTATCTACTCACCAGCTACTACGAGTATATAATGCATCTCTCTTTCAGCTGGTACTATTATATAATGAACTCTTTGTTTGTGTAATTCTATAAAATAGTTTTGAAAACTTTTTACGATACTTTTTTTGTAAAGACTAATAGAAAATAGTGTTATGACGAACACAATTATTATCAACATCACATATAAAAAAATAAATTGATATAGATATTAATTCAAAAATAAAATAAAATACCTTAAAATACCCGATTGTTGCTGATTTTACCTTAATGTCAACATAATTTAAAAAGAGGTTATTTCGATTTATTTTTCAAAATGTCCTTGTAACATTAATTTACTAGAATGTAGGTAGGTATCTATAATTAATAATACATTTTATAGAACTTATATTATGCATTATTATGTATAATTTGCATAGTTGTCATAAAATAGTAGGGTTTACGAGTATTTCATACAATAGAATACAAAAAAAAAAAATAAATAAATAAAAAGGCTAAATTTATTTTCAAGATTATGTGTCCATGGCGCATGATGGTTGTGTATGAACTAAGTTATGGTGGCGATTACGTTTAATTTACATAATATGTTATACCATGTTAAACTGTACATAACATTGAATATTGGTTGTTAGTTGGTTCGGTAGTTAGGTTTTATAAAAATTATATACAATTAACCAGAAAGAGTAACATTTGGATGCATGATAATTTGAGAAAGAAAATGTCTGCTACAGAAAAATATTCTGGATATTGTATTTCATAGAGTTTTGTGGGCATTCGTTATAGATGAAGAAAGATATAATAATCTTCCTTTCAAATTATTCACAATTTTTAACCTAGAAGATTATAACTGTTTATCATATAAATAATACAAAATTATAAAAGCAAAGTATGTATTAATTATTTGAAAAGTTAGTACCTAAATCCAGTTCATGGTGTTAAGAAAATATTTTAGTGAATTTTTTTTTTATGCATAACATACTAACATGTGACTAAAGGTCTTTTTTTACCATTGAACATACTATAACGTCATTATAAAGTATTATATTTAAAAAAAAGTACATTAAAACATTCACTATACCTACATCATGAACTTGGGTTACTAACTTTTCAGTTATTTATAAATTTTTTTTTATCATTACAATTATATACTGTATAATGAATATGCTTTTCTTTTTATTCATTTATGGTATGCATGATAGTTAAAATACTTTTAATTTTAATAACATAGCTTTCAGATTATTTTATTAGGTTAAAAGTTAGATAAGCATTGAAATATGTTTATATAAAATTGATTAAAATTCAAAATATATAATTGTTTTAATTAATTAATCTTAATTCATGAATCTTTATGTATTGCCATCGATTATAAATATTAAATATAATTCGTAACTAATGATGATACTGCCTATATTATATTATAATAATTATGTTATAATATCTTGCAGGAAAACATTATTTAATAGTTCTAAAGGCAATTAAAATATTTAAATAATGATTGTGTGATATTAATGTTTTATGAGTGTTTTATCTACCTATACATCTTGAGTTTATTACACCTACGCATATAACCTTAATGTTTTACTTTAGTAATATTAATATTAGACATAAACTTACTCGTTGCTATATTTGGAATTTTCTTTCATTTTTACTGCCATTAAGTCATAGTAAAATTAGTTACAATATGCTGTATGATTAAAGTACCAATTTAATAGAATAAAAAAAAAAAATAATAATAATAATAATAATAATACAAAAAAGTTCGAGTAAAGTGAACGGGGGGAAAAATGTGCGCACGTTGTGACGGTGGGCACTAGGTAACTGAGTTGAAAAAAACACAACATTTGCTTGAACCATCTATATCACGTATTCGTGTTTGTATATACATAATATATCGGCCTGGAAGTGGTGGTATTTGGTATGTGTGTGTAAGTCGAAAGGGTAAAAATCGAACATCCGTCTATTAACGCGTAGTGAGGTGTACATTGATATTATCGTTAAGCCTTGGCCTGAAACAGCTAATGCACATATTTTTTTACTACTAATTGCATTTACCTATCTAATATTGTATTCAATCAACCATTTTAACTTCACGTAAACAAAAGCGGGTAAGTCGTGGATGTTGCTCTGCTGTACAGTAGGTTACTGTAGTGGATGGGATTAAATTTGAATGCAATGATAGGTATCATTATATACGAAAAACGATTCTGAACGGAGATGATTTGTCAGTCTAGGATATATTATATTTAAATATTGTCATATATTCTATATTTAAACAAATATATTATTTTTCAATTAAGACGCATTTTGCATAAGGCATGGTTAATCAATTAGTGTAGTTATCATGTAGTTATCATAGTTCATAACACCTTATATTATCATAGATATACATTATACATATACCTGGTTTGAGGATAAATCGTTATCATTTCGCGATTTCATAAAAATTTAAAACTCAAACGCTCAAAACATTTTTCTTATGATGACGCTTCAAATTTTCTCTATAGCTATTTGAATCAAAACTTATGGAAAACTTATTGTTGAATTTTATAACCTTAGATAAAAATAAAAACAATATTATGAATTTTGAACTACAAAAAAATTCGCAAATATTCATGGTTTTGACGAATTTTTGTCAATATTTGAAATTCAAATGCTTATAAAAATTTAATTTGCTTTTCCGGTGGACATTTTTTTTTGTGATAAAGATTGAAAAACTTATAAGGAATCTTATATTAAATTTTTAAATCTTAGTTTAAAAAAGAAAATTTTTTATGAATTTCTAGCTTAAAATAATTTGTGAATTTTTGTGATTTTTACGTATTTTGTCAAAATTCAAACTTTGAATGCTTATAAAAAAAAATTGTAACTATGAATTTATTTTATTTTTCAACTGCTATTGTAGTAATATGTTAAGAGCCTTGTATTAAATTTTCAAGATTTTCTACCTAAAAAATAAATTTTTATCGATTTTAATTTAAAAAAAAAACTAATAATGATTGAAAATTGCATATACCTATGAATAGTTAAACTTAAGTCAAAATTTTTAAGAATTTCATGGTGGATAGAATATAGGTACTTATATAAACATTCAGTGAAAATTTCATGTATCAATGGTTATTCGTTTTAAAGTTACATCAAAAATCAAAATCGATTTTGTCGAAAACTGATTGTACGTAAAATTTCGTTTTTTACTTTTGATCCCCTAAAGTATCAACTAGATTCACTTTCTGATTTAACAAGGTACTGAAGTTAAAAGTCGAAGCATTTTTACTGCCCCAAAACGTAATGACAAACACAAAAAAAAAATATTCATGGTTTTGACGAATTTTTTTCAATATTTGAACTTCAAATGCTAATTCAAAAAAAATTGTGCCTATGTATTCTTATAATTTTTTATTCACTATAGGAATAACTTATAAGGAACTTTGTTTTCAATTTTCAAGTATTTTGATAGGGCCAAAAAATTTTTATCGACACTTCAAAAAAATGTTTTCAGACAAATTGAAAATTTTAGTCGTCTATAAATATCTCATAAAAAATCAAAATATTTTGAAAATTAAATCATGTAAAGAAAATGCCAATCTAAATAACTGATAAAATTTTCAAGTATCTACGACTTATACTTTTTGAACAATAACAAATATTTAAAATCGTTTCAGGATAAATCGTTATTGTTACGCTAATTCGTAAAAATTTAAAATTCAAACGCATTTAAAATTTTTCCCATAATGATTCCTGAGTTTTCTCTATAGCTATTTGAAGGAAAACTTATGGAAAACTTAGTGTTGTATTTTTAATCTTTAGTTATAAACGCAAAAAATTTTATGATTTTTCAACTTCAAACTTACTTGCAAATTTTCACGTTTTCGACAGATTTCGTAAAATTTTGAACTATAAACGCTTATTGAAAAAAATCGTGACTTACGATTTTTAATTTTTTTTAGCCACAATAAGAACAACTCATAAGGAACCTTGTATTAAATTTTCAAGTTTTTTTGGTCGTCCAACATTTTTTTACCAACACTTCAAAAAAAAATTGAAAATTTCAGTGGTCTATAAATAACTAAAAAAAAAATCGAAAATTTTTGAAAATTAAACTGTATATAGGTATCACTAACATTAACATTTGGTGAAAATTTCAAGTATTTACAGTGATTTTCTCGATTTTTTTGAAAACTGTTGGAAAATGTTTACTTTTGACCTCTATAATGCACCAAGGATCTTCAATTTTACATCGGAAACCACCTTCAAAGTTTGAAATCGAAGCATTATTTCGACTAGTTATGCTGTACTTATACTTATGCTGTGAGATTTGGCGGATCTATTGAATTATGCTAAGCAGTTCACGGGAGACGACTCGTCGACTACCGTGATCGCTCAACCGAAGGAACCCTCCAGCATTGGACCGGATGAGATGAAAATAATTGCAGACAACGTGATTGTAGCGCCGCCCGTAGAAGAAAATATTAAGCGACAGACATCATACTAGTGATATATCATACGTACTGCAGCATGGCACGCGAACGGAGTAAAATGGAAATAGGACGTATTTTGGTTTCTATCCACGTGAATGAAATCGAGAAAAAAATCTTTTTAGGCCATCAAAATTATCTTGGACATTTTAATAAAGGTTAAAAAATTAATTAGTTTAAAAATGTCAAAAAGTGCTATATTTTTGAGAAATGCTTTTCTCTGTTTTTACCCTATCTATAATCTTGAATTATCTAACATGAAACGTAATATTGATTTTACACTTATCTGGGTAGCACGAGTCATCATAATTTAAAGTAATAATTAGCTAAATATTAAGTAATTCAAAAACCGATTGTATATAATATAATTTTTCGAAATGTCACGAAAATTTCAGTGGTCTATAAATAACTCAAAAAAGTCAAAAAATTTTGAAAATTAAACTGTATATAGATAACACTATAAAAAAAATAACATAAACATTTAGTGAAAATTTCAGGTATTTGCAGTGATTAGTTTTTGAATTACAACCATATAAAAAATTCGATTTTTTTGAAAACTGTTGGAAAATGTTTACTTTTGACCTCTATAATGCACCAAGGATCTTCAATTTTACATCGGAAACCACCCCCAAAGTTTGAAATCTAAGCATTATTTCGACTAGTTATGCTGTACACAGACACGAAAAAAAAAACAAAAAACACACATAGGTAATTGTAAAATCAATACATTCATCACTTCATTCAGAATCTAAAATAACGCGTTACAATTGAAATAAAATGTATTTAGTTAATTATTTTTTTTAATGATAGTGTAAAAATTATTTAAATTATGTTTACTTAATTATTCGAATAGTATTAACTATTAATTTATTTGTAGTTTTGGATTTTAACACTGATCAGTATTCAGTATACAAGTATAATGTTGTTACTTGTCAATCAATATCACTCCATGATATTTAAAAAATATGGAGACTATTATACACACTTAAAGTAATAAAAAAATTAGACGAACAAACTTAATTCATGGATTCTGTGAATTGATGTGACTTTTATTTATATATGAACTACTATACACGAATTATCATATTATAATAAAAGCAAATTGTTTGTGATTAAATAACATTTATTACGTTTTAATCAATTTACATGATTATATTGTGTCTGTTCTACAGACATGAATATTTAATTATTTATAAGTAGCATAATATGCTACTATATTATTGTTTATAGAATATTTAATCGAATTCTGGGAATTGGTACCTATGCATTTTTTTTTTAATAATCGGTGAAACAAATAATAATAGTAAATAAAAGATGAATTCACGTGAATTTTATAATCCTAAGACAATTCAATAATTAAAAAAAAAAAAATAACATAAATATTTAATACATCCATTATTGTACAAACAAATAACAGACTCGATACGAGTAAATATTTTATATGGAAGTAAAAAATCTCATACCTATTTGATTCTTAGTAATTGTAAATTAACTTGTTTTTAAAAAACTGACTAAAATTAACTACATACATAGTCACAATAAATAAACAATAGCTGCGTCCATTACAAAGTAATAAGATATCACAATTCTACTGGGTAATAAAGTTTGATGTTGTACATCTTTTGTTTCAATGGGTTAAATGCTGGTTTCTACATATTTTTTCAGAGGCTAGTTCAGGAATTCAAGTATGGTATACGTGAAACTTTTTCAGAACCCGAATTGGTGAGGGGGGCTGAACGACCTCAATCATTTCAAAATATAGTCACATATAATTACATTTTATCGTTCTCGGAAACGTGATCATTTTTTACTTATTATAACGACCAGATTGAGTTGAAGGATTTTCGTTGTTTATATTTTAATTTTTCAAGTTATAAAGCTTAAGTATAAATAAATATCATCAAAATCTTTATCCGACATGGTTTAAATAAATGATGAACTACTAACCATAGTCTGCTTTAAGGCTTTTTGACCAAAGAACAAAATATGTAGTCAACATATTAAGCTACATAAAAAAAAGCCAAAATCACTGTGATATAACGATATGTGTATTAAAGTTATTCGTGAATTTAGAATCTCTCCAAATTGCTTAAACATTTTATACATTTCTCTTGTTTGTTCTATTCTAGAATACATATGGCTTGGTCTATAGAATCTTCGTTAATCTTACTTAGTAAAGCTCATTAAGTTTGTATATTGTTAATATTAAGTACATTATAAAATAATTTAAGCTAATAAAAATAAATATATTATGTTGTATGTATTGGTACGGCCGCATCCGAGTTGGGTTCCAAATTATTTTAGGTATTACACTAATTAGGTCCTGGAATTTTGTAGGTACAATACTAGTTGGGTCCTAGATTTTTATGGGTACAACACTAATTTTTTAATATATTTTGGTAAATACTGCATTATACTAACATTTTCCTTCCTATTCAACAGACTTAGAACTGTTTATTATCTATTTAGACCACAGCTAGGTATGGTTAAAAAAATGTTTACATTTTTTTTCATTAAAATATAAATTATTAGAATTTTATAAAAATAAATCACTTTTGTGTTGGTAAAAATTTATGCGACATAAATTTTACAAAATCGAATCGATTTATTATTCCTGCAATTTTTTAATTCATATTGCAAGCTATACATTTTTCTTTTAGTAAAATGCAGTTTCTTTTTTTATTACTGCTGTACTTATGATTTTGATATAAATATAAATTTGTACGTTTTTTTTAATTCATAGGAACTCATAAATATTTAGATGTGCTGTGTAAAACATAGAATCAAAATGAGAATGGAATGATTCAAAGGAATTTGTGGTTTGCATCGTCGATGCATTAAATTCCGACCAAATTGTTGGTATAACTCTTGATTCTTCCTTAATATAATTATCAAAAACATAATCAGTGAATTTTCGAATTCTTCACATCCAGTTTACACAGTTTACATCCCTCAGATCTGACTGGTGGATCCTCCAAAATTATCATATTGGTGATATGTTTATAACTAAGGTGACGTCCGACGACCCGTTCTCGTTTATGACTAACCAACTTATCAGACAAATGATCTAATACCACTGTCTGTTACTTCCAATCGACGGATTAATATAAAAATACCATGCGTACTGAATATGCCAACTCATAATTATTCTAATCGGCCTCTAAATCTGACTAACAAAAGCCAAGTAAAAAAAAATTGATTATCAATCTCAATACGAACTACTATGTACAAAACCACTGTGAGGATTTCAATGACCGGTTGTGGATTACTTACTAATTCGAATAAACGTTTCTTTTTATCAGGACTCACTCCAAAATCCAAAGATCAAAAAATGCCTGATACAAATACATCCAACTTCACTTCGTTAAATCGCTATAAAGCCCTTATGGAAATGGACACTTCTAAAAAAATCGACATGACTGAACAAATAAACGAAAATTCTCCCTTTACTCCATCTCTAATTTCTATTACTACTCCGGTAGATTTTAGCTTCTTCAAACCAAAACTTTCAATTACTGGAGAAAATAATTTTGAATTCAAATTGTCTACAAAACATATAAAACTCACAACGACCAAAATCAAATCTTAACACCTAATAATACATATCCTGAACAAAATCAAATTCGAATATTTTACTTACTAAACCAAAGCTTATAGACCATACAGGGTTGTCATAAGGAACAATTACCTAATATAGATAGACACAAATTTCATTAAGATGAACTAACTGCTATTGGTTTTGTTGTAAGAAATATCTTTAACATTCAGTCAAGATAGTTCAAATCTCTGCTTCTATAGTATTTTTTGTTGACCTGGACCTGTCCTCGTAATGCCAAATATTTTCTGCATAATGATTTAATAAATATTATTTTTTTACAAAATAAAAATAACTTATAACTAGGTAATAAACTATTTGTCCAAAATTTAATTTCAATAGATCAAAGTACTCTGAAAAATTCACACTCTGAAAGTATAAGATTGAACATTTTTTACTTTAAGAAAATGTGATACAAACATAAATAAAATAATTAAAAAAAAAAACATACTTATTACATACTTTTACATTTTGGTTATTTTTTCAAATAAAAAATCAATTACAATATAGTAGTTTGTAAAATCAATACTTCAAAACATATATTCAGGAAAATTAATAAGTTGTAACTGATAAAAAAAATGAAAAAAATCACATTTGTGAAACACATATTATATTATTTGGCATGTTAAAAATTCAAGTGTAGAATATTTATATTGTATTGAATTTTAGTAGATATAAAGTTGTAACAAGAATATGTTCATTGAAATTATGTTTCATGTAATAACATATTACCTACTCTTTTTTTTTTAAAATATCATGGAGTTAAAAAATTCACCGATGCGTATTTTATCAACAAAAAAAAAAAAAAATTAAAAAAGTCAATAGTTCTTGAACAAATGATTATCTTTTCCATATTATGTAGCTATTTATAGCTTGTAGTCATAAAAAAAATTACGATCAAATGTTGGATCACATATAACTACTTCAATATTTAATGTCTAATAATAACAATTATATTGATTTTCTGAATTCTGAATCATAATATGTTGAAAAACTAAATGTATAAGTATAAGTAGTTTCACTTTTTAAATTTTTACCATACTTGGTACATGTACTACTTATACAAAAACAAATATTATCCATAGATTCGAAAATTACAACGAGTTAACGTATACGGTATACCTAATAAACCTAAGATATATTGAAATAGAAAATTGTATAAAATATAATTTTGACATAATATAAAAGATACCTAGGATGCATATGTTTAATTTTCAGTACTATAAAATAGCTGTCAGAAGAAAATAAAGAAATGCTTATGAGAAACTTAGTTTAATGTATTTTCAATGTTTTGTTTTTTTAAAAACTAACATTTTATCTACATAAATAGAAAATATCTCTAAAATAAAAGCATATCAAATACCTAGTATCCTATATTAGCTAAAAAATATTAAAATATTTTACTGGAAATATACTGTGTCTAGAAAATACATAAGTTATTCGATTAAGACTTAAGTTCTAAGAATATTATATTATACTGAATTATAATTATAATTATTACTTAATAATTATGAAATCAAAATTTATTTTTCTTAAGCAGATTTTGCTTAAGTTGTATACATTTCATAAGGTTTTTTTCTATCTTTCAAAATTATTAAGAATTTCAAACAGGGAATGTCCTCTTTGATAAAAACATCTATGACACAAATAGAAAAAAAACTATTTCAGTAATCCTCGATGTTAAAAGTGGGAATGAAATGCGATTTGATCCAAAAAATGATCGAAAAAAAATTAAAATAAATCTTATCTCTAATCTTTTTGGAAGAGTTCAATAGATAGTGAATTACATAGCTATCATTCTGAATATTAAATTAGATGTTTTACATATAATTTTTTTTTTTTTTTTTTTTTTTTTTTATTAGAGAATATACGGTCTATACTCAAAAGTATAATAAAAATATTTGCTACAATATAATTTAAGAAAATCATGAATAGCATGAGGGAAGAAACCATCCAGTGGTTGCACTTACTTAATTACATAATTAGATGTATTTTTTTTCGCTTATCGTAAAGAAGATCTCAACGCCGATTTCTTTTTAGATGCCGTTTTGGTTTTCCAGAAATCGTGTGAGTGGCTAGGCCAGATATTATACATTTTTTTAAATAATAAAATTGCTGTACAGGAATAACAGATTCATTTAAAGCCAGGACGTCCGGACGTCCGTTGAACAAAAAAAAACAAAGAGATTTATTAAGACGAAATTGTTTTAAAACATTCCTTATTAAATATTCAGAGATTTTTTTTAGATTATCATCTCCAACAATATTAATGTTAATACCTGAAAATATCTATATTATTGTGACAAAAATAAATAAACCATGAAGAAACGATAGATAATTTTTAAATTTGTAGCCAACATGCAAGCTAAAATAAATATAGATTTGTGAAAAAATCTATGTCTGTCAAATTTTTAATAACTTGCACTAACATGGTACCTAATAAACGAGGAACAAGTTTGTCTATACTCTATAATAATATGTCACCAAAAAAATATTAAGCTTCATTATTCACTTTAAAATATGGACTGTATCCTAAAATTATAGTAAGCAATGTCCCTACATCTATATCTATCCCTTCTCTCGACATAGTTAAATACTTAGGTCTAAAGTTGTAGACTCTAAACCTTGACAAAACACTAACATAGCAAAATCATATAAGAAACAAAAGACTAATACTCAATGCCCATTATCAATCCTTAAGAATTTTACCCTCTAAAAATAAATCATCTACTTTAAAAAGTATTTTACCAATTTACAAGTCACCTCTGATACCCATCTGAATGTACAGGATCCAATTATCCTAATTATGAGGATCGGCGAAAAAGTTGAAATTTAAATAAAATACAGGCGTTCCAAACCATAACACTTCGAAGAATTACCAATGCTTAACCTTTTGCTTTTAACCTGACCCTTCACAAGGACCACGACATCAGAACAGTTGAAGAAGAAGCTGCTGTTTTCTATATAAACGTTTTTATAACAGATTTGTAAATCACGAGAATACTCGAATAAAAGGCTTACATATTGCTTCACTTCTTGGTAATCACCGTCGCATGCTCAAAAGAAAATGGCGTAAAGACCTTATTTTAACTTAATAAACCTAAATTTTAAGAAAGGTGCTGCCAGTGGGTGGCTTCTTATTCTCGCAATCCCAAAAATGTTTTTTCTCCAATCTCACATATACTTATTACGCTGATTATATAGATTGTGTATTTTTTTTTAAAAATAAAAAAGCCATATCATTGCCCGTAGTTATTATGTCACATATTAATTTCTTTACTTGGTAATGGTATACATAGTTTTCTGTATACATAAGAACAATGCCATTATTGTGTCGTTGTGTCGTATGTATAATTATAATTTTGCAACTTCTATCAATCCTTAAAAATATTCAAAATGCGCTCGGAAACTAAAATAATCGATTGAATGTGTATCGTAAAAAACAGTTATTACTATGGCTACTATACAAGTCTAATGGTATACAAAAATATGTAGATTCTCAAGTATTAATTATTAATTAAACATAAATGAAGTATACCAGATGGTTTAAGATTAAGCAAGTGTTGTAAAATCAATACATTACGATACGAAGAATACGTTAATGGACGTGTATGCACTAATCAAACCGGCATTATATAAAATATAATGTGAAAATCATAAATTTGGAAGAATCAATATATTTTACTCTGTACAAGGTGAATAATATTTTAACAGTAAACGCACTCATTAACTATAAAGGTATTAACGTTTTTGAAAAAAAAAACTTTACTTAAAAAAGGTAATTTAAATTCATAACTAAACATAATTTTAAAAAAAACTGTATTTTTTATTGCTAACATTTATTTTTAATATGTTTCAACGTAAATGATTTTTCCGAATTTTGAGTGAGTAAGTATTAAGCAATCATAAATATTTTAATTTCAGATGAGCGGGATTTTTAAACCAAGTTTTTTTTTAATGATATCTAATGTTGTATATCTATATCTTGAAGCGAAATCATTCCGTAAATTGTACCAATAGGAAGACCATAAACTAGATAGGTAGCGTCTTAAAAATGAGATAAATGCAGATTGTTGTAGATGTATAAGAGAAGGACAAATTAGATGAGAGGTGGACTTAGCCATATTATCAGTGACTTCGTCACCACGTATTCCAATGTGACTGGGGAAGGAATTCAATGATGGCATAACACTCAGCTGAGAAAGAATAAGACGATGGTAGAAGATTGTTGGGGAAAGGTACATGTAATGTAATCCTGGTATGTGGAATGCGTAGCCAGCAGAAAGGGGTAATCCATCTGTATAAATGATAATACAGTTTGATAGTTTGAAAAAGCAAATTTTACCATTGAATAAGACATTGATTTAAAGTCGTTGGAAGAAAGGTTAGAAAATTGATGATCACATTGAATATGAGAAAAACATAGCAGAGTCATATGGGATCTCGTAAAGAGGAAGTTTAATTGATTTAGTGGTGAATTAGTAAAAACACGAAACAGCATAAGCGATAATAGATAAGACTGGAGTGAAACTAAAAATGTTATTCTTTGTTTAAATATATAATTTCGTCTGAATTTTCGTTTCTGCAACTTTTTTTATTGATTTATGTGTACTAAGAAAAATAACAAAAATTTCAAATTCGTATTAATTACTCAAAAAAAAGTTCAATATTTTGAATATTTTATCATGTACAGTAAAGACTTATATCAAGTATATATGGTTAATTGTTATGTGTTATGGAGTTACGACAAAAACTGATATCGTTAAAAACCGTTTTTGCGGTAAAGTCCCATTCTCCTTAATTTTTTTTTTTTTTTTTTTGACACTTGAAATTTACTAAGAATATTTCATTTTTACATTTTAAAACTCAAGATCCAGTTTGATATCAAAAATGGTTTGTTCCCAGTTCACCAACTCCCAATTTTCGAACAACAAAACAGTTTTTATTGGTTTTTAAAAATATTCCAACTCGCCGAACACGATGATGATATTGGTCACAATGCTACGTGATTTTTGAAATAGCAATTTATATTTTATAAAATATTTCAATAAAGATCAATACTTTTGAGAAATTAGGGTAGACATGATCCATTTTATTAAAACAAAACGTGTTCGAATATAAACATAAATTAAACTACTCATTTTGATGGAGAGATTTAAATGATACATGATGTTTTTATCTACTAAAAACTAAAAACATGCATAAAATAGAGTACAATTTGAGCGTAATGCACAAAAAATGTATGAAGTCATAAAAACCATAATTATTCTCCATTAAAAAAAAATAAATATTTTTGTTTCCAACTCTAGGTATCTAGGCTGCAGAAAGTACGCGACTAGAGTTCGTTCGTCCTTTACTCATATTTCATTAAATTAACGTATTTTCGGGTCACGTATTTTCTTCCATCGTTGAAATATAATATATTTCACTTTGCGTTTGGAACTGAAATATTAATTATCTTGAAAATACGTTGTAAGCATCGTACAAGTATTGTCTTGTTAATTCAGAACTTACAGAACATTTGTCTTAATATTTGTGATGGCAGTATTACATTATAATGTTATTATATATAATTGAAGGGTGGAAATCCAATTGTAAAAATTGAAAAAATCGAGTTAGATATCGATAATTATGAAAAAATATCGATAATCGATTGGCGCAGACTATTAATCCAAAACAAACTTTTTTCTAATATAACAATTTATTTTTTCTAGTGTTACATAAAAACGTACTATTGAACATGTTAAAAGAATAAACACAAATGAGCTATATCCGTAGATTATTCCATAACGTACTTTTATTATGTCATGATGCCAAAACGTACAAATACCCATGTTGTAGGTATAAGGTGGTAAAATAGCTAATTCAAAACGTACGAAAATTCAATTTTTTAAATTTTATTAAACTTTGAAATTAAATTAAAAATATAATCCTAGAATATTGAACACATTTGAATAGTTTTAAATAAAAATACTATATTATATAATATTAAAAAAAAATAATACATTATCTTCAAAATTATTTGTCTATATATAAATGGTTTGTTTTTATTGGAAATATTGAGAAACAGAATACATCATTTCTCCTAAAAAAATTGTATTTTGTCAATATTACGTTTAGAAGTTCTACCCTTCAATTATTGATTGTACTAAAATTATAACAATATGACATACATGGTGAATTATCTAAAAAAGGATGGGCTTAAATTTTATATTTTTCCACTATTTTGCAAAGCAAATTTTAATCAAGTGTGAAATAAAATATAAACTAAAATAATTTGAACTTATTTGATTTTTAGTCCAGAATACGAGTATACAACCGATGTCTTCATAAAAACTATAATTAAACTCGTGAGCCTACGTGATATTTCATTAAATAACCATACATCAAATTCAATTGGACGAGTTATTTTTTTTTTAACAACAGTGCATTTAGCAATTAGGTTCTTCGTGTTCGTCAATAATCACAGTCTTTTTTTTATTTATTTCGTTAACAGTAGTTCACACCAAAAATATTATAATATTATAATTTTTTAGGTGGCTTCATTAATTTTATTTTTTTTTAAATTAAGTCTCAAACCATCTAAATTTATATTGTACAATAAGTAAAGATATTTGAATGAAAAATCATACTATGATTTTTCAAGTAGATGAATATTTAGAGAGAAATCCTAGAAGTTGTAAGACGTGGACAGTTTTTGCGATTCTTTAATAAAAAGGCTTGGGTGTCATTAGTTGGCTCTATTATCTACATAATGTGGCTGCAGTTGGTACCGGTGATGTAAGACAGAGTTAAATCCTTATCTGCGAAATGAGTATTATGAAAAGAAGTAGACGTTTCGCTAGGAAGAAGTCCCACGTGATTACTGTTGAAGCTAATCCTCGTGGTTGGATTTTCGTCCATGCCGTTAACACCGACAGCGCATTGTGGTATTAAGTAGTTAGCCATGAAAACAGCTTTTCTTGAGAATATGGTTGGACGTCGATGGTCGCATATAAGTGTATCGTTAAATTAAAGAAGTGGGTGGAAGTGAGATAGTCTTTGTCGATGGTGTGGTCTGTTTTTTATTAAGCTAAATATCTTCAAGAGTAATAATATTTTTTTCGAATATAATATGACAACTGGTAATGTTGTAAATATTTTTAATGTTTAAACATGATTAAAGATTTGTTGCATGCTGATACTGGATATCCTCCTTTTCTAAATGTATAACCAAATGCATTTTTTAAATCATTAAATTAATTACTTTTATTAATTACTAATATATAATAATAAATAATTACAATTATTGCAGTTTTACCTAATTTAGCTGATTATTTATAATGTACAAAATAATTCTTTGTTTGGGTATATTATAATTATATCTTAGAAGGTATTTTTAGCTGAATATTATCATTATTTAATAAGTATATGGATTATTGCAAATTTCTGAACCTGGTTTACCATGATAAGACAAATTTTACACATCGTAAACAATAAACATACATTGACATATTAGGGGTGGAATTCATGCATATTCAAACTAATTGTATTTTAAGAATTGGATTAAAAATTTTAAATTTGCATAATATATAAGTGCTTACCTCTATTGAAAACGATAATTTATGGTTATTTACGTTGAGTATCTACGTATACAATTTTGTCAAATTGAAAATGTTATGTTTATATAGGTAATAAATAAAATGTGCGGATTCAAGATTAGCCTTTAATAACATTTTTACCTATATTTAACTTAATTTAAGGTGTGCCTGTAGACTTTATCATTTTGTACACATTTTTACATACATTATACAGTTAATACAATTAAACCTGATAGAATTGCTAATGAAATATTTATTACCTAACTTTATTTTCATACAATTGATACGTGATAATGACATGTTTTCTGTTTCATAATTTATTGAAAAAATTGTATGCAACAATTTTAAAACTAGAAAGAAAAGAATAAAACTAGTATACATTTAGGCATCCACAGCTGTTGTATGTAGTATTTTATAAAATATCAAATTTACATATCAAGAGCTATTAATATTTATATTGATTATTATTACTCATTTATTATACTATTTTATTACAATAATTGTTTAAGAAAATCATAAGTATTACAAAAATGACGCGATTCCTAAAAAATTTATAAGGCGTAGTTATATTATTGTTTCATACAATATATTATTTTCTCTGCAAATTAATAAAACTTTTGTTTCTCAGAAAATATTATTATTTTTCCGCTAGTTTTTTTGTAGGTACTATTGAATTTTATTAATATTAATATAATAAATGGTGGTATTTAGAAAGCATTTAATTTTTCATACAATCAACAATAAATGCATGTAATATTTATTAAAATTGGATTAGTAAAGTATATATTGGAATTTATTTAAAGTGCAATCAAATTTAAAGTACCATAATTGTAATACACAGATCAGTGATTAATTATATGTTTTAATAATTGTAATTATAATATTGCAAGGATTTTGATTTAGAATTTAAAAATTAATTACTATTAAATTGAATAAAAATAAAGTTATTAATAAATAATAATATAATAATAATATTTGGGAAACTATCCATTGAATAATCCCTCAAACATTTCCTTAAACATGTTTATGACCCTTATTCGATTACTGGTATAACTTGATACAAATTAACTTGATTAATTATTCATTGAGTGTTTAAACTATTCACAAAATCTGTTTAATATTGTCTTCAAATGATTAAAACATAGATAACTTTAAACTATCAATAAATGTCAAGATAAAACCAATCAATTTAATTCCACATTAAATAACTTATGGTATAAATAATTATAACTGTATTGATGAATTTCAAATTAAGCAAATGCAATACATTTTAACGATCAGATAAATAATAAACTTCTCGCACTAGAATACGAATAAATAAACCAAAACCGAAACCAAAACCAAAACTTAAATACATTTCTTATTCAAAGTTTATTTCAAAATACTCAAGGAGCAGCTTATTTGTATATTCGTAGTAGTATAATGTATAAAAGGTAAAGATTGTTATAAAATACAGTTTTATTATAATAAGTATTAAAAGAGGGTGTAGTGGCCGGGCGGATTAAGGCGTCGGTTGCGACCCGTACTGTCGCTGGTTCGAATCCCGGTCACGGGCGGCATCGCTTTCCGGGCAGACACTGCCTGGAAAGAGAGACCACCGCCCCCCAGCCGGTCATGGCAGAAACCTACGGGTGCCCACTAGAAATTCTGCAAAATAGGCATCCGAACTAGGCTTTTGTGCCTACTCCCGGACATAGCGCCATACGAAAAAAATAATAATATGTATTTACAATTTATAGTGATGATGTAACGATATTTTATTTTAAAGAATAAATTCTTTTGAAATCTGCATTACTCAAAATTTTAAAATCAAAACATGATTATGGTATCTAAACTCCATTACAACATTTATTTTGTTAGTATGCTGTAAAAAAGTATAAAAATTATAGATAAGCATTAAAAAATGTAATCATGACGTGTCATATACTAACATCTAACAAAATAAACCATAATTTATAACATTAAAAAGTTTATATTTTATTACACTTTAATTTCATAATGTTGATAAAGTTTCTCGACAAATATTATACTCGTAAACGCACTTTTCTTTTTTTAAATATGATACGAGTAAGAAATATGATTTTAAAAATCGAAAAATAAATATGATGAATAATGATAGACCGACAATTTTGAAATGGGTAATAAGGTAAGAAAAATAACATGCAAATTATATTTATAGAATGGAATAAGCTCCGTTATTAAAGCATTATTAATTAAAACTATAATTATATCTCAATTTCTATTAGAAGTTGTTTATACAAAAACAATATTATTCAACAAAAGTCAGACTTTGTAATAGCTATTGTACGGCAGTTATACCGATAGTTTACGGAAACCAAATCTGGATTATAAAGAGGTTTTCAAATTTATTTGTTCAGAGATTATAGTTTTAAATTAAAAAAAAAATTTATTTCACTGTCATTTAAAGTTAATATTCCTTAAATATGTGTGTAAGCGTACTTATCAAACTTTGTCGACCTAAGACTCCTATACCATTTTAAAACTTAATCATGATTTTATCTCTTGCTGTCAACCAGCATAAAATATCTTGGAGTTATTCAAAACAAAAATTAAACTAAGAGCCCGCACATTCCTTGGGAATTACAAAAAAATTATCAGTGACTTAAAATTCCCTATGATTTCATAAATCGACAAACTAGTTATCTTAACTGCAATTTACCCTTAATCAATCAAATTCTTGTTAGAGATAATTACGCTAAATTATATATAAATAAAATTGATGTGTTTTTTGGTTCATATGGAACGCAGTACTTCACACCGACTTCAAGCTGCCATCGATTAATTAATAAACCTATAAACGTACTTTCAGTCAACTTCTTAAACCAAATCAAACTCGACAGTGAATTTTTTTCCATCTTAAATTTTAAAATGCATGTTGAAAATATAAATTTTTTTGGTCTTCCAATTTTGTGCGTCGATTTCGTTTCGTTTTTTTGTTATGATTCAAACAGAAATAACTATGCAATATAACAAACCTATGCAGCAGATTTTTCAAAAATTAAATCAGCCCAACTTATTATTGATGAAAAAATGAATAAGGAACTACTTAATATAAATATATTGTAAAATATAGATGCTAAAACACCGTGTCCTCTCTAAATCATTTTTCACACATACTCAACGATTTATCAAAGAATTTGAATTAGACACCTATAAACAGTGATTCTATGATGAGGTACATTTTAGTGAGTTGTTGTTTTTTTTATTAATTATCTTCAATTTTCTTTGACAACTAATTAATTAATTAAAATCTTTGTTTTTTTTTTTATAGCACTAAATTTAAAGGAAATAATTAAAAACTATAATTATTAAATTAAAATGCTAGTTATTTTAGATCTATATGGATCAAAGTAGATACGTACTACTTCTAAAACGTTTTCCGTGAATTTAAATTGTGGTTATTGTAAGACCAATAATAACTACTTATAAAATATGAGCAATCAAAATTATATTTTAATAATTGTGTTGATTGTTATTAGATTTTTAAAAAAATAATTCAAGGTTTATAAAATTTCTAATCAATTTGAACCAATATCTATCGTATATATATAAACGTTCAACTATTAAATTAAAATAAAAAGCTTTTGTTTAATGAAGAAAATTAAAATTGTTCTACATCGATTGTTCATTTCATAAAAAATGCTTTCATTTATATTATATTGTTTGTTTTTTTTTAAATTGTATTTTTATTACCTTTTGGTAGATAGTTACGTTTTTTACCATTATACAATATATTTCAACGTGTGACATATTTAAATTTTAAATCGTACTATTTTCGGTATACACATTTTGAACCTACGTATATTACGTAGTTGGGACCCTATTTTAAATATAAAATTGATCTTAATATCAACCTTTCTTGACATTATTATGTGTCAACTGTATATTTGTTTTCATTAGGTAAGGTTACTTAATTATTCTTCATTTTTTGTGGTATTTTGAAATTGGTACATTTATTTTTTACTATACTCTCAATGTCTTTTGTTTTGGCCTAGTTTATAGTAATATACATATATATCAATAGGCTACAGGTTTATAATTTAGATATGTGTTTGTTATTTGCAATAGTTTTGGACTGTGAATTCACCTCGTATATATTTAAATCCTTTTATGTGTAATGATTTATGAATATTTATTTATTTTTGCAACAAAATGCATGTTATTTGAAAGGCTCTAAGACTCTTTGAATGTAGAATATAATTCTATTCACATTACATCATATTATATTAATTTCTCGAGTAACATGAAATGTTATATTAAAAAACAACCATTTATATATATATATTATATATAATATTGGAACATGCTTGTATATTATTATACATATTAAATGTATTTTTATGTAACATAAAAGCATTTAAACACATAAAATTCATATTAAATTAAAAATTTATAACGAATATAATATATTATGTATGTGATAGAATTTATTATTTGGTATTTGTAAGAAAATTTACTTCAATTTTTGAAATAATAATTTTTAATGAAATTGTTTTCGTTAAAAACGTAAAAATAATGTGTTTTCCAACGTCATATATGATAATTTCCCCTTAGCAGTTTATAGTGTTTATACAAATTAGTGGAAACTGTTTTGGTGTCCTGCGGTTAAATTGTTCTGTCAAGTTTTCAACTAAGTTAAACAACTTACAACTACATTATATTTTGATATTCATTTTTGTTATGTCATTTACCTGTCATGTACAACTATTTAAGTGCTAGTCAAATTCATCCTGGACATAGATAGTAAAAAGTTTACTTAGTAGAAAAAAAAATTTCATTATTGATCCAAATGCATAGAATGTCAAATATTAAACGCTTCTCCTATTTTATAACTAAAGGCATATTGCTTATTATACATCACATATTTTTACAGATGTCGAACCTATTGAAACCAAATTGGACTTATCAGCTATATAGTCATTACTTATAAGTTTTAGCTTGGGTGAATTTGTATATGCCTGACAACTAATTATATAAAAACATTAGATAAATAGGACTTTCTAACATACAGCTTAATTGCATTAATTTTGATTAAATTAAATTATGTGCCTATTTAATTTAAAATTAATTTTTATGGATTTTTTTTATATGTATACATATTATACTCTCGTAAATTTTCATAGTAAATTAAAATTAAAATTTGAAATTTAATTTAGTTAAGTTGATGGGCGTATTTCCCAACTTTTTGTTGTTTTTTTTTTTATGTATACAATATTTTTTGAAAATATGAACATGTTATATTTATGTTTCACTAAAAAGGTTTTTCATGTTGTTATATATGAGTATGTTATATTGGTTTTAGATTTTTATTATTTTCTAATCTAATTTCGACGAGGAAATAGTTTGCGATGAAAAAGGGTTTGTGGGTGACCTTATACAACTGGAAAAGTGGAGAGAGTCGATGCAATTTGTTCGGGGTACTCATCAATCAGTCGTGATTGATGATAAATGGTTCCTATTTATACACGGAGGAAGAATGGACTATTGTGGTCGCTTTTGAAGCGGATATATTAGTACGTGTGAGGTACTACAGAAATACAGGATTAGGATACGAATAGGAAATTACACAAGAAACAAATACCCAATAGTAAAATACAAATAAAGTTCATATATGTTTTAGTGTTTTAACTTTGAACTTTAAAGTTATTTGTGTCTATGGAAATATATACTTTTAGTTTATAAGTAAAACTAAAATCAATTTTAAAGTAAAAAAAAATATATTATATGAATAGGTATTGTATAAAAGAAACCACATTTGTTGTCCGGTCATAAAAATGTATTACCTATGTATTCATAACTAATTTATGTTAAGCAATTCCAATGGCTTATAGTAACATTTAATTATAGGCAAACATTGATGAATGGTGATTTATAGGGTTACCTGTTATGAAATTTAAAGATAAGAAAATTACCTGTGTTTCGAAATACAATATCTTGTAGAATGTTTTTATTTTTAAGCGAGTTATGAGAATTTTTAACTTCTAAAAATATATACATACTTATAACGTGCATGGAAATTCAAACAAGAAGAAATATTGACAATTTTATTGAGTCATGTAAATTTAATGTTTAATGTTACTTTAAATTTTACTATTAAATATGTTATTTATTGCGTAACGATGTAGTATTTATAGATAAATAGTATTTATAATTAATATACAATTTAGATATCGGTATTGTCGCTCTGCACGGCAGTAGTCACCTTTTTTTCAATAAACAGTATACGTATATTAATAAGATATTTTACTTTTATTTAGTCGATCCTTGTTAAGGAATTTTAAACATAATAATCACAAGTAAAAAACTGTAATATTAAATGTCACAGTTGAAAATTGGAACGGCTGAACACAAATGGCGGTGCTCTATAATTATTATTTGTTTGTTAGACATTTGTTAGATGGAGATCAACATATGGGTGTATCGTCTTATTAAGATGAAACATTAAAAAATATAGTATTTTATTTTATATATAATTAAAAAGTAGGTATACATATCAATGGAAGAATATCAATACGTCTATAATTATATATGTATGTTGTCATACAAAAAAAAAATACAGATGCAGCTGGTTTTTCAAAAACCTCATTTTTTAATTATATCAAATCGATAAAAAAAATTATTTAAAAAAAGTTGATACTTACCAAATGTATAATTAATGTAGACATTTAAAATATAGATTACCGTCTTGCATTGCGATAAAATTTATACCACAAATTTTGAAATATAACCAACTGTTTTTCTATAGGTATCCAAAAGTTCAAATTATAAATTATTACTATACTACAGTGTTATGCAGTGATAAAACGAATCTTGATCAAATCCGTCCCGACGACACGTGCAGCTGCTCGTTTTCTGAAGATTATGTACCACGAATGGCACGTCTAGGCAGGATGAATAGCCACAATTTCAATATTCTATTGTTTACAAATAGCAAAAACTGTTCTGAATAAGGTTTATACCATGTATATATCTTTTATTCTAGTCAAAACGTGATGTTTCCAGGAATTAATTCAGTTTTCAATGAAATGTAACAATGTCTTCAACGATTTACAAAATTATTCGTTGCTTTTTTCCACGAGATTAATACGAGATTAACTCTATTTTAAATGGAGACATCACATTTAACATGTCGAACGAAAAAATAAAATAGTACGTAAGTATTTTTAAATACTCTTAACGCGCTATTAAAATTATAGGTAAACAAGAATTGTATATTGACGCCCAACTTGTTTTCGATAAAATCGATTTTGGTATTTTTTTTTATTTTAGTATCTTTTAAAAATTAACCACCGTAGAGACTTGACATTTCCGTGAAATATTAGTACAATAATTTTTTATATTTGATATAATTTTAATAGCATTTAGATTTCTATTTTTTGTGCAATTCATAAAAATTTTAAATTTTATACTTTTTAAAAATTGGTTGATGTATGATCCAAATTATTACCTCGTTGTTATAGTCATTAAAATAAAATAATATAAATCATATCTACTTACAAAATCAGTTTCTATTATATCTAATGGATGGCTATTAGATTTAAAGCATAGGTTATTTGAGGGTTAATATTCTTAGCCCAACAGTAAAATTATAATTAATTTAAATTTAATAGAGACTGATGAGTTGATAATTATTGAACAACAACGACAACAACAATGACAAATAAATAAAATAATATAATTTTTCATTGCATGGGACTTGAAAACATGTAGATAATGAATAACAAGGTAAGTAACAAGTAAGTAGTAAATAAAGTAATACAGTATCGCTCTCTATTTGTGAAATTCGTTATTTTTTATTGTTAGCATCGCCTAATAAAAGCTAACGTTTGATAATTTATTTCAAAACAAAATAATGTATATGAATTTCGTCTTATGACGTACTTAGGCATTAAAATTTAATTTAAATATATAGAAAAATGATTTGAATACATTTTGAAAATCATTAAGAGTAGACTGTAGAACAACGTTTATTTGGATTAATTTTAATATTCTACTTTTAAGTGGGTATACTTCATGAAATATTTTATTAAATTTTCTTCGATGAATTTTAAACTACTAAGGTTATATATATTATATATTAAATACCTGGATACTAAAATAACTTTAAATTTTATATTGATGAAACCACATACTTTGTGTTCGTTTATTTATTAATTGCATGAAATATTTCTTACAACCACGTATATTTAGTTAATGTCCATAATAGGCCTAATATAATATGTATGCATGTATAATCTTAGGTATAAGAAATGTGTGAAGCATTAAATGCTTACTTTTCTTATAAGATTTAATTTAACCAGTATTTTTCAGTTTTCCAATTTAAGGACAAATTTTTAAAATAATAAAATTATTATTGAGCTTAACCACCATAATGTAATGTTTTAACAATTGGTAATAAATAATTGTATTTAAAATTTCAATTTTCTTAGTTGAATTTATTATATTAGAATATTTGTTAAGTATAAACTTTACATTTTATATTTGAAATGCGTTTAGAAAAAAGTATTTACATTTTTTTTTTTAATTGGTATAAAATACAAAGTAATAAAAAAGAGCCAAGTATACATACTTTTATGCTAAATTTTATTGGGATTGTCAATTGAAAAATGACTTAATATAAGAACATTTACACACAAAAATAAATATAAACCAAGTAGCTACCTATTTAAAATGATTTAAAATACTTTTCTACTTGTGTATTTATATACTTATTTAAGATACCTATACTAAAATATGTATCTAATAAGTTTGCTTTATATCAATGTAATATAGTTATTTGTTTATAATATAGCTTAATTAATATACAATTTCAGAAACTTTATCGTTGAATTTGTTCACTTATATTTTATGAAATGTTTGATTATTATTGTGATTTTTGAAATAATGTATGTGAAGTAACAGAGAATATTTTATTAAAATACGTAACTTTCATTTTGACTTTTGTCAGTTTTGTTTATAGTTGTAAGATACTATTTACAAAGGAACTTAAATGTCTTTGTGAATTGTGGATTTAATAATAGTATTACTTATTATGTGTTATTCATTTATTTACGAAAATCATAGTGTGTTATAAGTAAGTACAAGAATACACTAAAGTGCTCGTAAGTCATAGGTACATAATTTATTATGCCTCTTTATAAAATGACGGATTGAATGAAATATTCACTCACATTGCTAATACAAAATATGTAGTATCGCTGTACAGCGAATCATGTAACAATGGGTTCTGACCTGCAATTAATGTAAATGTATTATGTATGTATCAAACATGTTTTATTAATACGAAATTAATCTTAGACAACAATACCTACTAAATAACTATTATACAAAAATTCATCCCATGGTTCGTCAGGTATTATTAGCATAAGTGCATGACCCATTTGGACTAATTAAAAAATATCACAAACCTATTCTTATAAATTTTAGCAATCCATCTAGATTCTATACCAAAATAATATTAAAAAGTCTTATTTCCTCATTTTAATCGAACTTTTTAGCACAGAAATTATGTCAATAATCATTCAAATTTTAATTTGGCATTATTATTATTGATGTGAAATGATTTATGACCCTGCATATATCGTAGTATGTTATGTATCAGATAAAAGAAAAGTAATAATAATAATAATATTTTATATCAGGGGTTGGTCTAGGCATTCAAAAAGGAGATGGGAAGCTACACAAAAACTATATGTTATAGTAATACATAAGTATAATAATAATAATAATAATAATAAATAATCTACTTCTAACGCATATAGATATAGATATAAACAAGACAAGTATAATCCATTAAAATAGCTAAAAATAAAATCATACTGATATTATATTATACGTACTTTCAAAATTTTTATTTTCTTTGTTATTTTTTTTTAATATGTGTTATATTTTCATGAAATGTTACAACGAATTATACATATAACCGTATAATAAAGGAATATAAATTTTTTTTATTCCAAAACGTTCTATATAGTTATTAATGATGAAAATGTTATATTATTATCATGGAAATAATCTATTGGAAAAAACATTTCCATCCTACTTAAACTTACTTTATTTTTAAGTTATAAAGAAATTGCGTAAAATGTAATAACAATATCTGAAAGATTCATTATTATAGAATAATAAATCTATTAGTTTATGTGACATTTAAAAATAAAAATAATTGTGAAATTCCCTCTAATGTATAATAGGGTTGAAGTACACTTTGCAAATTAGGTCACTGATCATTGTAATGGGTGTGTTAAATTTTAATTCAATGATAATTTAATGCATACAAAAAAAGATTCTTAATTGAAGACAGTGTATCACCTCTTATTCCTGAAATCGTATCTTTTTTTTGTTAATTGATCTTAAGCATCGGTTACTAAGGCCATTAGCATTTATTGAATATAAAATAAATTTAACTGTCTACCTATTATTTATTAATAATTTATTCTTTTATAAGTAGAACGATATAAATTATAATAAACTAAAATTTATCAAATCATCGTGATCGTCTTATGCTCTACGTTATCAATTATCAAATGTTAAATGTTAAACTTTTCGAAATAAATTCCAAATTTTTCATATTTTGAATTTTAAATGATTGCAAAAATTAAATAATGACCAATGCATCTAAATAATCATAGTGTATTTAAATTTCTATAAGCAAAACGTGTGAAGATTATGTGTTGTATTTTTAAGTGTTTTAAACTTTTAACCGATTACATAATTTAAAGCTGGCACACGATAAAACCCAAAATGTTGGTTCATTACTCCGCTTTTCTAAATTTTAAATACTTAGATATTACTAATTAATAACCCAATAGTTTGAATTCAAAATTCATTTTTAAATATTTACCAAAATATGTTGTACTTTAGAATATGAGCTTAAAAGATTATGTAATGATAGAAATGATAAAAAATTAAAAAGTGATAACGATGATAAAATCTAAAAATTATATTTTATTTTCAAAAATAAATTATATTGTGAGGTTGTATAAAATTACATAAAAATAAAGTTTTCAGAAAAGTTTAGCGTAGTATTTGATGTAATGAGTGGAGACACTTATATAGACCAAGGTGTGACCATGCTTCAATTTCATACACATCTATGATTTTCATTTAGAATTATTTTTGGTATGTATATTGCCATTGCCGTATATACTATTTAGTGTATATACATTTGTAATGTTTTTATTTACGTTTATACTTAGTGTATTTGTGTACTTACACAACTGTGTTGGTTTGTAAAATCTAAGCAAAACTTTATAAAATGTTATAGTGTGACATTCAAATATTGTTCTGCATTATCATCGCTTCCAATTATTTATTTATCTACTAGATTTGCATTATATATAATATTGTATGATTGTGGCCGACAAAGGTTAGGGTATTATTTGATGAGGTTTAAATTCGGTGGAGTTAAAGATATGCGGCATAAGGAATATTATAATAGAACTTATTAGTACTAACAAGGTTTAATAAAAAAATAAAAAAATAATGATTCCGTTTAATATAATCCATATGTAAAATTTTTTTGTTTTTTATTCAACGAATAATGTATGCCTGGTTATAATTAAATTGTGTTATTATATTGTTTGCTAAACTCCATAGTCAATAAGATACTTTATTGATAAAAATCGACGGATTATTGACAGATTAGTTGAAATCATAGATTAAAGATACTGCTTAGGGTTTAGACTTTTTATTAACTGATTTCTGAATTCAGACTGTTTCATGAATAAAAAATGTTTACGTTTGAAAATAAAAATTAATTTATATCTAGTATTATCTATTACAGACTACAGTATTGAAATATAACTTTAAGAAGTAATTGGTAACCAATGCAGGCTTGTAAGTCTATTACAACAAATATGAATATATTAAATATATATCACTCATGAAACGATAATTTTTATTGATAAATGCATGAATTTATTTATTAATATTACAAGTTTACCGGTCCGGTAATACCGGACGTATATTTATTGTTTCAAATAAATAATTTACAGTGTACACTCACCAAATATATAAATCCGATCGAAAAGAGATTATTTATTGTGATGAAATTCCGTTATAAATGTTTCTGCTGTTTTAAAAACTGTAGCTTATCATATCGAAACGGGCTTAGACAGAATGTAAGTGAAAGTAAAGTCCAAATTGTAGTGGTCTCGGGGACATCGGTTGAAAGGAAAAAATAATATGTGTTCCCCGAGCTATAGGTTTTTTGCGAATAAATGGACTTTCGTAAAAAAAATGTATTACCTCATGCGACCATCGTCGACTAAAATCAGAGCCATAGCTCTGTTTAAAATGAGCCAGTCAGTTGCAGTTATTATCGATAAACATGCACGTGTTAATTAAAGAGGTTAGGGGTGTATTTTTTAGTATGGCTCGGTAACAGGAAGCTCATCTCTATGTAAAAATATGTTTTTAATGAAAACCGGCAACCGTCTTTGTCTGTTTATAATGTATTATAATTATACTATTATAATAATTAATATTACAAATTATAATAGCATTATAGGGGTGTTCATTATCGAAGCGTGAATAATGGCCAGTTCACACATTTTGTAAATTCCGCACATTGGTATATCATTTTGTAAACTTGTAAACTTCAACTTAACTATGTTTAGTCTAACAAATTATAACTTTGGATGTCATTTAGGATGTGTGTAATTTACGAGATATTTGATAAGTAAAATGGTATATAATTATATTATATAATATGAAAAAACAACAGCAATTATATCGTAATTCAAAATGGTTATATTTTATTCCAAATTTTTTTTTTTTTACCGATCTAAATAGATTTTGTAACTGTTTATAGTATACTTATAAGTCTTTAGAATTGTATCTGAATATAAAATTATTAACTGAGTGGAATTGGACACATAAAAATATTTTTTACTGATTAATGACTATTCACAAAAAAAGCATATCAAAATGTGTTTGATATCAAAAATTTTTAGGGAGATTCGCTTACAATACAGTTGACGAATATTCCTAAATATGATGCAGATCCGTCTATATATACTATATATTATACTAATATTAAATGGAGGTAAAACTTATTATGTAGGGAGAAATATCTGTAATCACAAAGCCAGTTATCAGAACCGACTTATAAAAATGTACACCATCCTTGATAGTATCATACTTACCTACATAGTAAATTATGGAATCAACCACTAAATGTTGACTTGGAAATATTTTTTTATTTTAGTTACCTAACAAAAATATATTATTTATATATTGGATTGTCATTAATTGGTAGAATACATTTTTTTTGCCTTGGAAACTTGATATAAATATAGGAGAAAGGAGACGGGGGGGGGGATAAGCATACCCAAATCAATATGAACATATATTCTAACATCGTGTCAAAAACTTCCACAAAGCTTTAGAAAAATGAATGTCTTGTAATTATTTACGATCACTTTTTTGTTTTTAAATTTATATTGCATATCAAAGTTTAAAATGAATGCAAAGTACCTACCTATTCAAATTAAACGCTGTGATCCCCAAAATTCAAAAATACAGGATTAAATTTTATATTGCACGAATCACTCGTAAATACTATTGGATTTCTGTTTGTCTCTTTATTCGGGAAAGGCTTTAAGACGGAAAAATAGATTTTGACGGCATTTATGCAGTACGAGGTACTGTATTATAATAAAATAAAATAAAGGAAAATAATAGATAGGTGCTGGTACTTAGATCATGGCCAACCACTAGCCAGTTTATATGTTTGTAGTTTATAGAAGTAAAAAAATACTCATTTGATTCGATGTAAATGTCATAGATTGATGTCTTAGATATCATAAAAGTTTATAATGTTATATATCCAATCTGACACGAGTGGATTGCTTTTCTCGGTCGAAATTGTTCACGATGCGATCTACATCGATGCCGATTTGTGCGTGAACTGAGGTAGATCTCTATCTGTATTATAACACAATGTTTAATTTTTTTTCGGAGTGATGAAGTCAGCGATTTCACATCAAGTAGAAAATAAAATAATGACCAGTGCCTGCGATGAGTTCATATCAGTTATATGCATAGGATCGAGATTCAAGGTCTTTTTGGAGAAACGATGTGTGTTTATTGTTTTCGCATTTTGTCTAAGAGAGACTGACAAATCGGAACTTTATGAGGTTATAGATATAAAAACAATGATAATAATGGCCAATGGGCCGCATCTTAAAAGTTTACCACTAAATTATATTTTGACTGATATAAGTTATGCTCTATATTTCTGCATTATTAATTATGCGTGAGATACGATAGCAGAGAATAACATTTTTTTTCATTGGAAACTGGGATTGTTTAACATTAATCATTATTGTCCTGTCGGCAAATGTTTGTGTCACCGTATAAAAAATTGAAATTACGCCTTTGAATAATTATCATAGGTACATATATCTGTAAAATCTGTAAAAATACTACAATAATATCAGACACCACATACGTTTTTTTTTCACATCGTACGGCGGCGACCGCCCTCAAACGAACTACTACGCGACGAACGCCGACGCCGTCGGAGCTTGCGCGCGTCAACCACCGTCGTCATCGCTTGCCACGACTCGCGAGCAGATGGTGTGACCGCCGCGCCGCTAGTACAAAAACAAGAATAATAGTAATAATAATAATAATAATATACTCTCCGACGGAAAGGTTTTACGCGCGCACGCCGACCACTGTTGTGCACGTTGTAACAGTGCAACGTCGTCGTACCGATTGTCGTTGTCGCGATCGACAGTCGCATGATTTTCCGACGCGTCGCTCAACTCCAGCCAACTCGCCTGGCAACTCTGAACCACGTGATTATATGATATTAAATTGCACGCAGTTTTATAACTGAAATATTAATCCACGGTAATATTGTGTACACGTTCGTTTATATTTATAGTTTCGATATATTATAATCCATACGATTTATTCAAGTACATACGTAACACTTTTTATTATTATTTTTTTCATCTACGGTTTGCCTTCGGCACACGGACAGCACAATGCCACGGATATTCTTCCGGCCCCCGTAAAAAAACGTGAGTATTTACGCACAAACAGAATATTTCATTTGATTTGTCTTATATATTATTTTATATATAGGCACCTACGTGCCGGCAGTAGCCATTCTCGTTAGGTGTATCTATATGTACAGGCTAATTCACCATCATGTATACTCTTCCCCATTTTTTTTTTTTTAATGAATTCTATATTTTCATAAATGTGTACTTAACCATATTATCATTATTGGAATTTTAATGTTTGATTTAAAGACCATGTTTTCATTTATTTAGATTTGTATGTCACTTAAGGAGTACCCTATGGTGATCAAACTTTTCTTTTTTCAAATTAGATCCAACCTTTTTTACTTAAACTTATTTAGCAATTAATGCTGTTTTTTAGATTTTTTTGATGTTTCTAAATAAAAATATTTGAATGAGTAATTTTTGCTTTTTATAATACCTACCTATAACATAATATACTAAATAATAATTATGAAATAGATTTATCAATAGATATTATAGTATTAATCATACTTGTTTTAATTACTACTTTTTCAAAATCATCGTAGCCTCACATCTTTCATGACTATTGTCACAGACCTATTATTACCTTGGCACACAAGGTTAAATAACTCAAAAAACTTCTCGTTCAAATTTCAATTTAGGTACATCAATTTTTTCAAAAAATTTAAATAATCAATAAATGGGAAACGCGTGAATTAAATGTTGACAAAAAATAAGTTTGTATCTCTGCAGGAAAGTCTTAATATTATATAAAAATCTAAATATTATAAAATTTGGCATCATCCGAGTGTATTTAAACGTTAAGAAAATTTCAATTTGGATAAATTCATTTTTATAGGAAAAAATTGTGGTGAGCGTGGTTTGTGAATCAACCCGTATAAGTATTTGCGTGGGTAAAGAGTTTCTATTATGTTATAACTGTCTTTTATGAAACGCAAAATAAAAAACAATTAAAGCATGTTTTGATTGGTTTGAATGGGTGTAATATTCATGAAACGTTATGAAAAACCTGTAATATTTTGAAATATTGTCTATACATTGTTAGATTTGTACAATAGGTATAGGTATATTAAGTCTTCTGCTCATGGCATAATGAAAAATAATCGCTGTGAGTCAATAACACAACGATTAAATTTATTTGATACATTTAATTGTATATGTAATTTATCTTATTTCATAAGATAATAGTAAAAATGGAATAAGATAAATGATAAAGTTATTATAAAATGATATAACATTTTAGTCGAAATATGCCTGTCACTGTTAATGTTCAATCATTCAGTCAAATAAAAATAAATTAAGTATATCATATTACTTTTATGAAATAGGTTGAAAATTATTTTATCATAATTCATATGTAAAGTTATTTTATTTGGTATAGTTTTTGCAATCTATAATATTAATACAAAAATAAAATTGTTTTACAAAATTAGAAAACTGTTTTCATATATTATATTTATTTTCAATTGATAGAATAAAAATTATGATTTAAATTTAGTAAAAAATAATTTAAATAAGCAAATTCGCATGAAACTTACAGTTTATTTATAATTTGATTAGCAGTAATTTAATTTATATAATTGTATGTAGATAACTAAAACTAAATTGTTTTTGTACAAACTAACAAAAACATTTTATAGAATATGGAAGAAATACAAATTTAAATTAAATTTATTGTACTGATAAAATTATATACATGATATTACAATTAATTTTTAATATTTTAAACATTGCGTATTATGTACTCATGTACGAAATCGTATTTAAAAAAAGAATTAAAAAGGGTAAAATACTAAAATTATATATGACTCAGTATAACCACTTTTTAATCGGTAGTGAACCATTAATGGCCCTTTTATGTTTTACTGTATTTTCATATTATATGTATATATATATTTATGTTACCGGCAAAGACATAAATAAATTATGGAGTTAATGTCTGTTATTATCAATCAATGATGTATTTAAAAATATTTCCTAGGTAATGACAATAACTCCGAACTTTTTCAGGCATAATTGGTAAAAATATAAAATCATTTATTTGTTGGTTGGATTAGAAATTTTCTTACGTTATAAAATTGATTTATCGGTTCATCTAAGTATGATCAGTACGCACTTATTAGCTCTAATATGTCGATGGACGTACATTAGGTACTTATTAAGATAGTGATAAAATGTATCTAGTATCTATTTATAGTAAGTACCTTCAATGTTGACCGATTTGTTGGTGCACAATTCAAGTTCATTTTACATTCAGTACAGATTACCGTAAACGTTTTGTTCTGACATCGATGTGAGCGAGTTCAAACATTTTTGTTTCTTTTTATTCGTTTCATTTTTGCTATGGAGATCGAAGAAATAAAAATTAAATTCAAAAATGCAATTTTCTTATTAATTGATGAGAAAATACGGGACGATAACACAGCATACATTTATATCATGCAGTACGACGAAAAAATATAGGCTGTTAAAAGTGCGAAATTAAAAAAAAAAAAAACCACAAGATTATATGTAGATTAGTTCGTAAGTACGATGTTATGACTATTGCTGGGAAAAAAAAATAACTAAACCAATATCAGATGGAACAATTCTCTAATATTTGAAAGTTTATGAAATGTTCGACGTCTTATATATGCTACTAAGTACTCATATTGTAATTGGACATGGGAAGAGATAGAATGGTGGCTCAATTAAAATATATTATATTGACATGTTACCAAACGATCAATTATGGTTTTTTTAAGCTTCTGTTCACATTGTCAAAAAAACAACCTAATCCAAAAAAGGGTTTGGTTTCAAAGCCTATTTATGCACACAGCTTTTAACTCTCGGGCACAAGTTGATATAATTGACATGCAATCACAATGTTATAATGATTATCGTTTTATTTTAAATTACCAAGATCATCTTACAAAATTTGTATTATTACGACCTCTAAAGTCAAAACGTGCTGAAGAAATCGCTATAAATATATTAGATATTTATACTACTTTTGGGGCACCGTCAATTTTGCATTCTGTTAACGGACGAGAGTTTGTCAATTTAATTATCACTTATCTTAATGAAATGTTGAGTGATGCAAAATTTCGTCAAACATAATTATCACATTGCCTTTCAGTATTAGGCATTAAGGTAAGTTCCTAGTAATAGTTCTAAACGTTTTTACAAAATATTTGAATATTACAACCTTGCCTATATTGTTTGTTAATGCCTAGGCATTGACAATATCGACTACTAATGTTAGGGATTTATAATATTGGCTAGACATTTACGTTATTAACTAATTTACATCCTTGACGGTAACATATATATATATATATATATTTAATTTAAGGTTAACCCAGGCAATATTTTTTTATATTTTTATTAATTTCACAATTTTATAATAATGCTTTAATATTAGTATAAAGTTGAATACTAGTGTTTCATACGTTTTTTCATCATAATTTGAATAAAACACTTTAAAAATATTTTTCGTTTATTAAAACTAGATAAAGTTATACCCTATAAGAAATAATTATTAAAATTCATATATCTATTCGTAAATGTTTATTTTATTTAAACTGTGGTTTAATTTTTTTTTATATACTCTGAGCAAAAGTAGAAATTTATTGGTAATATAATAATAGGTATTTAAAATTTTTTGATTTTTATACTTTTTACTGTGTGAATGCGCACATAATACATACATACCCCACTATATATATTTATTTATACTTGTAATTGTTTAATTTAATAAACTATAATAAATTAGCATATTATACCATCTTTGTTTGTAAAATATACTTACCTTCTATTTTATTAATTTTTTAATAATTTGTTCAGCGTTAATATGCAATGAATCCTTAACATATCGTAATATTTTCAATCCTACAATGTAAAGAACGATTTTAGTAAATTAATCACAGTTATATTTTAGAATTTCAGATTCGTATTTTAATACATTTTTTGATTTTATAAAATTATCATAAATTGTTTTTTATATTTAAGTATTGTACAGCTCCTTCAAAATCTGTTAATATGCGATGATATCATATTAACTATTATCAAGATATTAATTAAGAATTTCTCAAGAATATTGCAATAATCTGTATCGTGTAGACAAATTATGAATTAATACTACACAGTTAGAGGAAACTGTTTATTTAACTAAAAGTCTAATACCAATTATGAAATTCCACAAATGTAAATAAAAAAAATATCATACCTATTAGGTACCTAAATTTTGAAATCCTATATGGTTTTTTTCTGAGAATATGTCAACATTTATATTAATCTTTGTCTAGAAACATAAAATAATAATCTGTTGTTTTAAAATATAATATTTAAATAAATTTCACTAACTCGAATCTTGATGGTTATTGCAATGGAGCTATAAAAATATCCAACATCAACATTGATTTAGGTTCCTCTTTTTTTCTATTATCACTAATAGATAAATTAATACCAATGATATTATATCTTTTGATATAGGAATCATTTAATTTATCAATCCTAATACCTAATAAAAATATTTCGCATGATATTTTAAATAGTTGATATTAGGCATGACTACACCAGTAAATAATGAATATAAATAAGTAATTAAGTAAATGTTAATTTTTACCAAATATTTTTATCAAGAATCTTTATAGTTAAGTTATCAAAATACTCTACATTATATTATAATTATAATATGAATAAGTATATATCATACAATACACCTTTTTTTATTAACTTAAAAAAAATAAATACATTCATAAAATTAATTATCTATAATATTTATTATATAATTTTATGTACCTGTTTAAAAATAAATGTTATGAAATAAATATCATTATTATTATGATTTTTATTATTTTTAAAAATGACTTCTGAACCTGACATTAAAAAACTTTGATGTTTCAAGTTTTAATTCTTGCATCTGCTGTTTGTCACGTGTCGTAAACATACAAAGTAAGATTATCAGATATTTCCAACAGAGATGCCCGAACCCTATCTCCCTATGGTGAAACGAAAAAAGTTTCATTCTGGTATAATACGTCTTTGAATCGATTTTGCTCAAAAACAGTCTTTAATTATTATATATACCCCAGTTTCTCTGAGGTTCGTTGACGAATGTTTCATAATATAGTATTTTTTGGACGTAGTTTCGATCGGTATATACCGCGTGTGCTAGTGACAACCACAAATACCGTGATGGCAATCTTTAAGTCATCGGTTACTCGTAAATCTTCAGACTAGCACTCAAAAACACCCGTTGGGCCACATGTTTGTGTGAGTGGAACATGTTCTTGTAAAACAATAACAAGGATTATCGGTTTAACTTTGACATTTTTTTCATTTTCACAAGGAAAATAATGAAATTTTCTAACAGCTATTGATTCCCAGAATTTGATAAAATATATTACTTAAATGGTGTCAAGTTATAATATGATTTGCTATAGTAAATGTAAATTCTATAAGCCATTTGACATTAGTTAATATATTTTTATAAATGTAAATGGTTTCGGTAAGGCAATTAAATATAGAAAACTGCAGCTAGTGTAAAACACTCACTAGCAAAAAAACCATAGAATAATTCACCTTTATCATTTCATCACAGAAAAAAATAAATCTTGAGAATAGAAATACTATATACACTTACATACACAAAATTATTGAAAAATTTCAATAGGTACACATTGATCGCTTCAATCAGAATCTAAAAGACTAGATTTTAATTAAAATTGAAAATCGACAAATCCTCATAAAAATATTACAATACAATAGTATATCTCTGCCCAAGTATGGTAAGTTGGTATATCAATAATAATGATAATAATAATAATGGTGTTTGAAAAAATAAACGGGCTCAAAAACAAACTGATGCTGGCCAATTATAACAATAATACTGCGTACTAGATGGCCACTAATAAACAACGATTTGTTTGAAAATATCAGTTTTGGTCTACGACGAAATCGGGAAATGGTTCATTTGATTTTTTTTGTCTACCTACACGTACATTATTATACACCTGCAAAATGGCTGCATCTTATAATATCAAAAAATCCGACCACATTGAAAAGACCATCATAAAAAAGGTTATCGACAAAAAAATAGCAACATCAAATACGATGAAATGGAGACCAAGCTACACATATTCGATGACTACAACAAGGAAGTAACTTATGGAGATTTGGTGGGTCTACTGAGTTGTGCAAAGCAGTTCACAGGTGACGATTCGTCGACTACCATAATCGCTCAACCGGACGAGTCCTCCAACATTGGACCGGCTGAGATGAACATTATTGCAGACGACGTGATTGCAACGTCGTCGCTGAAGCAGGTTGCAGTCCTTTAAAGAACATATTAAGCGAAATGACGAAGCGTTAAACGTCACGCCGACCAGGGGAAAGGAGGTCACACTCCCTTTTTGGGGCTTGTTCGTCGGGCTGGACCCGGGAACCACTCCATCAATACGCGCATCTCCGCGCCCTGGCATCTTGATGAGAATCATCAACGCTGTGTGGAGAGGCGTACAAGAGCCGTAAGCGTAATTAGCTGTTTTTGTTGTTGATTTTTTTCCCAAAGTGAAACCGTACGAAAGTCACTCCCCCCTGATTGAGAGCACACTGACAGAGCACAGGGTGATTGGCGGTAAGTCACCAATAATACATGTTATTCGGCCACCGGCGGTGGCGCGACGGGATTGCAGACATCAGGCGCCCGGGGTCGGCGACATGCGAGACCCTCTGACGGTGCGGCGGATGCCTAGCTGCTTTGGTTGTGATCGACGACGACGGTCAGGCTATAGCCGTATCGGCGTGGGCAATGACGCCGCCCCGACGATACCAATAACGACTGCAACGCACGAATACGGCTCGTTGCGACGGTGACGACGGATACCGCAGAGCTCAAAGTGATCTGGTGATGGATGACTATAATTTATGTAGGGTAGATAGGAACATGGATGTCAATATAGCACTGGACTCGAAGAAACGAAACGTTTCAGAGTTACGTTGATGTGTGACTCCACGACGGGGCCATTGGCACCGGTAGACTGCAAGGTGCCGACGGGTGTGCCCAGGGCGAAAATCACGGAGAGTCTCACTACAGATTCTCTCCCCTTTTCATCCAGTTGTCTGACACTGTCGGCCTAGTCACGAGGTCTCGGTTAGGTCACCGCCGATTCCGCAGTACCCATCATATTTTATAGTCTTCGTTGCTCGCTCCGGGTCTCGGGAGCTGAGGTAACTGGTGTTGCCAGCACAACGCTCATCGTATTCATCACCTGCAGTAATCGTTAAGTACACAACATCACGCACTAGCCATTCATTGTCAATTATCATTCGTCCCTCAACTGTCGTGGTCGGGCTCCGTCCGCTTCCATGGTCGTCTTCGCGCCCTGGGCAAACGCGTCAGCGATTCTCAAACGCCCCGCAGGATCGACCGAATAACGTTGTAGAGGTGACCAGTAGCCATATACTTACTAGCATCTTCTGAAATTATCACCCAATCGCCATTACGTATCACCCAAATCGCCAAGTCTTCTGATGCCTTTTTTTTTGTTTTAGTTAAAAATTATTAGTTATTATTTTTTTTTCAACTTGCATTGTATTATATTATATATCATCTTTTCGGCATAATCTGTTCAACATTTTAAAGCACTCATTTGTTATGTTCACTACATTGTTCATTAAGTTTTTCGATAAAATATATATTTTGTTTACATACAGTAATATTATGTTTTTTATTTTTGATATTAAAAAGTACGAGTTTTTAATTCAACAGAATAATGGTATCACTGTGCAAAATCGTGGTGTCACGTGGGACCCATAAAGAATACTAAACATTTGTTTTTTTGTTACGTATCAAATCGACCAAATCGACCAAATCTCAATAAAATATATTATACTAGATTATGGACGCGTCACACTTAAAAGTATGAGTTTATCGGTGTGGTAAGATTGATTACGCGATTACAGAAAAAATAAAAATAAATAATTTAAAAAAACCACGCACACAATATCATAGTAAAAATAATATATTAATTACTCGGCTCAGAATCTGAAATAATAATAACTACTTTTTTGTTTTTGTTCTACTAACACCACATTGTCTTTAGTGTTTACTTACAATTAGATACTGCTCTGATCTATAATAATAAGAGTCAGATGATCAAATCCGTGTTGAAATTCACACACGCTGTCAGGTTGATGATGTCCATAATAATAAAAAAAAAATAATAATAATAAAATGCCATTAAATAACTCGAAACAAGTAGAAATATTTTGGAAATGTTATCAAGTATATAAAATGATAAAATAATTATTTGGTGTAAACTTTGAGCAACAACGATTATTCGTTTACACACACACACACAATCATAATTTTATTATACTGTAATAATAGTATGTCAAGTCATTTAAATTACTGATAAGCTCAGCACAAATTAATTATTTATACCTCATTTTATAAAAGGATTTTTTTTTATTAGCTATTAGAAGTTTTATATTTTTACTTCCAAATTTACTACACATTTTTGTACGTTACATCCCTTGCATGAGAAGTATATTCTTTGTTTCTATAAAATAATTTAATAAATCCTCCAATAGTCCTCCAATAGTAACTCGTGTCCTAGGTTATAAATATACAATGTTGCCCCATCATTTTTTCGCTACCTCTTTTCTCCCTAATTTTTTTTTTACAAACTTTCTTGTGAATATATACCTTAAAAACGACCAAATTTATGCATATTTTTTAGTCATGTAGGGACAAATCATATTTATTTTTTAATCATTTACTTAAAGAAGTGTTTTAATCATTTACGATTCACAATAAATCACTTAATACCTTAACCCATAAATGCGGAGCATTCGTATTAAATGTTATTTGTCCTAAATATTTTGTGAAATTACAAAAAAAGAATATTGCCCAAAATGTTTATACATTAAAATATAGTTTAATAAATTGTATTATTTTAACAGTTTCATTCATGATCTATTTATATTAGTAATTTTATTACATTTCAAATTTCCTTTAAAGTTTAAAGTTAATTTTGATATTTGTCATTAATATTCGTTTTTAGCAGAATTATTACTTTTTACCAGTGAATTAATATTTAGAATTTAAACCAAACATAACACACAAATTTAAGCTATCACCAAGTACTTATTTACTAACTAATTCAAGAACCAACTAATTAACTAAATAATGTATTTAAATAAAGCTATAAATATAATTTAATTATTAGTTATATTGTCCAATTAAAATGTAGGTACATTTAGTAAAATGTCTAATCAAGTATCTAAATATATTACACAACTTAAGCTGACTAAAAACCATATCATCAAGAATAAAATATTAAAAATTGTTTTAAGACTTGAAAACATGTATATTAGCGACAAAAATACTAAATAGTGTATGTAATATTCTATGCCAATAATTATTCAGTGTCTGTACATAACTTGTACTAGGATAGCCTAAGTTGACTGGAATGACAATTTACAAAAACGATTGATTATTATAATCTTGGGATGAACACGATGACCTATCGTACCTGCTCCAGTGCTCCCTACTATAAATTAAATGTGCACCATTGAATACGATAACAGCAAACTCTATTAAGTAAAACCCAGTGGAAATGTGATAACTGATAAGACATATATCCATAATGGAAACAAATGTAGGAGTTATATAATATATTACGATAAATTGAAACTTTAGATTTTCATAGACATAATTTAATTGCCAGTATTTCAAAATATAAAACAAACTGTTAATTATTTTATACCTTGAATAACCTTGTATTGGTATATTTTGTACATTATACTTATACATTAATATACTTTTAAATTCATACAATTTATAGACCGTCGTTTTATAAATTTTAAATTTTAAAATGTTAACATAAATATGCCATTGGGACTTATAATTTATTCATATTCGTTGTACATTTTAATTGTATTATGGTTCACATAGAAAATAATATTACCCCACTATTTAATATAATATTAAAATACTTAAATCAAAACCGTCTACTATTTAAATCTATTATATTGGATTTATTGTAATATCTACATTCTATAATGTTGATACAAATATTAATAAAAAATATTATTCCAAATATAAAATCATGACGTTTCGTTCTTGTAAAATAATTTTAATGTAAGGATCAATAACCAATAAAGTAATAAGAATCAATATTAAAGGATATTTGCAATAAATATGTGAAAAAGTATATTAAAGCGCAAAGAATAAAAGTGTAATGGGTATCTGATTACCAACTCGTATTAGTAAGTGTATATATGAGGTATTACGTTGAAACTCAATAAATATTTTAATTTTATTATTATTAAAACAGTATTTTTGATTTATATTTTCCAAGACATATACTAGAACAGTAAAAAGTGTATTAAAAAGAAGCTAGAATATTATATGTGTTATCTCGTATAAAAATCATTAGGCCTAGGTACTTAGAAAAATTATAGGTTTCAAAAATTGCATTACGCTGTTAATATTTATATTATTCTATAATTATAAAGTATTAATATCATTATGTGTATATATTTTCCCTCCAGTATTTATAAAATATCACGTGTGTATCAAAAATAGGTATCTGTATTTGGTCACGCTGAATTGATAAAAAAAATAAAAAACTGGATACGATTTTTTCACTTATTTGCTTAACTACTTCAAGTAAGTTATGGATAATTCTCAGACTATTAAAAATGTGAGAGAAATGGTTTTTAAATTAATTTGAACTCATTAAAAAAAAACTTACCCTAACATTTTGTGTTTAGAGAAAATTAACCCGAACGAAATCATAATGAATCTAACATAACGTGCAATGAAAAAACATATTATTTACTCTTCCACCAATACGTTTAAAGTCCGAAAATTCTTTAATTTAAATATTATTAATTATTGCAAAAAACGGAATTTAACAATAACATAATATATTAAACGGATATTTTTGTCTATATTTCCTATATGCTTACATCATTCTAAGAAGTTTATTTTTTTCTGATTTGAACTCAATAATCATTTAAATCCTTTTTGTTTATATTTTGTTCTTAACTATTTATATCTTTTTGTTATTAGATTAAGTAACTTAGTATAAAAAATCCGTTAACTTTGCTAATTCTCGTTAAATTCATTCGAGCCTATATTATTTGTCACATCTTTAATCAAATGCTAAATAGTTAATAATAAATACGTAACGATTGTTTGACAAATTTGAGGAGTTTTATGCGTCATGACAATAATTATATGCGATATTTTGTTCAAAATTTAACGAGATTATTCTAATTAATTTACGATAATATTATTACGACGATAGCACTCTTAGTTCAGAGTCCAGAAGGATTTCTGAAAATAGTTTTTTATATATACTTACCAGTTACCTTTATTATTTTATCTGACATTTTTTAAATCACATTGATATATTTTATAAATCTCATTAAGATGAACTATATAAAATATTATTTAATTATTATTATTTAATTATTTTCTCAATCATTTAAAATATCATAACACAAAGTAATTTAAAATGAATTTTTCTTTTATTGTTTCAACTAAATGAAAAAAAAAATATTACATCTTCTAATAAGAATATAATCCACAGTATATTTAACTTTATTTAAGTTAACCAGGACAAACACTAGCGTGTTAAATTACCAATAATGTAGTTATGTGCTTTATTTTTTTAGTATATATATAAATGTATAAAATAATGTATTTACTTATTTTAAAATTAATTTCTGTTAGAAAATTAGCTCAATGTAGGATCTACTATTTTTTATTGAATAATACAACACAATAATTTTTATCTTTATTTTTCCTGTTATTTTAAATTGAATAAGTTTGAACTGTAATATATGTATTTTCATAAATGTTTCTTAAATTATAGCGTATTAGTAATAAATTATACAGTTGGACCATCATTTCGGAAAAAAAAGATATGGTCTAATAAATGAAATAGTATAGTTGCCTATAACGGCTACAATAGTATTAAATACCAAGGCAAATTTTAAGGGGCCCAAAGAAGATTTTCCATATTTTCCGAAAATTTATAAAATTTATAAAACTTGTAAATAATCTGTATGTTATATTTTAGTTTCCATCTTAAAAATAATAATTGCCTACTATTCTAAAACTATCCGATGCCTATTTAGAGAACGGAAGACATCGGTACGATATATTATATTTACGAAATCGACTTCATAGTAAAAATTCTCAGACCTTGTAAAATTTTTGGAGCTTTGGAATTTTTGGATCTTAACAAACTTTTTTTTTTTTTATCTCAAACAATAACAGTTTCTAGAGACCAAACTAAAATCTGATTTTTATTCAAGTTAAAAAAATTGATGTGGAATAATTTACAAGAAAAACTTTAAATTGTCTTTTTTAAGATTAATTTTAAGTTTGAGATTAAAATATTCTAAGGGGACGTAGGCTACATAATACTTACCTTTATTAGTTAAAGAAAAAAATATATACTCAAATTTGGTCGATTCTATAAGCCAGAATCATTATTCTCATGGAGTGTATTTTTTAGGACTAAACGAAAGCATTGGGTGCCTTAACTGGATCACAAACTTGTCCCGATTATCGACGTTCTTCCACAATATTATTTAACATCTCTCAGTTATAACACTATAGACGCACAAAAACCACTTCCATTTGCATGTATGAAATTCACGAGACATTAATATTGATATTACGACACGCCTATAATATGACGGCAAACAGATGCACGGAGTGTGGAGCTTCGTAGACCCGAAGGGCGGGTGTTGAGTGCCTATTAGTATATACACTTTAGAATTGTCAGAGGTAATAGCGAGGGCACACATCGTGAGATATCGTTATTGATAATATTATACCGATTCGACGCACGCCAAATCCAGTGATCGGCGTGCACATTAACGGCTGCACCGCCTATATAAAATGTGAATATGCGATACACGCGCTTCAGTAACCTGCATAATAATAAATTATGTACGCCATACTAGCGCAATAACACACAATATGTTACGTAAAATAAAATATATGATATAATATTGTAGTAGAAATTTAGATTATAATATTATTATATATTAAATAATAATAGATATTTATAGTCGATTTAACGTCAATAATATTATTGAATAATAGTTTACCTTGTGATAGCGTTTTGTACGTTTAAAAGCGTAATCTATGAATTCTGTTAGTTTATGATTCTTTCACATCAAGACGGTTTATGTCATGGCATAATGATTTTATTCATCCGAGATTCTCAAAATAATTGTATAATTGTTGGCTAAAACTAGTAGGTACATAATATGTTTAAGTGAATTGAAAAATTATACTACCAACTATAAAACAAATAAATGTTAAATATAATAAATATATTTTAATTACTATAGTAATAAAAACAAATATATAGTAAGTATAAACATCAACATATAATCAACAGTCTAGAATGACCACTTGTTTTCCCAAACCAGTCATATAATTGATTGAATACTAATATTAGAATTCTCTGTGATTTCGCTTACCGAAGAGTGAAGACTATAACCTCTGTTGCTAAACAGTATCATACCCGTCGTGTTTTGTAGTGTTAAATCCATCACAAATTCAATTTTTGTCATCGTAATTATATATCGATCACTTCCAAACATTAAGTGTACACTGACCAAATCTTATCTAAAGCATATTCTAACAATTAGTGGGTTTAGTTGTCAATATTCACTAAGAAGCTGATGGACGGTACTGTTATTACACTTCATGAAAGGAATAACATTTTTATGGTTTAGTTGAAATTTCAAACAGCTTATGACTAAAAGCTAATAAAGAATACTCAAGATACAGTAAGTATTAATGGGAACTCGTAAAAAAAAAAAGTGTGTCTGTGTCAGTGTGCATTGTACTGAGTGCATACATGCGTGGTGTGTGTGTATTGACGTTTTATTATGCCATTGTAGAATAATTGAACATTTTTTTTACTGGTTTGCTTGTTTATGCTTGGTCGTGTTTGATGTGTATACCCACGGGATGTTAGTATACACTGAAGAGGGCCAGGATATAAACCGAATTATGACGGTGGTTCATAAGAAACATGTATCTTGAGGGGTTTTTGGTAACCAAACATTCCTTTTTGATATTGTATCCAATATATTTAAAATAAAATAAATTATTGGATAAAAAACGCTTGACTATTATACTATTATAGTTATTAATTTTATAATTCTTATTGCTGTTTAATTATAATTTATTTACCTAATCTATAGTTCTGATGATATTATTCAGAAAATTTATATTAATTCAATAAACTCGATTAATCATAAGGAACTATGCCAATTTAAAAGAAATAGTTTTGAATTTAAGAACATAAATGAATTAAATGTTTAGATTTTATTTAAAAAATATTTTTCAATGAAGCAATTTTTAATTCAGAAATTTCTTTGATTTTTGGGTGCTCGTATTATTCAATCATGTACCTCAGATAAATGTATATGGGTTCTGCAAGTTTCTTCCACTGATCTACTTCTTCGAAACAAAATTTAAATCTATATTATAATTCTTAATCAGATACATGTGATAAGAAATTTAACATTTACCAAATATTATGTTTATGTTTTTTATCTTATGATTTGTGTAGCTGTTAAGGCATATTTTATCTTAATGATTCTTAAAAAATTAAAAAATTCTAACAATATGCAAAAAATATGAGACATAACAAATCTTTGTTAGTCATAACATATGGTAAAGATATGTATTATTATATACACTTTGAAGCATTAATAAACCGTTAAAATCAAGGTTAAATTTTGTAATATTAAAATATTATATCTATTAATAACTCTCAAACAATTATATATCATTACAATCTAAATGTGAATAACATAACTATATGACATCTAAAATTCTAAACAGTAGATTCACACACAGTTGTCATAAATTCATAATACATCATCGAAGCACTTAGTGTTAAACTGTCGTGGTCGCTGAGTAGGATCCATATGTTTTATGTTTGTTATTACTTATTATCAATTAATAAACGTTTGCAGGCGGTATTGTGAAAGTATTGAAAAACTAGTTCCCACGGCATGTCAGTTAAAACGGGGAGGAAAATACTTATATATAACTTTAAAAGTGGTTTTCAATAAAAACGTATATCCTAGACTCAAGAGTTTATCATTGAAATTGTTTTTTCTTAAAAATATCAAACACCATGTATCTTGTGTTTATTTAGTTGAAAAAGTGATTATAAATAAAAAAAACAATAATTGTGTATTGTTAAAACATTATTTTATAAGCTTTAAAAGTTTTGAACACAAAATGTGATTTATCACTTATTCATCAGTTAATGTATCCCACCTGTTTTTTTTAAATACAGTTGATCGATCATTGTTTTTAAATTTACAATATTCTATATCATATTATACTTATGAACAGTATAAAATAATGGTACTAAAGACCACATAATTAAATGTATTTTGTACAATCATTAATACCATTGGCATACTACTAACGCTAAGAGAAAATTTTGCAACGTAAGGAATGACTTTTACTTATTTCCTTATCCATATTAGTTGTATCTGTTGTATAAGTTGGTTTACATTAAACAAACTTGCTCAATCGTATCATTTACTTGGTTTATTATGTTAAGAAATTATTATGCGCGTAACAATAAGCGAATTTGTGATGTACACCGATCGATTAAAAGGTAAATTAATTATTGTTTACAAATTTGAATAAACGAAAGTACCTGTTACAAAAGTAAAAATATTATTGTAAAACCAATATATTCCTCTCTTCATTCAGGATAAGAAGTCTGAAGTTATTGTTGGTAAATTGTTTGGTAATGTTATCTTTTAAATATATTTAAATAAAAAATTTGAATTATGGCGATAGACATGTATAGTATACATTGCAATGAAACTAGATTAGATTAAATTTATATATATCATAACATCTCATATATTGTAATATATATTGTGTATAAAATAAATTCAATTATTAAAATTGTATTACCTATGTTAATATATTTTATAATTATATTCATAATATAATTGATGTTAACCAGACTGTAAATTCAAAAATTCGGTTCTTATGCCAAGATCTTATAATCTGACAACTTTTTAAGGTTCTTATAATAGTAATAGATACCTATACCCTATAAGAATTCACGAAAATAACGATGACATAGGTTTAAATCGAAGTATAAAAAATTGTTTATTAACTGCAGTTATTATTTGTTGTTTTAGTTTAACCATTATAGTTGTAGGTAAATAAGAATAAAAAATGTATTTTAGATATTTTTTATATTGACAGATGATATATTGTAAAAAATACAATATTAAAAAAATAAACAATAATAATAATTTCAAAATACATATTTTATACAAGTTATCATTAAAAAGTAAAAAATTTTAGAGTAGAAACTAAAAGTATTGAAATTTAAATATATTAGTATATTATGACACAAATTCAAATGACTTCTATTCGGAGTTGTTCTCGTAACTCGTAACTGATAATGTTTGTCCAACTGAATCTTAAATAAAATTCTAACAAGTTGTAATCAGCAAAAACTTCACTTGCTAGAGATTTTAATTTACATTTTCATATAATACAATACAACACTTTAATATGGATAGTAATAATAATTTTATTTATTTATACGTTTATTAAACAAATATCTTTGACAAAATAATATAAATCGTTGTCTTCAAAAGCTAAATTTGTAGAGTAGACAACAGTTTCTATCAAATATTGATTGCAAATCTAATATCAACTTAAATTAATACATATAATTGTTACCGATACACAATACTAATATAGATAATAAATAGTTAATTATAATTTAATGAGTTAAGAAAACATGAATAATGTACAATGGATTGTTATTGACTATAAAAAAGCTAAAAATATCTTAAAAGTGTATATTTAACATTTTTTATACAGATTTACCAGTATTATTTTCTATAAATTTCACTTACATTATGTTCTTGTTATTTGCTATGTATGTGTTAGAAATGCGTTATTATAATATAAGTTTAAAGCAATCAAATATTACTAAGGTACTACTAAATTAATTAATCAGAGACAATTGATGTGGGTGATAGATTACTATTGTCTAGTATTTATTATTAAATACTATGAATGTTTATTTTATATCAATCAACACATTAGTGATAATTTAATTTTGTTTTCTGGAAATTTTAAATTTTAATGTTATAATAAAATAAAAATATCTCTAAGTCATTTTACTATTTTAATAGGATCATAATTTTATTGAATAGAGAGAACAATTTTAATATCTTATAATACTAACCCCTTTTTTTATAAATTTATAAATTATATTAGTTGCTCAACTGTAAAGTTGTTAACTACAAACATTTTTTACCAAGAAGCTAGAGTTCAAGGTAATCGTATCAAGTACCTATGTAACTTAGCAGTTTTTAATTTTATCAAATTTTTTTAGATAGTTTGATTTATATATATTATTAGCCAGTGTAAGGAATAAAATGCGATAAGTGCTTAAGTAAATTAATATGTTCATATTCTTTGATTTCAATTCAGTGGATATTGCAGTATTGGTAATCAATAATGTTAAACTGAAATTGATCTGAAACTATATTTTTCAAAGAGTGGAGATAAAATTAAGAACTTAATAAAAAAATATTCATACAATAACAACACTTTTTAGTTTTAAATCTTAAAAATTGTAAAATGAGCTCTTTCATAAACAGTTTAATTTTAAATAAAATATGACAAATATTTAAATGTGTTTGTAATTATAATCAAAACGAAATTTCCTTCACTTTCTTTAATCTGCTAGTCACGGATATGAAAATTGGAGAGTTATATATAAATATATTACAGCTTCTGAATAATCGAACAAAAACCCATACTTGAATAAAACCCAGCTTAATAATGACCATTGATATCGTCACGTTTTCATTTTCTGAATAGTGTTTTAACGACAAATTAATTTTCCCAAAATCCATCTTCGAACAACAAATCGGTATTATATTGTTATTATTTTGCTCGGGGGTGTTAAATCGTTTGTTCTTTTGTTGACCCATGAGCCATGTAGTTCAGAATTACTGTGGGAAATAATAATACGAAGAAAAAATCACTTAGATTACTTTCATGGCAGTGTTTATTATTTATGTATGAAATATCAACACGTATATGAGTTGTATATTGCTCGTATATATTAGTATAGATGGTGACTGCATTTAAAACGTCAACATTACATCTCATTCAAATAGAAATAATCCACAAAACATAAAAGTAAAATTACAGAATAAGTAAAATAATTAGTTTAAATCTATCTTAGCTACTTGATGAGTAAAGACGGTCCTCTACTATGTGAGTCATGCAGCGTACTTTTACGCTTTTAACCGTCAACCACATCATCACTGAATGTCAAAAATACAACCAGTATCGAAATCAATTTCACATATCCGAACAAATCTGTCAAGCACTTGGACCAAACCCACAGGATGTAAAAAACTTAATTTTATTCTTAAAAAAACAGAATTGTACAATTTAATTTAATGTAAAAAATGTATACTTAAAATACTAAAAATGTAACGAAAAAAAAATTTATTTTACTAATGGCCTAGTTGTCGATGTAAAAAATCTATCTTAATAATTAAATTTATTATAATAAAACAAATTGTATTGAAGAAATGTTGATAATAATTAGAAAACCAAATCATTTTTAAGTAATTAGTATGGACAAAAACAATTTTTTCAGAATCTATATTATGGTTTCAAAAAAATTATATTTTATCGACATTTCCACAATCTTGTAGTACATCACAAAAAGTATAATTTATAATTAAGTTGAGAAATTGACATAGGAAAATTGATACAAATTCGAGCCTATAAAGTTTTAAATGTTGTACCTACTGTGGCTATTTTAATTTTGTCGTTTTATTTTCAAATTTCATTAAAACAATTGAAAAATATATATAATATATTTAAGTAGTAGATGTAAGTTTCCAGAAACCTTCTAAAAGGACTATAGATTTTAGTATTGTGTATGTTATTCAATGTTCGATGTAATTTTAGATTTGACCAGATGTAATCTTGGCAATTAACTTGCCAATATGTCACTATTAGAACTACTAATACAAGGGTTACAGTTATTCTGATGAGTAAATATTATGCAGTTGTGAGAATAAATAAAACATTTTTGGACAAAGTAATGAAATTAACTCGTTAGAATTTTTTTTATTTGTTTAATTTTTAATTTATAATGGTATTCATGGTACCACTTAATTTGATAAAATCCCGTACATTATCCATTAATGAATAATTTAATTTTAGATTTTTTGACAGAAATATTATTTTCTAAATCTATTATGAATGACGGTTTTGCATTATGTGCATGATATATATATATATATATATATATATCATGCAACTTTATCATATACGACTATGGCCATTGGCAACAATGGGCTTAACTCTAAATTATTTACAATAAGTTACATATTAAATTCTATTAATAAGATAGACTTAGTAATAAAGGTTATTATTTGTCTTATATTGTCTGGGTGGAGGGCTAAAAAAAAAAAGTTTTGATTTAAATAATTATTCTACAAGGTGTTCACATTTTTTATTAAAGCATAATATTATACATAGTAGGAATTGGTGTTTGCAAATACTATAATGTTTGATGTATGTCAGCTTATAGTTTGCATACTATTCGAGTATTAATACGATGTGTATTAAACATTTTTTAATAGACAATGACCATGTCGCCATGGAATTTATTTATAAAACAAAGCCATAATGCAATTAAAAAACAACAGCCAGAAACAAATTAAATTAATTATACTATTGTCCAGTCGTCCAAGCTTCAAAGAAACAACAAATTATTCAAGGTTAATTTTGAGTGTATTTGGATTAATTTTGGATCATATAAAAGTACCAAGACTAAAATTTCCCGACTTCAAAAACATTTCAGTATTTTCTAAACTTATTGCACGTTCCTATACCATGTCTATGTGTATCTATTTCATAATGCATATAAACTGTATTTGTTTAATATTATTATTTATCTCGTAATTTTAAAAATTAAATCTTATGACATTTTAGTTTTTGTACAATGATAAATAACTCAAAAATTAAATTATTAACATTAACATGTTTATTGAACAAAAACATACTGGATTCCCATTAGTCCCAACATTATTTCTCACGTGGATATTATATATAATTTAAAATTTAAACCTATGATCCTGATACTATTTAAGTATGATATTATATTAAAATATAAATAAAATTAGTAAAATTGTTTGAAAAAATATAATTTATGCATTTTAAAAGTTTTAACAACAAAAATATAACTTGGAACATACAAAAATCGTATCATTAATTTTATCTGAAATTCAGAAAGTTTTTTTACAAATGTTTGATTTCATTGCATCAATATTTAATATTAATTTATTTTGTTTTATCTTTTGCTTATAGAATTAAAATAATTATACACATTTTTGATATTATGATTGAAGTTTTATATTTTTACAATTAGATTTAATAGTTTGATATTTAATGTAGAAAAAATAATGTCAAATGTGTTTTGGATAATTTCAAACATGATGTAAAATTTTTTATTAAAAATAAATATTTACAAGTTAACGACTACGCAACATTAAAGCTAAATCTAAATCATATTTTTAAAGAAAAATAGAGTATCTGAAATTACACAAGAAAGCTTTTTCTAAAAACCGACTCGGTTCATTCACATAGTCAATTTGAACGTTTTCCTTATACCGTAAAGCTATCCTTTTTTGGTTGTTTCACTTGAACGAACATTTGACCAACCGATAATGGTCGTTACTCGTTTGTGATATTAAATTCTTACTTGCTTTATTAATCGATTAGTGAAACTAAACTAAAAGCTATAATTTACTAATGTTAGACAATATAACATATGTCTGGTTTTAATGAAAAATGTTTTAATTTATATTTATTTTTCTATATAAAATAAAGTATAATACGAAATTAAAAAAATTTTAATCTATGAATTTGGATATTTTTTACTAAAAATTGATTAATTATGTCTATTATTAAGATCGTAGTTTTTAGTTTTATGTAAGTAAAGATATCATACATTTAATGAGTAGAAAGAAAGTTTTTTATATATTTAATTTATACTATAAAATAATATTTACAATTAATAATGTACCTAATAAAAATACAGTATACCGCCCAAATAATCATAACTTGTGTTTGGAGTAGGTGAATATATATATAAAGAAAAAATATTATAAGAAGACGAGATAAATATACCATAATAATTTATAGCAATATAACAAATCTGATGTTAAATCCTTTATTATATAAAGTTTACTAATGTAAGATTGTAGCACTATAAAATAATAGTTTTAAAAAGTATTTTCAAAAGTTAAATACTACACCAAAAAACCCATTTATTACAATTTATTTGTAATACAAATATGTATTGTGTGATTAAATATTTAGTTTATTTTCTATATCCATATAAATTCTAAGCGTTGAATTTTAATTTAGATAGTGCCTACATAAACAAAATCATAACAAAATATTAGGTAGCAGAATTTTCAGTTTTAAATGTGTTCTAATATTATGTCAATTTGAATATGCAATGATCTACGAGTATCATTAGTCTAAAGTCCGGGTTTGTTTCATTTTAAAAACTTTTAAATATAATGGTCCTATAATATTATGCATTATAACAAATTTTTAGGTTCTATTGTTATTTAAATAATATGCACAAATATATTTTTATGCTAAAATATTTCCTGACCCTAAAAAATATGTTTCTATATGTAAAATACTTCCCCGTTTAAATTCTATGATTTATGTTTGGCATACATTTATTACGAGGGTAGATAATAAAGACAATTATTCATTAAAAAAAAGTGAAAATATATGATTATTTATGTTTGCTTAACATGTTATTGGTAAATGGCGTAATAATATGTTCATCATTTTAAGGTTCAGAGATTGAAATCAATATAAGTATTTTCATCATAAAAAAAGATATAGATTGGTTATTAATTTATAATATCATAATATACGTATTATAATATTTAATATATTATTATATATAAAATAATAAAATATAATATTTAATAGTTGAAACTGATTTATTATAATTGGTTTTACAGTGGTACGTGGTTAATTTCTTTTATGTTTGTGTCTTATAATTTATGAATATTGTAGCAACGAGAATAATTTGTTAAAATAAATTAGGTATAGGCTATTGTAGTAGATTAATATTAGTTGTAATTATTTTATAGTTGTTTTATTAATTACATAATAAGACATTCCTAGCAGATAGCTATCTTCATCTTTGGATAATAAGTAATATTCATTTTTGACTATTTTAACATGATAACAGTATAGTAGTGATAGTAATAATAACAATAGTAAGACGACGATAACAATAGTTAAGGTTGGTTAGACATAATTAGACAAAAATATTAGTGTAGATAAACAATAATTACATATTAACATAGTTGTGTACTACATTTTAAACAATTCAAAATATCTATTCACGTTAATATTATATAATTAATAACAAATAAGTAAAGAATTATGCGTATTTTTAAAGACGATTTCCCAAGGTAATTTATACTTAATGAATTACGCATAGAAATATAATGTTGACATATTGTAAATGTAAAATATTAATCGAATTATTAAATTAAATATTTAAAAAAAAATTTATTACCAAAGAACCAATTAAAATTTTTTTACTTTTAATCCTTTTATATACATATATATATTATATGAAAAAATATATTTTATGTTTTCCTATTAAATTAAAAACTCCATTGTTTCTAATATATTCAATTTTCATTTTTTTTTCATGACTTATGTGTCACGTAGAAAGTTTTTTGAATCGAAAAGCATATTACAGTTATAGTGTGTGCTTGGAAAATATATGTGCTTATTTAAAAACAAAAACTCAGACCCGAATCATTACTAAAAGCGTGTGCTAGAAGACGTCACATACGCCACCGACAAAACTAACAATATGAAATTATATTTCAAAAATACCTAGTACTGTCATTACTGAGTGCTTTTTAAAGTGAAGAATGATAATTGATAACTCCTTTAACAATTGCATATTGTGCAAAATTTTAAATTTTAATAATATGTCACACGAAAATACGATATTTAATTCATATTAATTTGTAATATTGCTAAAATAGTGATTTCATTAGCTTCATATTTCACTATCAGAATCATAATTCATAATTGTTTATTATAGTAATTAAAAAAAAATAGTTTTAAGGTTTTCAAAGAACAAGTATATGTATATGATAAAAAATATTGAATTTTATTGAAATTTCACTATAATAAATTTAGAGTTTATGAAGATATATAAATTTAATATAACAATTGATATAACAAATACACTGGACGAAATGTTTATTGAGATTCAGTAATTTTGTAATTAATTAATCAAAGAATAAAGGTTTTTTCAAGGAATCGAGCAAAAAAATAGTTTATATATACCTATTTTATAAAATTAGGTACATATTTCCTCAGTGACTATTATTAATAATACTAAAAATTGTATTGGATGATATTTTATAAAATTTAAAATGTAAATATTAAAATATTTTTCATTATTATTATTATTATTAAGTTTAGTGTAATATAACTTGTATAAATCTATAAGTCGTTATTTTTCGTAAGATTATTTTAATGATTATTATTTCGAGTTTTTTCGTTTTTTTTTTTAAATTTATATCTATTATAATTTATAAAATATTTTTTGTATTATTTAAAATATTTTATTGTCATCTGAGGGGCTTTTAAATGTATTCAGTTGAAAGTTTGAAACAATACAAAAAAAAATACGATAATAAATCCACATTGTATCCGGGTACTTAACAGTTAACGCACATATATTAACTTTGAATAGAATACCCGTATTTAAATCCGAGGATTGGTCGTCTTGTGATCAATTTAAATTGTATAGGTGAAAAAACAATGTCTTGCATTTGCCCGTTGAATAGTTAAATAGCTGGAGAATGGAGTTCATATATCACAATAGTATACATGATGGGTAAAACAGTGTTAATTAATTCAAAAAATGTTAAATCTTAATTAACCAGCTATTGTTTTTAAGAATAAAATATATTATGTGTATATAAATAAAAACCTTAAATAACCGTAAATGATTTACGTTTCATTATTGAATTTATTAAAAATGTTTATATTTAAAAAGTATTTTTTATACTGTCAAATAAAAACAAAGTAAAATGATGTCATTATGTTGTTTTGATAGTTTCATTATAATAAATATAGTACATTGAAGGAATGGAGTGTGTATAAAAAGAAATAATCAAAATCACTACATTTGAGGATAAAAGTGTTATTTTTTTACTGGTTGAGGTGGATTTTTTTAAGAACATAATAAATACAAAGATTAAATATTTCAATATTAAATTCTAAGCAGACTTTTTTTTTTAAAGCTTAATCATCTAAAAATTTCCAAATGTCCAAATTCCCTTTTACATACATGCCATCTAATAGTGAATTGTGAAATGTGTTAAAAATCCGATAAAACTATCTGATAAACATAGAGATAAAATATCTCTTTTAATTGAACTTAAACTTTTCTAAATTATATTGATTATAAATAAAAACCACTAACTTTTTTCATGTATCATAGGAGCATATTTTATTATAATGACTTATAATTCATATAGCAATATTAAGGTAATCGAGTTTAAGATTAATACAGGCAGCATAAAATGTATATAAATTGAATATATTGTGTATTAGATTATATTATTATATTTTTGGTGGATAAACGGTCGATGGAATAATGCGGGTTCATTAATAATTACTGTAAAATAATTAGATCGTTGCACCTTCCTAGTTATAATGTATTAGGTGTGTGTACCTATATTGTAGTGACTATTCGATGAACTATATTCTGCGGTGTACACACACGTTTCACATAATAATGGTATTATATATATTATATGAACGAAATACTATCTATGCGGGCAGTTATCCAAAGACTTCCCACTGACAACTATATATTATATCATTATAAGCACTGAAGCAGCACACTGTGATCAAACACAAAAAGGTGTCATTTACATAATATACCCATTAGGTACGCAATATTTTAAGTACTTTATAAAAAAAAAAAACACTTGGGCATATTATATATGATGTGTATTTCACAGGTGTATTTGCCTAACCTCATTTGTTGAACTCAAAAAGCTGATATACAGCATGTGTTATCTTCAAGCCCGGATCAAGGGCTGGATGACATAAGCTTACACCTTGGTGGAAATTTTTCAGGATAAATATTTGACGCAATATTTAAATGTAAAGGGTGACAAAACTTAAGTCTTCTTAGGTACGTTTAAGCGCTTGAGCCAGGCTTGGTTATCTCCGTCTTACGAACATAATATGGTATAGCAAATTTTTTTTCAAAAGTTCCGATTTTGTGCAATAACTTTTAATAATAGAGAGAATGGACCGATTATCAAACTTAAAGGTATGAAAATTATATGGGCTTCTAGTAGCTTCTATCTTGAACAAAATCAAAATTTTAGAAGAGCTATGTACACGTCATACATAATATTATACAGAAGTTTTGTTTTTATAAATTACTTAAATTGTATTGCATAAACTTTAAATATCGTAAAAAATTACGGAAAGCACAGTTCTTATCTTTAACTTTGGTTATATGTTAATTTACTAGCCAATGGGTAGTTGACATAAATTTGAAGGAAAAAATAGAAAAATTGAAACTCGAAAGAAACTTTTAGGTTTTTATTTTCACAAAGAGTGTCTTCTATGTTGTAACATATCTTTTGCATAACGGATTCACCAATTCAAATTAATCACTAAAATAATTAATTTGCTAAAATCTGAATATTTGAGTGTTGAAACAATTTAATATTATGCATTTATGTTAATTATTATCTAGGTACTATATTTTTTTGAACATTTTGCTTCTCATATTGTATCATAAAACAATAGTAATCATGTGTATACGTAGATACTACAGCTTAAATAGTTTTTAACGAATTTTTATATATTAATTACTTACATGTAAGTTAATTAATTAATTTACGAGTGATAGTAATCTAATCTTCTTATTGTTATTGGTTGCATCTATATAATACACTGCAGTCCAAAAATTTAGCTAAATTTGTTGAAAAAATCTGAAAATTCCTACTACAGATACTGTTAGTAGATAGTATGTATCTATTTAGTTCTACCTTATTATCTAATCCATTGAAAATAATTATTTATGCAACGAGTACGGCTGTAGTTACGTGCCAAAAAAAGTCGTCTTTGTCACTATGGTCGTGTTCGGTCTTTGCACAACATTGTTATTATAATTTATAATACTTATACAAAAACCATGTTGCATTATACACTTCGAGTATCCCGCGAAGACTTACTACAATTTATATAAAGTAATCGAATATTATCCTATTTTAATTATTCAACCCCAGTAAGATGCTCTGAATTTAATTATTTAGGTTACCATTCGGCCGTGACAGCATCCAGACTCGTTAGTTTAACATGAAAACAAAAATTATACATTCAAGATATTAACATGGTTATACGATTATGTCATATATAGGTACGATCTACATAATTAATTATCTACGCCAAATACAAATGCGTCTACAATACACAGACGGGTTTTATTACTTACCGATAGTGACGGGTGAGGTGAATAGATTGAGGTTCGAAAATGTATATGTTCGTATTTTATGTGAAATCTAATCGATAACAGACAAAAGGATTCTTTAGATTTATACACTAAATCGTTTTGTTTGTAAATTAACTTTATTCATTTTTATCATACATTAAACACGAATGACTAAATAGATGTAATAATAAAAAAAATGTATTGTTTGACAATAAAAAAATAATTTAGTGCACTGATATTAACCTTACAAACAAAAATATTTTATGTAATTTAAACTGTTATGTATCACTTAACATAATCACTCTATTAAAATTATATTATTATTTTTTTTTTTAATAAATTTTAGAATTTTAAAAATTATACTAAAATATATGTATGACTTATTAAGATTAACCTAACATTTAATTCACATAACTTGTGATATATAACGATTCATTTAATTATTTCACTTTTATTTTATTTTCAATGAAAAAGTTTTTATTTGTTTCAAAAACTTATTTGAACCACTTGTTTTCCAACTGTTTGTTTACTTGACACGTTTTATTCTTAATATAAGCTTATTTGTGAAAGTTTTTATCATAAACTTCTCCATATAAGTAGGAAATATTACATGTTAAAAGTACTATTAAAACCCCTGTATTAATTACACGGTTAATATAAGTACTACTGAATCAAATAAATTATATGGAATAATAGAAAAATTCAATGAAGAGTTCTAATTAAAAAAAAAAAAAAAGTGGAAACATAAAAATAATGATTCTACATAATTGTGTACATACGTGAAATTATTGTGAAATATACTATAATATTTCATTATACTACATATGCCATAGTAAAATTATATTATGCCTACTGTAAAACACTTAAGTTAAATAATTTTCAACTATACATTATTATTGTAAAAATGGATATAAAAAAATGTTTAAGTTAATATAAATTTACAACACTAAATTGTAAATAATTGCTCATATTATGTATCATATTAAAATAGTTTAAAAAATAAAGTTATATTTAAAAATAATATAGTATTAAATCCTAACCAACATAATATTAATTTGAAAATATAAAATTATTTATGGACTTATAGATGGTAATCCAAAAAACATTTATGCAAATAATGCTCAATAAGACACAAAAATATAACTAAAATATGAAGAAATTAATGTACCTATTTTGCCTATATTTTACGCCGTGTTCAAATTATGTAAAAAAAAGACATTACTAAAATATAATGTTGCTAACTCGTTTTGTTTCAATCAAAACGTCACAGGTTGTTTGGTTTATTATTAATAAGTATATTATATTTTAATTCTTCATAAATTATGGCATGCTATGAAAATGATTCTGCGTAAAACAGTTAGCAAAAGACTTGAATTAAGTTACTCATAACTCATACACCGTACATATTATTATATAAATATATATTTAATTTGTTTCAAATTAGAACTAAATGCATGATGTTGAGTACCTTTGAGTGCTTTATAATAGTTTAGTTTTGACTTCCAATGGCATACGGTGTCCAAGTCACCATCAGCCACATCCTCACCGAATGCCGAACATACCACAATATCCGAACTAGACACAATCTTCCCGAATCACTACCAGAAGTACTAAGCAATCACCCTTAATCAATATCAAAAATCATCCAGTTCATTATAGCTGCAAACCTTCAAACAAAAATATAATTAACATTTAGATTAAGTAACTACAAAATTAACATGTAATTAATTATTTTGCTTTAAGCCCAATGGTTTGTGTTGCCGAGGGGGTTTATATATAATTTTAAAAAAAGTGTTGACCAATTTTTTAGTAATTTCTCAACTAACATAGGGCAACTTAAGTGAAAAATGAAAATAATATTTGCATTTTCAATTAAATTTTACATTTTAAAAATTTTCAAATTCCTAGATAACAAATTTAAATCTAAATAGCAGTCAGATCAAAATAAAACCATACATATTTTTCCATGATCCACTCAAAATCTGAAGTTTTACATCAAAATTAAATCATCGCTTATTTTAATAATTTGCGATAAAAAGTATATTATGCTGAATGGATAATATTTTATGAAAGAAAATTATTTATTTATTAGGTTATCAATAATGAAAATTATATGAGATCCTAATCCGATTGTTTTTTTTTTATTCTTATAAAAACATAACCTATACCCATTTTTATTATTTTCAATTTCAAAATCGAATAACACAATATATAAATTAAATTAAATAAACATTAAATACAGCTGTAATAATTTTATATTGAAAGCTTTAAAAAAAAAAAAAAAAAAAAAAAAACATTAAATACGAGTATTGTAGATAATTATTTTTATCGTGTTTATATCAGCATAACAAATTAAAATCTAAATGATCTATAGAATAAGTAATAAATGTACACTATGATGTATGTGTATTTATAATGTTATATTATACCTAATGTAATTAATTTGTAAATAAATATATGATAATTATTACTCTCAATAGCCACTTTCTGTTGAAGGTAAATTCAAATAAAAATAATAACAAAAGGTATCAAACCCAACATCTATATTCATTTAAAACAAAATAAAATACGTGACAACTTATAATTTTTATTATAATCATTTATTGTGAATGTTACAGATTTAAAATTAGAATTTCACTACTATATTATATATGTAAATGATTTATAACCATGTTAATTTTTATAACATAAATCATCAACTTTTTTATGTCCTACCAAAAGAGAATGTTTGTATGAGTATCATATCATTACGTCATCAACAAAAACAATTTCATTTATTTGAAATTGAAAATTGAAATAAAATGTTTGTATAGTTTACTTTTGTAGATTCAATGGAACAAATATTAGTATTTAATTCTATAGGTACTTCCTAGCATGCTCTATAAACAAATATTAAATCACAAAATAAATATAGGTACTTATATAGGTATATTTATGTTGAAGATAGATTTTAATATGCAAGTTAAGTATGACGAAATAGTTCCAATTTGGATAAATTAAAATCTTTTATGTTTTCCACATAGACAAAATAAAATTATTCATAAGCATATGGTGTTTAAATTATATAAAATATGAGTATAAAAATAACGTATTTTAAGTGGTAAAAAAAAAATTTTGTTTTACATACGATTTGTGTACTTATTTTATTTCTGTGAATATCCATTTCAAAATATGATAGTTTATTTTTATATTATACATAATAATTAATAGATGTAGTCTAAGTATTAACTGTGGTTCATTTACTCTAACTTAGGATAAGTTGTATAATACATTAGTGAAAATGTAAATACAGTCCAATAATATATAATAGTGGTATTTCATGTTAAATATTGTTTATATTATCATTTATACATTAAGATTGTATAGTATAAAAGATGAAATGTTTAATTTTATTGATAATATTTTAAAATACTAAAAACATTTAAAAAATTTAATATTTTATAGAAATTTATATACTAAAAAAATGTAAATATTACCTAAATAATGTAAAACCTAAAAAAGTATATCATAATTTTATAATGTTTATTTTTTTTTTTTATGTTACAGATTTGGTAAAACTCAAATAATTTTTAACCTTTTGACCGGTCAACATAAAGTTTACTGACAAAAGGTCGAAAAATCATGCATTTTAAACATTCAGTTTAGAAATGTTTTCTCGAAGTTACTGCTAGTTTCAGAAATAATACTAAAAAAGATCCAGATCTAATTTTAAATTTTTATGGTTCTTGTTAAAAAGTATAAACAAACTAAAAGTGAATTTGTTTTAAACAAATACAAAAACAATATATTATAATAATTAAAAACAGCCGGACCAGGTTCGATCCTCGACCATCGGGTGGCATTTTTCTCTGGGCAAGTCACGGTGTCCGGAGAACAAGTGCCGCGTTCCCCCACTCCGGGGCATGGCGAAAACCTACGGGTGCCCCAATAGAAATTCTGCCAAAACTCTCACCCACGTGTAAAACCAACCTACAGTTCCATAAAAACCTACAGTACTACCCCCTTTCCAATGGACTTAGTTTCCGGGGGATAATAAAAAAAAAAAAAATAATAATAATTAAAAACAAATAAATTAAAAGAATATTTTGATGAAACTATAACATGTAAAAAAAAAAAATATATAACATTACTTATATAGTATATAATAATTTGTAAAAAATATATTTTTTATGACTAATAAATATATCATATTCAGGCCACTTTTAATATTAGCCATTACTAAATTGATCAACTAATTGATAAATAAATAATGGAATTTACTTTACTTTTAGTATCTATAAATAATTCATATATATTCTAATAAATCACATGCATTTACAATAATTTATAAAAAGAAAGATAATAATCAGTTTATCAACAATTATTTTTTAACTGTAAAATGTATAGTTTAGTACTATGTCTATATGTATATGCAATTCATCCTATATAACTTTTAAGTTTTATTATAGGTACTTAAATACTTATTTTTCAATTGTTAAGTTGAAAAGGACTCACCAATTATTCTTTAAAAATCTTTAAAAATATATTAAGGTAATCGTCTGCTATATATTGCAGTATTTTGGCAAGTAATGCGACTCATCCTCTATACACCTAATCTACTTAAAGTACTGATTTTATTAAGTGTGTTAGCTGATCATATTGATAAATTAAAATTATGTCTAAAAATAAAAAATATAATATGAATTAAGATTATATTCATCGTTTCATTATTATTATTTTAAATTTTAAGCATCGGCAACAATTGTCATTGACGTTTTTGTAAGGGATTACGGTTGATTGAAGAACAGGTGTATGTGAAGCTAGGATTCCTAACTAAAACCCGAGTGGTCACCCATCCAGGTACCTACTATTGACACTGGCCTATGTTTGTCCTCAGAAAACGTCACGCCAACCACCAAGCCATATAAACCCATGTCATTATATTGTATATTTGTTGAATACAAATTACAATATATTTTTAAAATATAAATTTGATTTTTTCACGTTATAAAAGTTATTATAATTATGTATAAATATTATATTATTATATTATATTATGCTCATTTTCACAATATTATTTAATTAAATCTGTTGTACAATTCTTAATTTATTCAATTCAATAGAGGCATTCGTAATAAAATACTATAATTGATTTTACATGATTAAAATGTATTATGAATAGTTTTAATACCATTTACACTCATTTTTGATGTAGATAACAAAATACCTATAGTTAATTAGTTTTTTTCTGTTCATAATTTTCCAACCAAATAATATTATCATGCTTGATACATTGAATACACATCTATCTATTTTTTGTATAGTTACAGTCAGTATTTCAGTTGTTAAATACGGTTTATTGTTTATAATTCATATAGCTTTGAAAACAATTAATTACTACCAAGATGTTAATAGTCGGATTCAAATGGTTTTAATATTATATTTTTTAATCATCTTGAAATTTCTAAAAATGTTATAACATATAAATTGTAATCATTAAAGATGCAAAATAATTAATATTTAAACTTTTAAAGATACAGATTAATTTATATTTATTTTTCATGAGCGCATAATGTGCATTAGAATTAGAACCTATATAATTTTTGACTATGATCCAACCATGTACCAACAAGAAAATTGATATCTGTAGTTGGTAAATTATAATATACTATACATGGAGAACAAATAATAATAAAAAGATAATTGTTAAATACACAATGCAGTGGTGTATTTTTATACGTAATTACAAACCACAGAGAGTGAACTTAAAATCATTAATTATAATAATAGGAAATCACAACAATTTATATTTCCCATCAAAATATAAAAAGAAAAAAAAATGTTGAAAAATTGTATTTCTATAATTGCTTACATTTTAAATCTCATCACCTACATATTATAGGTATTTACTATATTATACAATAACAATATCAATTACATTGTGGTCTGGTAATCATTTTAAAATTTATTACAAACATTTCAGCACTAACAATTAAAAACCTGAAATGATACACCTGTAAAAAGTGTTAATAATTTGAATCAAATTATATATGCTGAATGTTAATGTACGTGTTGTGTCCATGAAGTATTTTAATAATTTTAATAGATAACTACATTTTTTAAGCGCTTAGATTATGGTCAATTAAGCAACATTGTTAATGTATTTTTCAATATTTATAAGACTACTTAATATTTACAAAAATAACTTCTAAAGTGCCACTTGTGATCACTTTGGAACTCCACAGTCATATACAACTTTTGTAACACTTAACCACTTTAGCTGACCCGAAAAGTATTTTACAGGTAAAAAAGTGCATTATTCTAAAACCAACATATAAGTTGAGAAAAATTATTTAATGGTAAATAAGCATAACAGCGTGACTTAGTAACTTACTCGTTTAGTTTAAAATGTTGACTGATTGAGTATTATTTATTTTATAGAACTTAACTATCAGGAAATACAATATAGGTACTCGTAGATAAGAAAAATATAGTTATAATAGGTAATACTAATCATTGTTTAAAGGTCACAAATTGTTGTTCATTCAATCATATGTTTAAGAAATAAATACAATAATACAGTTTTATTAAAGTTAGAATTAATTAATATAATAGATGCCTAGTACCTTCACTACCTTAATTATTTTTGTTTGAATAAAAGTAAAACAATTATTTGGTTACGCTATTATTTATACATTTTTTATAACATAACAGTAGTCTTTACCAATTGTAAAAATAACAATTTTGCTAAACATTCCAAAAATTAATTTTTATCGGCAAAATATTCCATTTCGAAAAAGCTATGGCAACTTGTCTTTTAATTGTAATTTGAATAATATTTTACTTCTTGACGTCAACTCAGTTCTCGATTAACTCAGACTCTGACGCTCACCTCTTATTCATCTTTCATTTCTTCATATTATTTTAATTGAAAATTATGAGCTCTCTACGCGTAATAATATATCTTCCTTCAATGTTCCTCATTAGCCTGTTTACTTCCATAGTTAGTTATAGTTTAGAATATTTTAAGATTATCTGGAACTTAAATTAGGTAATTGCTTCCGCTCAGTATAAATTTCGTTGTTTTATTAGTTTTAAAATTAAAATTGAAAGACCTAAGAATTCCATGAGGTAATACCAATATACCAAAATGTTTAACTTTTTAAATAAAAAATTATCAATTAGATCAAAAAAATAATTAATTAGTAACTTTTTTTGAAAAAAAACAAAATTAATTAATACAATAGATAGCCATCACCCATTAAGGTCTTATCAAGTTTAAGGTTGCTAATTTTCATAGTGTTATGGATTTTTGTTTATTTTAGACTCTTTGACTCTTTAAACAACCCATTGATATATGCTCCCCCCTCCCCCAAAAAAAAAAAACTATATTATTTAGTGGTGATTCCGTAATTGATTATTTTGGTTTCCTTCTTCAATACTTTTTATTATATCTACATTACTATTATTCTGTTCATTTTTAGTTTTTAAGTTATTATATAATTTCTTATTAATATACACAGTTAATTTGTATTTTGTAATTGGACTTACATCCGTAATCAAATATATAAATCTGTTTATAAAATTTCAATCCTTTATTTAATTTTGATTTGCAATTTCTTTGCAACAATTTGCAACTAACTTAGTTAAAATTTATAATTTGATGGCTCCTGAATGAAACAACTATTGCTAAAAGGAGTAATCTTAGTAAGCCTCCCGAAATTGTTTCTTAAATTTCTTGAGATTATATATTGTACTACTAAAAGAGTATACTGTGGTAACACATTTTTCTGCTTTTCCAACAAGAATACTCCTCTTTTGTTTAATGTAAACTATTTATTAGCGGATAATTCTTTTGAAAATGTTGGTAAAGGATGAACCTAATTTAAAATTCAAATAATTAGTTTCTTAGTTATTAAAATATTTATACAAGATACTAACGATGACAGTACTTTTTAAAAAATGTCTAAAAAATATGAAATATATATTGTACTTTTGGATCTAGTATTTGTTATACTTGGACCAATTTTACAAATTACAAAATATGTTGATAGATCACTATAAGTTATTATAATTCTCTATCATAAAAATACCAATAAACACCAGTAGCCCGTATATTTTTCACACTTATTATGATACAAATATTTTGTTTTAGTACATAAAGCTGAACTATTCAAAATTTTGATTTTGATACGTCAACATTTAAAAAAATAATGATTTAATAAACAACTTAAAGTAGAAAATTGGGATTCTCATTTTATAAACAGAAGTTAGTTTCTCATAAGACACTCCTTAAGTATTATAAACAATCTTAAAAAATTATAAATACAGTTTATAAATATAATTAAAAATTCCGAAAACTAGTGGATGAGCATGCTATGCAGATCTTTCATTTTATGATATACCTAAACAATACATGTCTTAAATATATATGCAAATTAATTTTTGTGTCATCAATATTTTATGTTGCAGCAATTAGTAGTTATCCGGTCATTTATTTTTAGTGGATAATATATTGGCTGTGAACACTCATTTGTAAGTATATATATTTTTTAGCTTAGTAAAAAAAACTTATATTTATTTTAAAAATATTTAAATACATAATAAATCGTACCAAATATTACGTTGTTTGTTACAACAATCGTATCATGATATGTAAATAATTGTTATTTGATTTCACATGGGTGGTATTGATAGCCGTATAAGAAATATAATATATTGAAAAATTATAAATTTTTTTATTGACTGATTTAATAGAATTTGCAATGTTTGTATAAAATTATAATCATACGTAAATTCTATGTCCGATATTTGTATAATGTATATATGTTACTTATATTATTATATGACAGTGTTTGAACTTTTTATTAAAATAAATGATCAGATAAAATATAATTTAAATTCAATTTTTATAATTAAACAAGTTGTAAGCTCAATAACCTTTTCTAAACCAGAATTCAAAATAATTGCACAACTTGATTATAATAAAGTAAACGTGATAAAACTAAAAACAATCGAAACGTAAAAAGTTACCTAGTGTGATAGCCGATTGCGATGAGTAAACGTAATTAAACATTGAAGATGAATGAGAAAAATAATGGATGGTATCGAACACTTGAATAAAATACATGAAGTTCCTCAAAAATCTGAACAAATATTGTTTTAAAGATAACACAATTTAATTCAATTACATTTGGATGTGTACCAAGGTTATTGTTATTGTTGTAAAGAATGATTAGAGCTATTTTTAAAGCTATATAACAGAGCATGTCTTCACAAAAAATAACTAATATGGTTGAAGTTTTGTATTTTTTCATGAATTTAGATATTCAAAACCGATGAAGTATAAAATACTTTATTTTTACGTATACAACCCTATACACGAAACATATACCTACATACATTTTTTATCTGTATTACAGACCTTCTTACAAAAATAAAATTGTAACCAATATGTAGGTGATGATAATTAACTCAGGAAAAAACGGATCATAATGTTACTCGTGAAAGGGCAATGGGCGATAAAGAATATGACATATGGCCACAATAAAACTACATGACTGCAGAGAATTCAGAATTATATAGGTACCTACAGTATTCTAGTATTTATATGTAGGTGCGTTTAGCTGTGCGGGTTTTGTGTGTTATTACCATTCGTTTGTAGAATTTTGATGTTTTTCTAGACTCTATACTCAAATGTTGCGGAAAAGCGCTTTTATTTATATGCTCATACTTATTAAAATTACGAGACTTCCTGAAGTATTATTAAATAAAAACTTGTGTTTATTTTCCTCGCATTTTAGGGTCACAAGTTTTTCATTGAACAAAATATTTAAAATATAATATGTCATAAACATTAAACAATGCATGATTTCCATCGCATAACAAACATGCCATTCATATTTACTGAGTTTTCGAGATAATATTGCACTTAGTGTCTCTGTCTTGAATATGAAATAATTTTTAAGAATTTATGCAATATAATACGTGAAAATAATGATAACATTTCATTTTTAATTTAAGTTTGATAAAAATCTTTTGTTAATGCTTCTTTAAATCTATCATTTATAATGTGTAATGGTAGGAATTATTTAAGATTAAATACATTCAAATATTCCAATACTTATAAAGTTATAACATTATGTACATTTTAAAAACAGTAATCAAAAGACCACACCAGTGTAATTTTCTTTTTTACCTTACACACGTGTTTTGTAGTGAAAATCTCTTTTCACTCATTATAATTATATTGTTGAAATTAAAATAATATCACCTATCATAACAATAATTTAAGAATATAGTAATATTTTAAATTAAATGGTAAACTATATTTTCAACAACATTGGTTTTAAATACAATTTCCACAATTCAAAACAATATGGGAATAAAAGCTTTGAACTTTGAAGTAGGATTTATACATTTTCATGGACCAACAACAAATATTAGTATTCATCGGTCGTCTTTCTAAAACAGATATTTTATTTTCATTTAATATCTTAAGTACGGTAATTAAAAAGTATAGCCTAAGTAGACAGTATAAAAGTTAGTCATAACGCATTTAACATTTTAGATAAATAAATTAAAAAAGTTTATTCTATCGTAACTCAAACGTTCACTTTATTTTCTTATTAATTACTTATCGTTAGCGAGTAACCAAATAGTATTAAAAAAATGTTAATAATTGTTTAATGAATTAAAAATTATTTAATGAAAAAAATGAATAGTATAAATAATACTTTAAACACTAATACTGAGAGCAATTGATAAACTACAATAATAGATAGCAACATATCTATAGGAATATGTTGACGATCCTCTTATGCAATGTTACGTGTTACTTATATTATGTACTAACATATTCATATTTTGATGAAAATTAATAAATTGAAAACATATTGTATTATAGTGGTTATATGTATTTTAAGTGGTGTCGAATAATAAAACTGTCCATCGTGGTGAAATCGTCTAAACAATAAACGCACTGAGTCCTGAATTCCTGAAATGCACAAACAGGTAAACAATACGATTTTAACTGGATCTGCATATGTACACATCATAATAATATATTTTGACTGAAACGACACATAATTTATAAGCAATGCATTTGAATCGTGTAAATTTATATTGTGCCATAAGTACACGCCCAAACAGTAAATAACATAACCTGTACCGTCGCTTTCAAGTGACCGAGACGTTATTATTATTTTATAATATTGTGTATTGTTGAATGCTAATTCCCAAACGTCACATTGTACATTTATCATTTCTGTGTGCGACAGTGGAACGTCGTTACTCTTTAATATTATATCATATATTGACATACCGCTCGTACAAAGCATGATCAATGAAATAACTTACTATGAGAACCATATGACAAGGAATATTTAGTATTCACACATTCATATTATAGAACATAATCACTCGGAGACAAATAAAAAATATTATCTCTCAAAAATGAATTATTTATTTTTATAAGTATACGCAATGTGCCAAAACATTCTACAAATACAATTTAATTTCATTCATATTATTCAAAATAATATATTACTATATTTTCACTTGTTAATTACTACATATATCTGTTGTTGTGTCTTTCGAACAATACATTTTTCAACTGAAATAAATTATGTTTTTTTTTTAAATATTTTATTCAATCCTATTATTGATGTATATAAAATGTCATAAAGTAAAGCCCTAAAATATATTATTTACTATACCTGAATACATATGGACAAAATAAACAATTTTTCTTCAATATATAACTATCCTTTAGTATATTAGAAGAATATATAATTTATTTATATTTTATGTATATACAATATTTATTATTTATACATTTTATAAGTGAATGGGTACGTTGGAAGCATCGGCATGAACTCAGTATTTAATATTCTATTGTTTTTATGAATGTCATTCTAAAAAAATGAATGAATTATAATTGTTGAAATTTGATAGTCTTGAAATTAAAACTTAAAATGCCATAACAAAAAACAATGAGTTTTTTTTTTTTTTTTTGTTTAAGGGGATTCGATCCCGTGATTTTCTGTCATTGTCTAGCACATGCGCGTCATAGGATTTTAGACGTATTTTTTGCCAAACGTACCGATGGCTATAGTAAAGCGATTAGAATTATAAAAACAGATTTGAATTTGTCATCAAATCTACTTGAAATCGACTTTCCCGCATTTTTGATTTTTTGATGTTAACTTCAACAAAAATTTAAAAATGACAATTTTTAATATAACATAACATTAATTGGAATTTGGAAGAAAATATCGAAAATGTTGAAAAGTCGATCTCAAGTAGTCTTGACGACAAATTCAAATCTGTTTTTATAATTCTTGTTGTTTCACTATTTCCATCGGTACGTTTGGCAGAAAATCCTATTACGCGTGCGTGTTAGACAAAGACAGAAAATCACGGTATCGAATCCCCTTAAGAAATACCTTCGGTTTGAATTATTTAAAAAAATAATTTTATGTATGCGTTGTATTTAGTCTAATCTGTAGAAATTCCAAGTCTCGATTTTTAAGTTTTTAAAGACAAAGGCTGCCCCGATTATACAAATCTTAAAAATTTTAAACCTCCAATTAGGCGAGAGCCTCCCATACGTACTGCTTTTCATAAATACAATTCTACTATAGAGCCGCTTCTGGTACCAATCAACTGTCTTATACCCATATGGCTTCCTCAGGTCAAAATTTTTCTCAACCTTCTTCAAGGATCAAAACTTTGTTAACCTCATTTATCTTCGAATTCTCGAATATCATAAAACTCCTCTTTTCCCTTCTTACTTCACTATTAAGTAAGTCACAATTATAAGCAATACCAAATGTATCCACTCGCGTAATTACATAATACCTATTAATATTAATAATCTTTTATGCTATATACAAGGTAACAAGGGGAGCAAGAGGGTACAAGGGCGTGCAATTGCACCCCTCTGGATTTAAAAAAAAAATGTTATGGTATTGAAAAGATTTTTTTGCATAATTATCTATTAAAAACTTTGTATCCGACGAAAAAACAAAAATAACTTTGTTTCGTCATATAATTTGAAAAAATATTTCTACGTATTTAACTAAAATAATTTAAACATTATTTAGAAATCAAAGTACCTATACTATGCAGTCCAGTGGTTCTCAACCTTTTTTGGTTCACGGCACACTATTATACATCACAAGTTTTCACGGCACACTCACGCACTTGACATCCATAACAACATCGGAAAGTTAGGCTTTTCGACACTAACAAACATAAAAAACAAAAAAACGGGAGAGGCTTCTTTCCATTGATCAGGGAATGCGTGTCTGCTTGTCTTCAATTCGACCACATATTGAACTTTTGTGTACGAAACGACAAGCTCAAATTTCTCACTAATAATTAAAAATCTATTAACTTTATGATATAATATTCCTTTGTTTACTTTAAATAATTTAGTTCTTAAAATATTATTTTGTTGCTGTATTAAAAAAAAAATGTCATATTTAATAACATTTCTCGTGGCACACCTAGACAATCTCGCGGCACATTACTGTGCCACGGCACACCGGTTGAGAACCACTGCTATGCACGATACACCCCCTGACAAAATTCCTGGCGGCGCCTATGACTGTATATCTTGACTGTTTGCTATATTATGTTCGTTGTCTATCTATATCTATATCACTATTACTACTATTACATTTATTATCATTAATATTATTATATAATATGTATCCTTAATATTGTAATAATTGTTGAGCCATAATAATCTACGACTGAAGACTAATAAAAAAAAAAAAAATTAACTTTTGAAAATATTAATAAGATATAATAAACATTCTTTTGAAATTGAAAAAAAAATATCATTCTGAAGATAATGTGTACTATGTGCTAAAATACCATTTCATTTGTATACTACACAAAAAATGTAATGTTAATTTTTACTACTATAGAAAACAGGAATGGTTCGTCGAAAAACCAATACAGACACACTCCTCTTAATTGAAAACGCGTGCCGTGTGCCTTGGCATACTCAACTATATTATTTAATTTATTTTTAATACCATTGTGTAAGGATCGTTTTATCAATACTTAATGCTAATATAAATTCAAGAGGCAGCATTTGTCTTTTTGGCGAAATCCGCCCAAAGCTAGAATAAGTTATCAGATCTAAAACGTTAAACGACTTTGAAGCTTTTTACCCTCTACTGCGCATTAATATTCGACCGTTTTGACTGTCTGTACTAATATAATCTCGCACAACAACTAGTTCCTAAACTTCTTGTGATTGTTAAATTCGAGTTAAACAATTGATCAACAAATCTGATTGTAAAATTGTACATCGTTTAACAATACCCACCTACCAACATTACGATTACGAATAAATGAATAAATGTTGTTAAATACAGAACTAGGCATTTAATAGATATTTAAGTATAACAAAATACTATAACATTCTTGGTCATCTGCATCCCATATTATTTATAATATATAATAGTTCAACTTAGGTATTTCAATTTTCACTGTGTCTATACAAATATAATCATTTATAAATCGAATACATTTTCTTTCTGAGAAATGTCAAAAGTTAAACATTAAAACAATGTTCTAAATTTAAATTCAAATGTATATTCTATTTTTAAATTTCTAGCACTTAAGAATTACCAAGATAAATATTGTTGTAATAAATTTAATATTTGTTGTTTTTATCTTCATATTCCATCGATTTTTTTACAAAAAACATCTTTGATAAATGTGTTATTTTTACGTACAATTGTAATGTGACAGACTCAATACAATATTATTTTTTGTCAAAAAAATAACGACAATAATTACAACAATACGGGAAACATAACGTATGTGCCAATCCATTGTATTTTGAACGTACACACCATCTACGGGAGATTTACGACGTGTGGTTCGGTGATTCGTTAATGGACTTTCCGCATACGACCATACTACTAATAATAATAAGGAACTTTAATTCTTAGTTTACACGATGCAGCGATTATTATTATTAAGAGGATTCCATTTGTTTTGAAGTTTTAACGAACTTTTAAAACGTTGTATAGCCACCTCACTTTTTGAATTCCCTCGTTATGTTAGTTAAATAATATAAATATTATAGATTATTTTAATCATTAAAATTTTAGTATCAAATCATACTATTACACGGCATACAAACTTATGGTTGATAAAAAACTTATCTATTTATTTGGTTGTTGAACATTTTAGATAGGTACTTTCTTCTTAAACGAATAATTCTCAAACACCACGGTTTGAACTCAAATCCCACAAAAATAGTTTTAATAAGAATTAAAAACATATTGCTCAAACTATATTACAACACCCAGAATTGTTTTAGATTAATTTCTAAAGAAAAAAAATTCTAACTGGATGAAGTAGAGCTATCGTCTGTATTCATTCAAAATCAGTGAAGAATAGTGTCATGATATTGTATTTTAAACTTTAAAGCAAAACATTAAATTGACTAGAGCTTGGCTAGGTGGTTATATATTTAATGACTAAGCATGCTAGATCTTCTAGAATTACCTGTAGTATTGCAGTATTCAATATATGAACAAACTGCTTACATATGCATTTGATTTCCAAACGTAATTTAAAATATGATTTATTTTGATACTAAGTTAGGTAAAAGCACATACTTAGATTAAATCTAACCTCTAGGACTTAAGAGTAAAAATTATTTTATTATCAATTTTAAAGGTGGTTTATGATAGAAAATCATAATTAGTTAATATTTAGGAGAAGGGGGAAAGGTAAAAATTAAAATTCCTAGTACTTTTAAATACAACCACAAAAAAACAAAAATCAAAAAAAATAAGAAAAAACAGGAATTTTTCAAAACCCGTGTTCAACATTATTGATTTTTTTATGGCTCAAAAACAAATATTCTAATTATATTTTAAATTTTCACAAATGTTTAAAATAGCATTCTCTATATATGAACAATTAATATATTAATTCTTTTAAATTGATATATATATATAATATATATAGACATTTATTTTTTTTTAAATGCTTCCATTTATATTTAATTATCAATAATAAAAGTTTGCTCAATAAAAAAATTGATAGAAGGTTCCTCATATATTTTACCACAATGAATTAATAAGATTAAAGATATACATCATTTATTTTGAAAGGATTTGACATCGAATATTGACATAATTCGTCATAATCACAAACAATTTAAAATTAAAAAAAATATTAAGTTATGATGATGTATTAAATGCTTAATTTTTATAGCTAAGGATTATTACTATTTTAATTTAAGGGTTTTTATAAGTATTAATTGTTTTAACCAAAAAACAAAAAAATAATATAAAAAAATAATTTTTTTATAGAAATTTAAGTTAAATTTTGGCATAATTTATATATTTCAACGAAAATTAATGTGTTTTATTTAATTTGTGATTATTAAAAAATATTACTCATTGCTACTTGAAATTTTAAAAGTATATCATTGCATTTTTATACGAAAAGACATTTTCGAATGCAATTTTTTTGCAAAAAAACAATTTAACCTACTATATCAGTGTATTATGTATTTACCTACTGTAATGTATAAATACAGTAAAAATGTATTTTAATAAGCAATAATAATACTGAATTTACTTAGAAATATAGACTGACAGATCGCTATCAATCAGATTCGTTTTTCTTTGTAGTAAAACGATTTTTTTTCACTGAATTTAAATTTAACACGTCATACATTTTGGTGATTTACTCCTCAATGATGAGGTACACTCGACACTTACTTTTCACCTTTTTATATTTCAGTTTGTTTGTTGATTTTATTTTTAGACCTTTAACTCAGTATAATACATCATATAAATTATGGATATTAAAATCCATCCTATCCACTCCCTCGCACCTCAATAGCCCATCGATATTTGCATAAAAATCGAATTTATGCATAGCAAAAGTGTTCGTTAAATTATGAACCCACCGATACTCTGCAGTGTGAATTGATTTTATTGACTGTGATGGGATTTTGATTGATTCGATAGCGCCGATGGCTAGATGTTATTTATATATGCGCAAGTGTGTATGGCGTGGCGTATGCATTTGTGGGAGGTAGATTTACATATTTGTATGCAAAATGACAGTGTACCTCATTAATAATAATAATAATAACCTTCCTGGGTAAAATGAAATCTCTCGAGTCTCGGTTGGCCAAATTGTGCACATTATACTTTTATTTCCCTTGTCGCGTTCGACACAACTGATCAAATCAAATAAACGATCACTTGATATTTTCCATAGTCATCCACCTGTACCTGGACGACGGAAAAAATAGTATGATTAATGTGACAGTCAATAATTAAGTCAACTAGCTGTCTTGTAATGTACTTTTTTATAATAAACGTCATATTATTGTGATTCCAAGAATAAATATTAGAAAACATTTACATTTAAAATTATGAATTGGTAACATTATAATTCTGCTGAACTACTTTTATATTTCAATGTTTGGCAAGTATTAATTGAACAAAATGTTGTCGAATCGCGTAAGTTAATCAGAAAAATTAAAATATAAAAATAATGATTTTCTAATTGATTACTTCTAAGTTATTCATTCTCCTTCATTAGATATGAATTTTCAAATCTTAGGGAAGTAAACTTTACTTTAATTATGTTTATTTCTATAAATCACTTATTAAAAAATAAATATTAATTAGTTATAGGTATTAATTATTTACTTTATATGACTACCTACATTTAAAATGTTTAAAAATAAATGTAATATTTAAGTATCCATAAATATTGGTAGCTATAAGTTTATTTTTCATATACATCTGTTCAATATATGAAATATAAAACAACATATATTAAAATAACCAATCTATGTAATAGAATCTAAATAATTATATATTATTGTTACTTATATCATTATCACCATATACTTGTAATATTCTTGTATTTCCTTTATTTAAATATTAAGATGACTGTAAATAACTTGTAAACATGTTTTGTTCCTGGCTAATGACTTTAATGTTGAAGCCGTATCAATAAATAATAAAAAAAAAAACAATAACATATTATAAGTACAAATGGTTGAGCGTATCTCTTTTGTCACAATTACCTTATAGTATTTTCAACTATGTTTAAAAATGAACATAAAATAAAAGTACTTAAATACTTTTTATGAGTAAAGAATAATTTTCCGACTCTTGAGTTTAGTTTTTATTCTATGGCTTTCATCTAAATTTATAAAACACAAGTTGGATTAAATAATTTAACTACATTAAAAGAATTATTTTAACTTCACTAAAAAATATTAATTTTGAATAGCAAATGTAGATATACCTTTAAAGATTATTTTTGTCATATAAAAGAAGAAAAATAATTTATTTGGTGTACTTTAATCTTTTATTTTTGGTTATTTTTTTTACTTTATACATGTAGAGTTAATAACTAAGAAATAAGAGTAAGTACACTTTTAAGAAAATATAAATATTATACTAAAAGAAATTATATTAGTTTTCTCTTAAACAAATAATATTTCTCTGACATTACAATTGTATTAAGTATGAAGTATTAAGTATTGTATTTAATTACATTAAAATTTTGAAATATTAATGGCCCATTGAAAAGGTTACTATAATGGGTGTGTTAAGGGTACCATGAATGCCTCCAACTTCGTTGAAATATAATTCAGTTGGCCTCAATTTTAGGTTAGGGTATCGGTGCTAATTTTCCAATCGTCCACAATTCCATGCAATTTGAAAATAATATTTTATACTTTAGTTATTATCTTAAATTTAACTTAGGAGAATATACTAAAAAATTAAAATATTAATTTCTTGTCAGGTGGCACTGCTGGGAGCCTTCCTTTTCTGTAATTAATGTTATTTTGTTATTTTGTCATCACACTTACTTATTATACCATTGTATAGATTGTAAATTCACTATTTTGAATAAAAAAAAAGTTATTATATTAATCATAATATTTTTCGTCTAATCTACTACTCAATACCTATTAAGAGGGGATAGGGTATTGATAGAGGTATTATATTTTTTTAAAGACTTCATCAAAAACAATTGACAAATCAAATTTTGATAAATTCTTCTTTCTGAAAAATGACAATTTTTTTTTAAGTTGAATCGAAGTCCAAATTTTCGGACTAATTTTTCTTTAAATAGTGCTAGAAAAATACATTTGAAAATAATAAATATTTCGCATATTTTAAATTCATATTTTAGCTTTAATAATTTATAATTTTGAAATTCCAACTATTCAACAGGGTGCGAGAGTTTTTCTTGAAAATTGATTTGCTTTTTTTCAGTAACCACTAACCATCTAGTTTTTTTATTTTCCCTAATTATTTAGTCAAGCATAACAAATTTGTACTCTTAACCCTAAAAAAATAATTAGATCAAATATTCTATAAAAAATCACTTTCAAAGGCTTATAATAGAAGCATTTTTACTGCTTCTAAAAACATGATATCAGAAATAGAAAACTCACACACTTATTATTGTGATAGCAATACATTCATCAGCCTTTGCTTTGATCATTGTCTAAACGATGATCTTATCTCATCAAACACAATATTTGACGTTATTTCGTTATATGAACTCGTATGTTGGCAATTTTTCTTAAATATATAAATCTATTTTGAAAAAAAAAATCATCTCTGTGATAAAAATATGACTATGTAATAAGTGTTATAAAGATTATTCAAATTTTCTATAGATACAATATTATCTGAGTAAAGTGTGAATCATGTTGTTGTCAAAATAAAATCTGTGATGGATTATCATAGTGATGAAAGTGTTTAAAATATAATTAATTTTTATTTACTATTAGTTTGTTTTAAAAATATATTTATTATACGATAATACGATTTGAAAATATTCATTAAAACAATTGAAAAACTTTATAGAACACCCCTACCATAATCCGGCATAACGCAAGCCTAAAAACTATACATGTTTATGAATGTTAAAAGTTTAACATTACCTATACCTATATCATAAAAATATGAACATATAATGTAATTTAAATAGTTAGTATGGTTTGTTTCTATTTAGAATGTCAACTATATTATCATTTTATTGGACATATCTCTTTCTCTCCTTCATTCATTTATCATTAAATTTCATTGTTGTTATAATATATATTTTTGATATTTAATAGATTTTGATTCTAGATTTTAAGATATTACTAACTAAGAACTCTGCACTATTGAGTACCCACATTTTTTTTTTTTTTTTATAATTATTTAATTCAAACAGTATCAACATAATTTTGTAAAATAATCTTATGTGATGTAAAAAAGGTTACTCTACAATATATATCGGGAAAGGTGTCCACTGATTACACTCCTGGTGTGAGTGAGTTTCTACATTAAAAATTTAATTAGGTTACGGTATTCAATATATTATATACATTAATGAAACAGTATATATTTTGAAATTAATAAATTACTATACGTTTATATTTATATTTAACTCATGAAAAATAACTGTACATTAGTAAATTTACAAATTTATAACTTTTTTGAAATTGTGACTTTTTTTCATTTAGAAAATAAATATGACATATTTTTGGTTTCCAAACTACGACCTTTATGTAGAACTATAAATTATTTGTCTGAAAAGGTTATTCATTTGTTTCTAACTTTGATGTATCATGTTTGAGTACCTATACAATTTCAAACAAATCGGTCACCAGTCATAACCACTAAAATTTAGAATCTATACTAGTCTTGTGAAGAAGACACGCATATTTATTATATTATTATAAACATTACTAATAAATACTAACAAAATATTGCTGAATTATGATAATTTTTAATACAGAATCTAATAGACATTTAAAATTTTTAACTGTTCATTTTGTATCTAACTTACCAGGATGATATTCAAAAAAAGTCTAAGAAGACGTACTTGATGTTCACATTATAGAGTAGGAAAATAGTGTATTATTACAGTAAATTTGAAAGCAATGACAATTGGTAAATCGTTATATTCGAAAAAAGATTCAGAGCAAAAATTTGTTATAATAATTAAGCTCGTTCAGATTATTTATTAATTTCTTCAATATGTTTTATCTACAGTTTTTTTTTCTCACGGTCAGAAAGCTACCGCGAAATTAAAAAAATACTTATTCAAACTACATACTACATTCGATTTTCACTCGATTCAAAATGATACATTGATACTTGGAACTTTTGAAACGCTTTTTCTGCCAAAAATAAAGTGTTAAAAGAAAGAGATAAAATACAAAAACCCATAAAGTTTAGAAAAGAAAATCATTCTTGTGAACTTCATTTAGAAAATGATTTAACTAAAATTAAATTTCTGAGTATTAGGTAGTAAAATATGTTATAATGTCGTGAAACCAACAATAAAATTCAAGTAATTATTGGAAGTTTTAAAAGTGACATAGTTTGTTTAGACTTTTTTTTAACACTTCAATATTTAAAAACATCACTAATATTGACAGGTTTTTTGCCGTGAACATATTTTTTTCCTATTTAAAGACCATAAGCGGTTAAATCAGTAAAAAAAAGCACTTTGTAGTTTGTATAATGTATATCAATTAATAAAATATAAACTATACATATATTTTGGTCATTAAAATCAAAATCTATAACCTACTTTTTTAATAAATATGAATTTTTACTAAAAGGTTGTTATTAGTAGAGTCAAACACTATGAATTCAAAATTATTTTAAATACATCTTATTCCATTAAAATCTATATAAGAGTATTTTAATCTGACATTTAATGATTTTATTTTTAATTTAAGTTCGAAAAAAAAAAGAAAATCCTACATACCAAGTAGATTTTCGTGATGAATACTTAAACACCAAATCCATTAGTTCTATACAAGTACCTATACAATACCAGGCACGTATAGTTTATAAGATAAAAATAAATAATTAATTATCTAATCGCATTAAGGGAGGTTAAAATATACACTAGAAGTACCTATATATGTATATATTTTTTTTATTATATATTGAGTTAACAATTCAAGTATTCAATTGAGCTAATAATTCAAGTACCTAATACCCTTAACAAAATTATGTTTTGTTTAAGTATTATTTTACAGTATGGTCATCGGAAATTGGTGAGTGCTATGATAGTGTTAACCTTTTTTTTCTTTTTTTTAAATTCAGAGTGGATGATAAAATATGTTGGTTTTTTACCAAAACATTTCACTTAATGATATAAGTAAACATAAGAAATTATTTTAGTTGATATGATAAATGTGAATTGTATCAGAGAGTAGAAATTGTTCTCTATAAAATTAAAAGAAAATACTGGTTGGTTGGTATAGTTAAAATATTTTATTATTAAAAAAGTTCACAAAACGCAAATCATATTTTCACAAAAAAATAAATTTTAAGATAAATATATGAGTTGAAACTAAAAACTAGTTATAAAAAAGGTGGATAAGTCGTGGATGTCGCTCTGCTGTACAGTAGGTTACAAGTGGGTTACTGTAATGGATGGAATTAAATTTGAATCCAATGATATTATATCATTATATACGAAAAACGATTCTGAGCGAAGACGGTTTATCTGTCTAGGATATATTATAGATTATTAAAAATTTTCAAATCTTAGATTTAAAAATAATTTTTTTTACAAATTTCTAGTTTAAAATAATTTGCCAATTTTCGTGATTCATAATATGTTGTCAAAATTCAAAATTAAAATGCTTGTAAATAAAAATGGTGACTATATTTTAATTTTATTTTTCACCTGCTATTGTAAAAATATGTGAGGAGCCTTATATTAAATTTTCAAATCTTAGATAGGTACCTATAAAAGGAAATTTTTTTATGAATTTCTAGCATAAAATAATTTATGAATTTTGGTGATTTTTACGTATGTTGTCAAAATTCGAACATTCAATGCTTGTAAAAAAAAAAATTGTGACTATGAATTTATTTTATTTTTCAACTTCTATAGTTCAAATGTGTTAGAAGCCTTGTATTAAATTATCAAGCTTCTCTGCCGAACAAATAAATTTCTATCGATATTTATACAAAAAAAAAAAACTAAAAAGTTGAAAAATTAAAATGTCAGTAAACAGCTCAAAATAAATCTAAATATTTTGAAAATTTTGTCAAATATAGAAAATGCCTATATAAACATTCAGTGAAAATTTCAAGTATCTGCGGTCATTTGTTTTAGACTTTTAGAGTTACACCTAAATAAAAAAATCGCTAAATGTGAAATACAGTGAAAATCCAATGTTGTAAAAATTTAAATTTCAAATGCTCATAAAAATTTAATTTGAATTTCCGGTGGACTTTTTATTTGTGATAAAGATTTAAAAACGTTTAAGGAATCTTGTATTAAATTTTCAAATCTTAGATTTAAAAAGAAAATTTTTTATGAATTTCTAGCTTAAAATAATTTGTAAATTTTCGTGACTTTTACGTATTTTGTCAAAATTCAAACTTTGAATGCTTATAAAAAAAAATTGTGACTATGAATTTATTTTATTTTTCAACTGCTATTGTAACAATATTTTAAGAGCCTTGTATTAAATTTTCAAGCTTTTCAATCTAACAAATAAATTTTTATCGATATTAATTTTAAAAAAACTAATAATGATCGAAAATTTCAAATGCCTATGAATAGTTCAACTTAAGTCGAAAATTGCATGGTGGATAGAATATACTTTTATAAACATTCGGTGAAAATTTCATGTATCTATGGTCATTTTTTTTATAGTTACATCAAAAATCAAAATCGATTTTGTCGAAAAATGATTGTGCGTAAAATGTCCCGTTTTTCCCTTAATTTTTAGTTTGTTTTTCTCGATTATTTAGAAAAGTGTTAAGAATTTTTCACTTTTGACCCCCCCAGAGTACCAACTAGATTCACTTTCTGATTGAACGAGGTACTGAAGTCAAAAATCGAAGCACTTTTACTGCCCCAAAAAGTGATGACAGACACAAAAAAAAAAACACACATCATGATAAAATCAATACATTCATCGCTCCGCTCAGAATCTAAAAAATATCGTTTTTTGAAATTATAAGTAAAAGTTTAGATGCAATTTGGCGTCATATAGATTGAATTACTTCATCTAGGCATTATGATAATATACTAATAAAATGCTGATATTTATTTTATTATGCATATTGTATATGATATATGTTTTGTGATTAAAAAATTTTCAAACAATTTCATTCTTATATTATTTCTAAATCGTATAGATATTACAATATTAATATTTATGAAATGTAAAGCATAAAAATCATGTTATTGAGAATTCAAACAAATTTTAGAATACATGTTAAAACTTAAATGTAATTTATTTACTTTTATGACTGATTTAATAAATAATTATATTTGAAGTTGTTATATAAATATTTTATCTAAATTAATTTTTGAATACAAGCAAGAGTTAAAATTAGCATATGAATGTCGTTTGCGGAATAGCCAACGCATTTTGTTGATTTAGATGCTAACACTATTTAGATGCATCGCATATTCGTCTTCATGACTGAATTATTCCCATGTTGATTCTTCCGTTGTCTTGTTAAGACTGAATAGATTCTTTTTATCTCCGTCTTGAGTTCTAAAACTGTATAAGATATATTATAGGTACGTGCATCCGCTATCTTCTGCTACGACATTTACATTTTACCATTATTCGTTATTTTTATGTTTATACCGATCACCTCTGTGGGATTAATCTAATAATTTCATTCATATTCCGTAGATTTTTATAGGTCATCATTTATGTTTTATCTGAATTCATACAATTTAATCAAATTAACGCAATCATCCTGTCAATATTGGATTTCAATCTTGACTTAGGTATATACCTTTGCATACGACCTACATCATCTTTGTTCGAACTTTATATATGAATGCTTTATGTGTTGTTTGGATGATATAAAAAGTACACACATTATCAAATTATTGTGAATATAAATAATTTTGTTCAATAACTTAATAAGTAATTGTAGTACGACACTTCGATAAATTTTCAACAAATAAATAAATTACGATATTATTTTTACTTAGTAAATCTCGTCAGAACGTAATTTTATATATTTTTCAAAACAATTATTGATTTAAACCAACATACTTAAACGCAGAAACATTAACAGATTTAAATCAAAAGTTAGGTACATATAATTACATTATTATATATCACGGTATATTCCCGTAAATATTAAAAGAAACACAGTTTTGTCCAAAAATTACTGTCCAAATGTTTAAATTTGTCAACGAATGTTTTCCAAGCAATTTAGATTAAATATAATATGCAATTTGTCTTATTTATTTTGTTTAAGTAATTTAGGCCAAATTTATATTTGTTCCACTGTGTTTATCCAAAGTATTAAAAGAATATTCATTGAACACAAGTAAATAATTAATTAGAGAGAACTATAGGATATGCACTTTTTAATAAGCAAAATTAAACGAAAACATAAGCTACAAAGTAATACGTTGTCGACATGTTGTCAAATATAAACAAAAAAAAAAAAAAAAATACGTAGTTATTTATCAAAATAATTCACGGTAACCACGCAATGACCACGTGCCAATAAAAAGTCATGCGATTTAAATAGTACATACCTATATATTTAATATTTAAAAACAAGTCCTAATAATGTATACTTTGGTGAACATATACATAATACATGCGAAAAATAACTTTCTGGTAGTGTTATCAAAAAGCATATAGTATTATTCTAATTATACAAATTATTGATGTTATTTGACCTTATTTGATGTGGATATTCATATATTATTACGGTAAAGTTAAGATATGCTTTGTATCATCTATATAATTATTACACTTTATGTGGTCATTATTTGTATGAACAATAGAGTCACGCTAAGCTTTTCCCGAACGGTTTCAGCTAAAAATCCTTTTTCACATTGTGCATGCGGTCGGTCTTTGTATACGCTGCCCTCGTCGTTATTGACGACGACGTTCAATTCTTCATACATGTACGTATATGCCCATTTTATTTTAACACAAACACTATGCTTACAGTACAGCGTAAATTTCCCATGATGGTTGTACGGGCCATTTGACGGGTAATGTACTGCCGTCACGACTAAGTCCTAAAAATACGTTGTACGTTGAACGTACCTTAAGGCAATTATTTTTCTTTGTTGGCGAACCGTCAAGCGGCCGATTAGTGTGGAACACCAATTTTAATAAAAAAAAATTACAATTTTTTTCCATTTCAATTCCCGGTCTTATTTCGAGAAAGTAATAAAGTTACATGATGTAAAACAATGGTTTACATGAAACAATAGAATAGGCAGATAGTTACTTTTGAATACAAAAAAAAAAATTGTAAAATTTCCTTTTTTTCAGCGGAAATGTGAACAGTAAAATAGAGTAAGTATTTTACTTTTTATGAAGGTATATAATATATTTTCCGAGGTTTTTATCATCTGTTAACTAAGCTATTAAAGCAATCTCACGGATTAGATTGTTATTTTGTCATACACCTACACATTTATTGCTGGTATGAATCGTTGTTTTATGTTCTATTATTTTATGAACTGATCGAAATAAGTCTTTGTAGTTTTTTTTTCCGTAAAGTATTCATAGAAAATGTTTAACGTCGTTTCAGATTACCGTTTAAATTACATTGATACTAAAAATGAACATTTTTGCAATATTTATAACATTTCTAAATACATTTAGTATAATATTTAAGACAAGTTTTATGGAAGACAAACCTTTTAAATATTTTTTATATCATTCTACCCCAATTAATTATTTCTCGCGTATTTGGAATATATTTTATATATCTGATTTTACTACCTAGCTGATTTATTCAAAAAAAACTATTCTAACAAAATCAATATCCATTGTTTTTGAAACAATCCAGATTCTGGAACATTCAAACTCGATAAAACTAAATAATATAAAATATATCTTTAAAAATATTTACCCTTCCCTCGACCTCACCAACTTATATTTCTTCTCACTAATTGTATAAGCAAACTCATTTATAACAAATTATAACTAACAGTGACCAAAATACATCACTGCCATTACTTTCTTTTGAAATGGTGAGCTCTCAGTACTCACTTCGACACAAACGAGAATATAAAGCCTTAAACTATACTTAAAGTAATTGGTATTGACACAGCTCTCGTAGCATAACTTCTAAAACATATTTCACCGAACACAGTTACGCCAAATAGATGATTCACAGCAGGGTCTATCGGTAACGGTAAGTCAGAACAAAAATCATTCCTAAAAATATGATTTTTCTCATTCGGTCCAGAGAGTTCAACCCATTAATCATTATTAAAGCGTACGATAAACTAAAAATAATTTATTTTCACTATTAAAACAATCTCTAATAAATAATTTAAGTGTAGTTATATTATATTATTATTATTCGTGTATATTCTCATAATGATAAAACTGTGTATGCGTAAATAATGTCGTCCTTAAACTCAGGTAGATATGCAAGACAGAATCTAAGATTATAACTTCTTATTCCGTATTAAATATCAAGTCCCATGGTTTGATTTTTTTAATGATAAAAACAGTATATATTTTAGTATAAAGAAATGGAGCGATCTGATTATTTTACTGGAGTAGTGAAATAGCAAGGAAGAGATTATGCTATTATGTTATTCCGCTGTGTATTTCCCTGTCAAGTTTAAATATAAAATATTATAAAATATATAAGTTATTTGATGGTGATTTTTAACATTTGATGCGCATAAAATGTTTTAACTATATAGTATATATATATATTATATATATAATTATAACAGGGCTTGAAATCGAAATTGAATTGTTCGGTTTTAATTTCAATTTTGCTTATTGATATGATATTAGATTTTAATTACTTCAATAAATTCAAAATAATATATTGATTTTAAAATGTTATAGTTTTTGTATTTTTGCACAATATACATACATTTATTTGTTGATTTATTGTTATACATTTTTAAGATTATCTATCTTTTATTTAAATTATAACTTATACATTTTTACGATTTTGGTCTTTACCTACTTTCGTCAAACGTGTGCGAAATTGTCATTCAGATGTTCTATAAGCGTCATCTAGCGATACCGTGAAACAGGAATAACAAAATGAAATATTACTATTATTGCGTATTAGTTATTACCAATCAATGAAAAATATTTTTAATATGAGTTTTAAATTTCAGTTGATTTTTATAAAAAAAATTTAAATTATTATTATTTTGACAAACAATCATCGTTTTAAATATTATTTAATTATAATATTATTAATTATAAATATACAATATAAAGTTTGATTATAATTAAAATCGATTTAAAGCCCTAGCTATAATATAATTTACCTATATGGGCATGATTATATTATGTACCTAAATACCACGTATCAATTATCTTGTTTGGTGAAAAGGATACAAACTAAAAATACAATAACAATACCATTATGAAATTATGAAATATATATCTAATTGTATATTGTGCTTTATTGTTTTTGATAAAATATATTATAATGATTATAATGTACAGAGGATCAATTTTATGATGGAAAAAAAATATTTAAGAGATTAGGTACATTATATTATTTTTCTTTATGAATAAATAACGTAGGTAAACCGTATACATTTTCCTGCTGACAAGATTAGTAATTTAACTTAATTAATAAATCACGATCATTATAGTTTCTTCTTAATTAAACCTTTCAAAATATAATTGTACGTTAATATATTTTAATTTTGATTTATATTATTCATTAATAAAATAAATCATTTGCAAAAAAAGTTTAAATTTGGATTTCTCATACCAGAGTCATGGTTACCCATCACAAAATAACGACTATTTAATAAAATCAATATAAAACTCTTTAGAATCATATGTTATGAAACGTGAGTGTACTATGGAATGCGACGCTATTAATATTTAGGTCCTTTTACGGTAATTATCATTAGTTTTTTTCCTAAAACTTTTACATTTTGTTTTAAGATATATTATTTCTATGGATAATAAATGATTCTCCTATCAAATACTTTTATCAGTACATATTATATATATTACATCAAAAATATGCGTTAAAGCAATAAATTAACATATATTACATATATGAGATTTGGCTGATACATCACACACAATAAATTCAATTTTTAAATTAAATAAACTAATTATTGATATGAATTTCATCCTAACTGTATGAAATATTTAAACACATATTTTATTTTATTTTTATTACTGAAGTGCCTTCGCTGGTTGGTTCTTCCCTCAAGACACTCAAGCCTATATACATATATATATATATATACAATAAATAACATCATTTATGCTTATTATACTTTTTTTTATGTACAGATTGTATAAAATCTAGATTAAAAAAATATATATATTTTTTTTTAACTAGGTTAAGAATTAAAAACTATTTTTAAACCGTAAAAAATGCCTACAGATAATACAGGTATATAATAGTGGTACCTAATTACGTTTAATAATTAAAGTTAGACAACATTCCCTTTCAAAACACTTAATTTTAAAATTTTAAATAAGCACTTATCGTTATCAACTATTTCCAATCTATACTTATGTAAAAGGGAACTAATTATTTATTTAATATCGAATAGCCATAATAGATAAAACTAACAAAATGTTAAGCTTTTTATAAGTGTATTTAAGATGTTCAACAATCTTTAGGGTTATACTCTTATACTCACTCACTTTTTAAATAATTAACTATAAGATACAGTGAAATTGCAGTGTAATGAACTTCTACTATTCGATATATTTTAGAGAACCATAACCAAATGAGAAGCAAAATTATTTTATTTAATTTAATAAATTTCTCTATAGTACGAATTTCACTATAAATCCTTTGAGATTTTGTAACATGGAAGATTTACAGAACGTTATATTTTACATTCCAAGCTCTTAATTCATCACATATTCCTATTTCATCGCTTGAAATACCTAGTTATACGAAATATTATTCACTGTATCAGTTAATAAACTACCATGGGTCAAACTCAAAGATTCCTCAGGATTGTTTATAGTATCATGCTTATAAACTTACGATATCATCACAAATCAGTAATGTTTTACTTGAAATTTAATTTAGTAAAGGGGAAGTTGTAGCTTCTGATATTATGTTTATACGGAAGTTGAGGGTTGTTTCAGAGAATTTTTCAAATTGGCTTTACGTCTATCTATCTTTCTCCGATTATATAATTCTCTACAAGTGATATGTTATTTGAAAAAGCTTTTTTTCCTTTTTCTAAAATTAGAAAATAGGTGCCTTATAAAATAGCTTTTAGACAAAAATGATACATACACTCTCGATAAAAATTGATTATTGTTAATTAATACTGACATTCAAACTTTTAACATTGGGTGATTATTATAATCCATAAAGATCTAACACTTGTGTGGAAATGTTTTATTTCTGTCTAACATCTTACACTTTTTTTGTAAAAAACATTTTTATTTACATGTAAGTTCTTTTTACACAGAAATAATAGTACATACATACATAATACATTATATAAAAAAATGATCCATACAATTTATAAACTAAGTATGAATTACTTTTGATATAGAACAATCTCAACAGTGTTGTATTATTATGATGATCTACTTGCCAGTCGCTATTAATAAAACAAATGATATAAATACATTTTTAAAATATTCCCTCGTTATTCATCGGTGAATTTGAAATAAAATTACTATAGAAATTATACTTCGGTTCTGTTATTACTGATTTTTCCCATTTAGTTTGTTTATTTTCTATTTGCTCAAATGTAGACATTAAATTATTAAATAAGCTTGAATGTAATGTATAAAATATATTTGTATAACTATTCTTAAATACTCACCCTCAGGTCTAAAAATATTATTAAATATTCATAAAGAAATATTTTTTATAATAAACAATTTTTTTTTTTTAATTATGTTTTATATTTTGACTTTCATTGAAAAGCAATACTGAAAGTTGTGAATTTAATTTATTATGATTATGATGATTTATTCATATTCCATAGGTGATAATTTTTATGTAGATACCGCAATTAAATACGATACCCGTTATTCTTTGACACTTAAATAGTTCAGCATAAGTCAATAATTTTGTAGTTTATACAACACTGGAATATAAAAATTCAGTGAAAATATTATGTATCTTCAGCAATTTTTTTAAAGTTACATCAAAAGCCATGAACTATTTTTTCGTAAGCATATTTTGCGCAAAAATTTCAGTTTTTCCGTGATATTTGTTTTGTTTTTCCTTAATATTTTTTTGAAAACTAATGGAAATTTGAAAATTTGAGTTTCCAAATGCACCTACTAGATTCAATTTTCAACCGGAAAATATACTTAGTTGAAACACCAAGCATTATGACGACTACTTATCGTGTACACAGACACAAAAAATAAAAACAATACGCACACATCATAGTAAAATCAATACATTCATCGGTCCTCACAGAATCTAAAACGATTTTACGTGAATGAGTTTTGTCTATTTTGTGCGCGGACCAGAGATAGATAACAAACAATGAACTAAGATATAGTAAACGAGAAAAAAATAGCACAATGTATAACTATTTGTTTATTTCATGGTGCGTGCATTGTTATAGTAAATATTGTATCGATTATTTTCAGATGTTTTACTGTAGTAACTATAGTTATACATTTAGTGAGTACTGAGTATATTATTAGCATTATAATCCAAAAGAAAAAATCATAAGAATCTCGTTTAATTTAATACGCATAATATACATTTGTTTAACAATTATTAATTTTATTTAATATACGTAATGATATATATATATACAAATAAAGAATAATTAATTGAAGAACTTGACCAGAACTGTTTAGAAACTCCTATTTTACCAACAAGAGGTACAACTTTTGTGGTGATTAGACTAAACAATCTTTGTATTTAATCTTTTTGTATTCACCATAAAGATGTTTTTTTCTGGCCAATGAATTACTTATCTTATCTTATACATATATATCATATCAAAAATATTGTGATAAAAAAAAAAAAAAAACACGGTACATTTTAATCTCAATAAATCAAAAATAATTTTGATTTTACATAATGTATAACTGTAATTTTACCAGTATTATAATTCAATTAATATAATATAATGTGAAAATTTACAATTTTATTTTATAAAATGCTGTGTTATTTTATTCGTGTTATTAATGTTTTTTTTTCACTTTAGTTGATAGTTTCAGTAGCACTGACTAAAAAATATATACAAAATCGTTGAAAACATTACAGTGATGTAACATATAAAATGTATATAAAGATAAATAAATAAACAAAAAATGTAAATGACGCAAATAAATATTCTATTTGGTTCTACTCACATATTATAATTTAGTAGTGTGTACAAATTTATTCCTCCAGAAAAAATATATAAAATCTTCAGTTACTAGTAAACGATGCAGAAGAGACATAAAATTAATTGTAAATCAAATCCACTAGATATTTGATTGAGGATAAAACTAATGTGGCAGAATCGGTTATAATAGTTGGAAAGAAGTATCCAACTATTTTTTGAGATAAAATTATAACGCTCTGGTAATCAGTTCACGTCCATGCAACATTGCACATACCAATAATATATTAATATGCATACTGATTCAAAACAAAAGTGTAATTAATTTAACTACCTGCTGATTTTATATTAACATTAAATACTTATAAATAAAACACCATCCGTATATTATTGAATATTTATACTCGTACAATTAAACAGGTAATATTAAATATTATAATATATTGCATCTGTCTTAAATATTACCCAATTACAAAAATTTCTAAAAAAAACAGGGTTTAATTTTTAGATAATTATTTAGTTAAAAATGCAATAAAAACATTCTAGTAGTTTGTCACACATTTTAGTTATATATTTTATATGTATATGTCGTAACCACTTCGTGAAATTGATCTTTTCATGAAAAGATGACCATTTCGTAGAATGAAAACACGTTTTTTACACTTTGTGAAACTCAAAAATATTTCAAGAAATGGTCACTCAAATTTAACATCGTATAATTTTTTTCATAAAGTGGTCACTCACTTTGAGTACTGAAATACAACATTTAACAACTTATTCTACCATTATCAATTTAACTTAAATAACTACGTATAGTAATAAAGTTAATTATTTCATATTAATTTATTAACCGTATTGTGAACATTTTTTATTTATTAGAGCAGAAAATGAATTGTGACAACGACTGTTACATTTTAGACTACCTTTAAAACAAACGCATCTTTTGGTTTGACAAGCACTTTTACACGAACAACTTAACGGAAACGTTAAGTTTGATTATATCCATATTAACCTCGTGCCCATGTCAAATAATACAATAAATACTAAAATTATATCTAAATAAATTATTCTATACGATTAGACCTAACCTGCAATTACCAAGCTATCTGAGATGTGTAGATGATATTTATTGATTTTTATAAGTCATAATCATAATGATGATCATAAAAAATTAACCTCACGTGAAACTGTCCAAATTGTATCTGGAGGTCAAAGATTTTAAAGTTGTACGTGTAAAAGTGCTTGTCAGACCAAAATATGTGTTTGTTTTAAAGGTAATCTAAAGTGTAACAGTCGTTGTCAAAAGTAATTTTCCTGCTCTAATAAATAAAAAATGTTCACAATAAGATTATTAAATTAATATGATATAAATAAACTTTATTACTATACATATTTATTTAAGTTAAATCTATAAGGGTAGAATTAGTTGTTAAATGTTGTATTTCAGTACATAAAGTGAACGAACACTTTATAAAAAACATTACACGATGTTAAATTTGAGTGACCATTTCGTGATTTCGTGAAATATTTTTGAGTTTCACAAAGTGTAAAAAACGTGTTTCCATTCTACGAAATGGTCATCTTTTCATGAAAAGATCAATTTCACGAAGTGGCTACGACATATATATATATAAATGGGTAAAAAATGAATTCACATTATATTTTTATTCATTACAAATACATAAATAAATACATGCGATAATATATTGAAATACATTTTATAACATTTATACATTCGTATAGACTGCAGAATATTTTACTAATGATTAATGAAGCTATGAAAATAATTCAAATGATAACATTAAGTACGTTTTAAAATCAAATCAAAAATTAAAAATTGTTTATGCAAACATGGAGTGCTAACTAATTCTCTTAAAATAAAATATAAACATTGAATAATTTCAACTTTTCATATAAGTTTGAGGTAATAAGATTAATGTATTATCACCCATCAAAATATTTTCATATTTATTTAATCGATAAAATTATAACAAAGCACAGACAATAATGTACATTGACCAAAAATACTCACAATTTTATTGAAATTATGGTATGTATTTTTTTACACGTTTAATTTTTTTTTCATCCAGAAAGAAATCCGTTTTCGAAGATAAATTTTGATTATTGTCATTTGTTTATGAATCGTCATATTTTTCTTTTTTTTTTTACATTATGAACTAGGAAATGAATAGAGATAAGTATTAATCATCTGTTGAAGTGCTCAAATGCCTTTGTTTGGTTTTTAAATATAAAAATTAAATGACCTAATCAGTTTACCTTTATGAGATAACAGAAATAATACCAACTGTGGGTTTACAAAATTATTATACTAAAATCAGTAGAAACCATTTTTTTCTTATCGTAATTATCTGTTTAAGTGGGCCATGCTGTTTTTAAACTCCTCAGTCACAAAATATATGCACTCGACATTTTGATTGAATGAGAAACTTTCAGTACAAAAAAAAAGATAAACTATTTTACGTTCTTTATACCGTCTAATTGGTTTTTAGATAACGTGTGTTAATTATAAAGATAAACTGTTTAATTATCCGAGAGAAAAACAATTTATTTTTTACAGTTCGTCACCATTATTTTAGTGAAAAAGCTGCCAATAAATTACGTAGGTAATTGTATTCTAAACATTTTAATTTTTAATTTATTATATAATAACTCATCATAATATAATATAAGCCTAACAACAACATATTTATAAATCTGTTTGGTCGTTTTAAAAAATTATATCTCAATAAAATTTAATTTTAGTTAAATCACATTTGACAAAATACACGTTTCGATTTTGTATTATGTATATTTTTGTTATAGATTATATAAATAATGTGCAATTCTGTTAGCAGGTATTTTATAACATAAAATATCATCACGTAGTGTACTAAATATTTTGAACTAGTTAAAGTGACTATATATAATATACTAAGCCAATATATCAACCTGATATAACGATTCACTTCACTACCAGAGAAAAAATGTATTGATTATTCTGGTAGGTGTCTATACTAAATTAATATGTTGGCCTATTGTTGTGTTAAAAACCAATATTTATGTATATATTAAAGTAATGAACTTCAGCAGGGTGAGTAACGGTTGTTTTTATATGGGTAATTGTAATTGGCAATTAAATAAATTATAATATGCATAAACTATTAAAATAAAGATGTAAGTAGGTATCCTATATCTTAAAAAAAACAAAAATTATTTAGTAGGTATTATTTTGGAAAAATATTATGTATTTGGCCCGGGATTGTCGGATATTTAGAAATGTGTTAGGTTTACACAATATCTTTGATGCTATATGAAAAATATATATTATGGGAAACTGGACGTAAATTAAAACTAACGGCCCGATAACGCCAACCGTATAATGAACGATAGATGCAGTATGTAGCCTCTGTACTGTGCTCTTCTACGCATAATATCAAGGACCAAAAATTCACTAGGCAGGTATTATATTAGATATTTGAATTTATTTTCACTCTCACAATAATTAAGATGGATATACGTCAAGATAAAGTATTTATGGCAGGTAAATAATAGTTAAAAATAAGAATAAATAAATAATAATAATTTTGATCCACATAAACTGAATCCAGAAACATCAAATATATTATTATGTTACTAGATACAAGACCATTATAGTATATCCATATCCAGCGCGACGGTAGTGGCGCGAAGCTAAGTAAAAAAAAAGCGAAGCGGTCACTACCGTAGTATATTACACGAGCCCATTGAATGTGTGTAAATTTGCCCGTTTTCTTTAGCCAGGGCTACAGACCTAATGAATGAACGGATTGGTCTGTTTGTGGTATCAATAGATCGGGCATGATTTGTAGCTTATACCTTTGTCATTTTCGAAAAAATTGGTTGAATAATAACGAATATATTAGCAAAAAAATCAAGTATTTTTGAAGCAAAAAGATATTGTGCTTGACCGTTTTTAGTAATTACGTTTCACGCAGCAGCGCACGAGACCGTATTACCCCCTCTATTCCGTATACATTTTCGTCGCGGTCGTACACTGGGCAGCGGTTGCGACTTGCGGACTTGCGGTTCCCGCCGTTGCCCGCGTCTTTGCTTATCGTATTCGTAATTTCTGTTATCGACATTCATCATGAATAAATAAAAAAAATTTTAATTAAAATTATTTTGTCATGACATTCATATTTTTGGCGACATTCGATGTAGATGCGTATAGCCGCCGCCGCGCCGGTAGAAAAACTACGTTTTATTTGTCATCTCATTTTATTTGTTGTAATTGTAGTAGGCCATACTACCAGCTATACTACTATATTATTTATTTATATTATAATTTGTGATTCTTTATTTCTAAAATGGTTTCTAAAACATATAAACAGAAGTTACGAAAAAGGAGAAATTATTGAGAAAAAAAAAACGACAAATACAATGTGTATGGATGAATGTTTAATAAAGATAATAGATAAATGGCTACGATTTAATTACACTGCAATACATTTTGAACGATGGCCTCGAGGGGGTAAAAATGTACATATTATAATAATGGAAAAAAAATTGAATATGATTTTAAAAAAAAATTAGAGTATATTATATAAACAAACATAATAATAAAATAAATTAATAAAAACATAAAAAATTACATATTACATGCCAGTACATAAAAATATGTTATAAAAAAACTACTGATATCCCAACAAAAACACTTCGCCGACTCCGTGTAAAAAATTTCTAAGTAAAAAAACACTAGTCATCTATAAGATTTCAGCATTATAAATATGTGATATCATAAATAAATGCTAAGTTAACTTAAATTTGAAAAAAACTAGTAATTTATAATACTTAAACATTATAAAGCTGTGATATCAAGAATACATGCTAAGTAAATTAAATTTTAAATTAATTGATTCTATCTCAATCATTTATTTACTTGGCTAGAATTTATATATTTTGACAAATAAACATGTCTATTCATAACTAGACTATTAAAAAAATTTCCATGACAAATGATACTAAATTTGTTTTATAAAAAAGTCTTAGTTATTAATTTATAAAGAAAATAAATTCTAGCCAAGTAAATAAATGATTGAGATAGAATCAATTAATTTAAAATTTAATTTACTTAGCATTTATTCTTGATATCACAGCTTTATAATGTTTAAGTATTATAAATTACTAGTTTTTTTCAAATTTAAGTTAACTTAGCATTTATTTATGACATCACATATTTATAATGCTGAAGTCTTATAGATGACTAGTTTTTTTTTACTTAGCAATTTTTTACACGGAGTCGACGAAGTGTTTTTGTTGGGATTCAATTAGTACTTAAGTATGTTATAATAATGTGTAAAAATATAAGAACATCACTTTTCGAAACTTTTTTTGAATTAAACAATAAACATACATAATATTATAATATTATATATTTCTGAATAATAAACATATTTTATTTAATATAGGTATTAGTTAGATATAAGAGATACCATGGTAAAAATGGTATTAATAACAAGAAAATAATACGTTTATATTTTATAATATATGCCCGATATATCTTAAAATTATTTGAAAATAATTTCCAAAACTAGATGAAGTTTTAAGAATTTTAATAATTATGATTTATAACAGTAGTAATAACGTAGAACAGTGTTTCCCAAAGGGTGTGCCGTGAAATTTGGAAGGTGTGCCACGATAACTTGAACTTTTTTTATAAAAAAACATAAAATGATTTATAATGGTAATAATATATTTATTGCAATTTCTGTAATTATCAGATTCTCTGTTTTAATAAAACTCCAAAACTGGAACAGTTTAAGTTCATTAGATTTTAATTTCAAAGAACGATTAGATCGAAGTTCTAAAAGTTGTTCTTGTTCAACTAATCCTAGATGTGATATTATATCTGATGTTACTGCAAAAGGATTGCGCACTCAATTATATTTGTTAATTGGCAAAGATAGGAAGTATTTTTTCATTTTTTCTTTTAAAGTGATGAGATGATTTATTATCAAATCAGATGTTACTTCTCCATCTGGATCAACATCTGCTGTTAATGGAAACATTTGCAGTTGTTTTTTTTCTTCGTGTGACATCAAAAGATTAATTTTCTATAAAAACCCATTTAATTTATCAGACGGTGTTAATATATTTTCATCTTTAACTTACATATTGGAATTAAGGATATTTAAATGTTTAGAAATATAAGCTAGATAAGCAAGTTTTCAGACCATAATGGATTATTTAATTGAGTTACGAAATTGGTATTTGGGTCTTCATTATTGAACAATTACAACAACTCATTTTTAATTTCATAAAATATGTTTAAAACCTTACCCTTTGATAACTATCGAATTTCAGTATGTAAAACAAAAACTTCACACTACAAGTACAGCTATCAAGAGATAATAATATTATTACCTAATAACGATAATGATACCCAACATAATTATATACGTATTATTCGATAAGTAGATAATATTTATCAAAAGTGTGCCATGCCTTATAATAATTAATAATAATGTGCCGCGATGGGAAAAAGTTTGGAAACCGCTGATGTAGAAGGTACTAGATATATTACAATTATTCAAGTTTTCATAGTTATTTTTATTTTGTGGTCATATTTTAAGTGTTTTAAATTATTTAAGAAAATGGACGCCGAAATAATAAACGCTATGTAACCATTAAAGTTTACAACACTACATAATTTTGAAAACTCAATCCTAAAACAAACTCTAATAGCTGTTGTACCAAATGTTAAAAGACTTATACACTTACATAACCATTTTAGAATATTGTATTCTCAATTATAACTACTCATAATTATAAACATTATATACTTATTTATACTCATACTTATTGTCACAAATTAAAACAATGAATAATTTATCGTAAAGCTTTTTGATTTCTCAAACATGAAGTATGTATCTGGGTTGGTAAAATAAACTAAAAAGTCGTCATTATTAATTTTTGCACGTCTGGATATATCCATGTTTGTTATGCAAATAGGGAAAATTAATTAATAAAAGTAACATTACGATGTGTAATTTTGATAATTTTATATGCAAGTGTAAATACAACTGCCTCTACAACTACAAAAAAATTTAAATATCAAACGAATATTGGTCCTTTGGTTATAGGTACCGAGAAACGCATCAGCTAGTTATATTTATGAAGTTTATTCGGACAACAAAGATAAAAAATCGAGAGAAAGAGATAAAAAATTAAATGCTTTAAACAAATTTGTACCTATATTTATTTATTTTAAGATAACTTTTATGATCCAATGTTTTCTAATTTTATTTATTGTTAGATATTACAATTATATTGATGTCATAAAGAAATAAAGAAATGTAAAAAAAAATAGTTAACTGTGTTATAGGTTTTATAATATTTTACACTTAATTTAGTTAAGTTTATATTTTCTATAATATAGATAAATATTATAATATATTATATTATTCGATATGAATTATTAAAAAAATAGGTAAATAAAAACTGTACAAAAAAAAAAAACTATTTTATTCGCAAGATTCCAACATTGTAATCATTTTTTTTTTTTTTTGGTAATCTAGACCGAAAGTGGGCATACCGACACGAACTGATAATAGGTACCCGAATTGACAGATATTCTTTTCATCACGAGCTTACGGATTATATGATCAGTAATATTATATTTGTTGGGCCAATGTCAGTGTAACTCAGGCTAATGATTTTGACTTTAAATCATAAACCGTTTAAAGCAAAAAAAAAACAATAAAAATTGTCATACACCATTAAATATTGCTAACGAATTTGTTGCTAGAAATATTATACTTTGCAACATTATTTTAAGTAAGCGCAAAACACTATATATATGTTTTTATTAATAATGACTTGTCAAAGCTAAAGATATATGCATATATTTAGGTTAAATAGTTAAAAACATCAATATTTTTTGTCTTGATGACATAATTTTTAAGAAAAAAAGTTTTTGAATTATATTTTATGTTTTCATTAAAATCAAACACTATGTTGGTATAGCTACAACAAAGGCTCGAAACTTAATCAAAAGATTTATTTGAAAAGTTAAAATTAATTTTCAACTCTTCTCTTGACAACAAGACGTATACCTACCACATAATATTATGATGTAATTATAACCTATATTATGTACACAATTTCAAAATATATACTTTACAATATTAGGATTGTTATATATATTTTTTTTAAATTATTACACGATATAGCGTAAAACCATAATAGAATAGAATAACATGTTAAATTTGTCGTACGCAAATATATTAATTCTCTAAAAAGAATAATGTTAATCTCCCGTGCACGTAATTTATTCCAATTAAGGAAAAAAACCGGAACACAAAACATTTTAAGCTTAATTTTTACAAGGGAAATAAGGCTAGTACAGAATTTAAATGAGTAACATTACATTTTATCACGATAGAAACATGGTTTTAATTTTATAACGTTTATATTATTAACATTTTTATATTATTATTTTATTTTATTTTTATTATTATTATTATTTATATTAAAGAACAATTTTAATAATTTTAATAATTTACGATTTTACAGTTTTTTTATTTTTTATTACAATATAATTATAGACGTTTAACGCTTAAACTAATAAGCCAATTGACTTACGTTTATATTTTATGTACATGAAATTGGGTGAGATAATGCCACAAAAGTGGTATGGAGTGATGACTATTCGTTGAAAATAGGATCTAAAAAAAAAAGAAAACAGCCTAAGTGGCATAAGCTGCTTAATTGATGACAATTCAAGAAAATCAAAAAATATCTGATAAAATTTCAATCAGCAGTTTTAATCAAGTATTATTTTTAAACTACATGAGTGTGTAAAGTTATTTTTATTAAACAATGGGTTACATTTTTCAATCTTAGTTTACTACTTCAGTAATTCATGTATTTGGCTGAATCAACTTATGTCCAATCGTAATAATTTATTTTAATTAGACTATCAATTTTAATCATTGTTTACTTACTATAGATGCTTGTGTGAATATTTTTTATATAGGTTTAATCATAACATTAAGACTACTACGATCATTTGTTAAAATTAGTTAACTAACATTTTTGAAGTTGGAAATTTCAGGAAAATAACTACTACTAGAATCGTATCGATAACAAATTTTGGGCTTTTCTTAAAAAAAATTGAATAAAAAGGGTTTTTTTAAATCCATAATTAAATAACAAAAACATAGGTATATTTGCATGTACATAATATATAGATAATTCAATAATCAAAAATGTTTACGACTCTGGATTGGTATGACCGAGTGTCTACACTGAGTTGCATACGCGCTCTGAGTGAACGGTCTGGTCGGCTTAGCTAATTCCCGGATGGGTGACCACTAGCTAAAAAATCCTTGTGACACACACATTACGTGCCAACCTACAAATAGCTATTGGTCATTATAATCAATAACATATACATGTATAATATGCCTGTATATCAATAAGACCATCAATATCATTAATTTCTATAAAATTATCGATTGAAAACGGTACAATTAATGATAACGGAGTTCTTACTATTAATATTTTGAAATCTCAATTTATTTATGTTATTTTTCCGACTTTGTTATATTAAATAATAATATCAAACAATTAGACTCGATATTTGTTACTAATCCAGTCAAATAGCGAAAAGGGACATGGCTTAAACCATATTTTTGGTATCAATTTTAAGCCATGAAGATGTTTGTTCGAAAGACTCACCACCTATCATGAATATTTCCGATAAGGTGTGGATATTCAGTATTGACACTTGTCTACAGTAATAAATTGGATGGCGTACCGAACATATCGCTCTCCGCAGTGCATCGTGTAATAGTAATTTATATATGTGTAATATCTTATTTTATTTATTTTTTTATTTTTTTTTTATAATAATATTTTTATTTATTTGATGAAACATATTTACAATCTGTATTTATAGTAATACAATAGGTAAATGTGAGGGTGATGATTGGCAGGAAGGGGAAGTCGCCCAATGAAGGCACCCCGTATGTGTAATATCTTATAATAAATATTTAAAGTGAACGTGAACCAATTAGTAAATAAAATAAAAAATCGTTCAGTGATTCAAATCATTGTTTTCATTGCATATAACAATGTTAAAGATGTTTTTTTTTTTTAGTCAGTGAAGTACAGTAGAGTACTATTAGAGTTATTATATACGGGTTATATTATAACTTATTTCATGAATTAATTTTTAATTTTTTTATTACATTTGAATTTTAGCTAACAAAAGTTCAATGTTTTGAAAAGTTCGGTAACCAATTAAACACCATGAGAACATTGCATATAAATTTGTTCTCAATTGTATTAATGTGTATTCGTTTTTTGTTTAAAAATGTTCTCAATCGTTTGACAGCCTTTAATTTGGATAATAATGTGTTTTGTAAAATTGTAATATAATATATAAAAAAAAAAATGTCGCCTTATAAATACCAAAGATTCATTGATATCTGTTCTAAATTTTCTTTCCAAATATATTAGTTATATAAGTTTCGTACATTTTATGAAATAGATAATCATATCTATATAGATGCTGGAATGAAACGGAGGTAATTTAAAATAAAACAATTTTTTAAAGATTTGAATATAAAAATTGAACTTTTAACTAATATTTTAGAACAATAATTATTGTTCTTTGTGTATTGAAAATCAAGAAATGTTACAGTAAAACCTTTTATTTGTCTTAAAGTAGACTTATTTTTATTTATATAAAAATATATTTCGGTTATTAGTTTTTAAAATTATAGTTTATAGCTAAGAATTTTTTGCTTATCTTTTTATACAAGTTTTATCATTAATAAGATCAATTTATTGTCAACTTCTTGAAGATTATATAATACAATTTTTAATTTTATTTGATCTTATTATATTTTTTAATCGTTTTATTAAACTAACAAGTGCGTTGTTACAAAAGTAATAATTTTTGGTTATATCACTTTCAAAGTTATTTTTATTTATATATACAAAAAACACATATATATGTATGTGTATGTGTATTTGTATATATATATATATATATTATATAACACATAATCCCCAAAACTTCGTAGTATATTTATCTATAGCTGTAGATCTCATCATTTTCTTATTCAATTTTAAATCTAATACTATTATTTTATTTTAAAATAAAGATTTCTCTTTGTTTGAATTGAAGGTGCTTAATATTCCTAATAATTCAAGCCAAAATTGGTAAGCCAATTTTTACTAAAATAAACAGCCTTCGCCTATCACTTGACCTTTAAAAAAAAGCCATTTTTGCATACGTCGGTCAACCTTTGACAAGTATGTAACATGTAACAGTTAAGAAACTTACAACAAATTTAATTTAAAATACTATAAATATATTTTATGATTATTTTATATTATTATAATAAATAGTTCCATGTACAGTACATACTTAGCGTCCCAGATCCCAATAATTGCTTGATCATAATATAATTGTAGGTCATATATTATAATACACTGAAATGTCTATGACTTTATTCGTGAATCAATTATTATCATTGTTCATTTTATTACATTACCTACATTGTTATGTTGAATTAAAAATATATTTCATATTTCTTTCTGTTTTAACTATTACAAAACGAAAATTTAAATGCAATATTCCATAATTCAAGATAGTTATAAATAAAATATGTCGTGATAAATATAACAGACATTCATCAGAAATATTCATTAAAAAATATCGTGAGACGATTCTATGTAAATAAAAATTATTCTGCAACAATAAATCTTTTATAGATAAATTCCACATCATTTTAAATTAGGTACCTGCATTTTTGTGGTTAATTACGTTTTAAAATATTTTTAATGAATTTAAAAAAAAAAAGGTTATGGAGGAGATTTTATTATAAAACATCAGTTTTTTTTTATTTGCAAACCTTTACCATGCTGTGTGGTTAGAGTCAAACTTTTTTTTGATTGTTGATAGTTGGCTAAATAGGGTTTTACGTAGATGCTCTGAAGTCTGTTTAACAGAAAGAATGTTAGATACAGTTGCTTGTAATCAAACCTACTTGTATAATTTCGTTTCAAGTACTGAAGAACAAAACGAGAACAATATGATTAAATCACGTAAAAATTAAAATGATAATTATTATTGTCAAGTTAGTTTCATTGAAAATCTGAGTTCATGAATCTTTCCAATAACATTATATTTTAATAAGATTTCTTAAAAATATATACTACATTTTTTAGAGTATTATAATTGTTTTTTTAAGCAGATCTTTAGTGCGAAACATTATTTTAAGTTTTGTTCAAACATTTTCTCTGATGTTTAGACAAACATAATTAATTATTAGACATGAATGTAAACTCAAGAGTAAACTAAATACTGTGTAACAAATAACAATAACATCATAATAGTCCTATGTCTAACTTTTAAGTTTTCAAAGATTTACGATGAATATAATGAAACCTGTTTTTCACAGAAAATGCTTAGAGAAAAAACAACGCGATACACAGAATACATGCCGTCATAACATTATATCGTGTGTTATAATATCATGAGCATATCAGTATAATATTATTAAAAGTAACTAAACATACAGTTTCCGAAGTACTAGTATAGGTATATGGTTATGAGATTGGTTGTATCTGATAGTACATACTACATCCAAGTAAAATTACAAAATAAAATCAAAGAACATAAAATCTTAATATTTGGAAAAGCTAAAAATCCCATACCCTTAAGCAGAATAGAGGGGTGGCTAAGAGAACTATAAAAGGTATAATTGGGTATATAAATGGTACCATCCTCTTCGGAAAATTATGTACGATAACTGAGTAAAATAAAATAAGTCCTTGGCATAATTTATAACTATAATTATTATTATTTATTAATACATTATATCACAAAATTATTTTATACCAACTTAAGTTCGTTAAATATGTCAAGAAAATAAATTAATAATAGGTGCAGTTAATATCGACTATTTTAAAGTAATGTTTTCAAAAAACTACACTCTTTATTTAATATTTAAAGTTTTAGCTGTCCCGTGCAAATATGGTGTTATAACTAATAGCTGTGAAAATATTACAATCAATGGCAACGCTACCATACACCGTCTGTTATAATAAAAGCCGTGTCGACAACGTCATTTTTTTAATACACACACTAAAAAAATTCCGATAACTACTAAAAACATTATTTTTTGAACTTTTGGATTACTTATCTTTACATCAAATTGTTAAGTTAAAAAAAAACAAATAAGCTAATCTGTTCGGTAGAATTCAAAATGTATAGTTATATGAAAAAAAACAGCTTACATACTTATAATAATATAGAAGATGAATATAAATGACTATAACGAATTTATTTAAATAACATTGTATACAATTCTATCTTATATTATGCAGTATCATAATATTATATGGTTGCAGTCTTATACCATGTGCAATGAACATCTACTATGTATGCATGGAAATTATTTTACTTTAGATATCTACCTACCAATTAACTATAAAAATTAATTGGTGAGTAGTTTTATTTCCATGTACCTAGTATAATAATAAATTGTGTTCTTACACAAAAAAGCATTTTTTAAGTGCCTCTTCACTTTTTATTGAACTAACCCTCATACAGAATAATTATACAAAAATATGAATAATTTATTTTTTGTAAGGTATTTCAAAATTATAATACCAGTTTTCTAGAATGGTTTATGTACCTATCGATAACAGCCATATTAAGGTTGAAATATTGATTATAAAGGATTTCGACATAGATGCCATATTGTATTTGAATAATTAACAAAAAAATGTTTTTTTCTCATTAGGTAATAGAGATAACTATATATGCATTACACTAGCACTATTATTACAATACCTACGTAAGTTTTGTAAGATATATTTTTAAAATATAATATTATGCTGCTTAAGTGATACATTATTTGATTGTTATGGGCTACAACTCTCACTAATTTTAAGCCACTACGTATCCACTATCCACGTATAGTATTCTTTTAGCCTCCTCCCACACAAGTATCCCCAATTAATGACCACATGGAAATAGTCATATTTACTAAAATTTCAGTTTCGTTTTTTTTAACTGACCAAACGACACAGCTTGTTCGCAAAATATTGTAGGTACTCATTGCAATATATATATAATAGTCGTCTGCCCATTGTCATTGTTAACGAGATACATTTGTGTGACGAAATATGCGTCTAAATTATGAAACAACTGGCCAGTGATGAAAAACGATCTGTACGCCATGTATGAAGCTGACCACGCATCGATACACCTCGATATTACCGATGTTTTATAATATGTCCACGTCTATCGTGTCCCGTGATGCAAAGTCCCTTTTAAACCACGAGAATTCACTCGAAATAAACGTGACAACCTAATGTCACTGTCGTTTTGATGTTGTATTTTGACCCATCTGTGCAAAATTTCAAGCGCATCACATTATAAAATATTATACTCATACACATGATTTTTTTCACTTCGATATCGCTTGAAATATATTGAAATTGAACAAATTATAATACGAATAAGAATAACGATGTCTAACAAAATTTCAAACACAGTCATCTAAAAATTCTGATCCTAACAAGATTCACAGTCGTAGCACATCGTGTAAAATAATTCCATGATCACTGTCACACTTTGACTTCAACCTTACACTGGAGACGCCGTCTATTACAGGGGTAGAGGAAAGGATGGTTTCCAACAGTTTAGTGGACTGAGTGAACAGGTGGGCAGCAATTCAGGAGCCCCTCAGAGTTTTGTAATTATTTAACAGTAAATACAGAAAAGTCGTATTATAACTAGAACTGATTGTTTTTATTAATTTTTAATCAATACACTATTAAAAACGAAAAAAGTAACCAATAAGGTTAATCAAATAGGATTTGGTTCGGTTATTTATTCCAATGAACGGTTGAATTCTTATAACAGTGCAAAACTTCAGAAGGTTATACTCACAGACCGCAGTATATACTATATAGTAATACAATACTTTTCTTGTAGTAATACCTGTGGCACATCAATTTACAGTTATTATAGGTCAATGTCACTCTGTGGAATATTCTCATCTGTCGTTCGAATAAAAGTTACCTATCGTATTTAGCGCAAAACTCGTTATGATATATACACAAAATTCAGGGCGACAGTCCACAGCCCAGATTTTGGTAAACTGCTTCTGTACAACCTTTATAGAAGTAATTTATCAGCATTGATGATGGCCAACGTATCCTCACCTAGTAGACTTTTTCGTCAAAATAATGCCGTTTACAGCCTCCCAAAAATCGTGGCTTAAGGAATCTGAAAATATAATTAATTCCATACCATCTATGCGTTGATTTTCTAACGAATATTAAGAAAGATTCATATTAAGAAAGATTTCATATTAAGAAATAATAATAATTAAACTTCATTCGTGTAAAGTTCATTTGAATAATCAAAGAGTTATTTTATTTGATAATGTTGTCCGATTAGAAGAGTTAAATAAAATTATGAAATTTAGGGATAATATGCGATAATTTTGGTCAAAAGTCTGATGCTTATACAATCCATAAATAATGAGTCATTCCTTTGTGAACATTTCCTCAAGCATTTTACATGGATGTCGATTGAACAAAAAGTTAGCACTCAAATCCTTGTTTAAATGTACCTATAAATTAAACCAATTATACTAATTTAATATGGTAATACTACAAAGTACAAATTCTTAAACGACAGTAAATAGTATTACACTGAAAATAGTGATACCTTAACGACGATATCGTGCATCAAAAGTTTCGAATAAAAAGTGTTAAAAATGTAATTTGTTCAAAAATATGTTTTGGATAAGGTTGTACAAAACCGTTATAGTCACGCAATATTGTAAAAAAGTAGGAGAGAAATCGTTTTTTTTTTTTATTATTATTATTATTAATATTATTTAGATTTAAGATTAGAATAATATAATTTAAATTATAGATGGTTCAGTAAACCTTTATTTTTCTTGTCTTGCTTTTAATTTATTGTTTTAATAAATTATAGGTATACGTTATAGAATGAACTTACCTATATAGTCGTGCGCGTGGCGTGAAATTTTAAATAAATTACATTTTTAATATTATATATTAACAAATATTATTATAGTTATTAATTATTACAGAAAATAAAGTATTACAAAAAAATATAAAACATATACTTTAAACCAAAAAACTTTCGCCTTGATCAATAGTAGTTATCCTGTGTGGCTGTATGCAATAGACAAGGAGGATGTTACCCCTACTATAAAATTATCATGCACCATTCCCAACGAAAAAGTCCTGCAGCACACGCCTATGAGTAAGTATCAAAGTTGTTAAGAAACTATAGGAAAAAAACTAAAAGTATAGTTTCAAAATCTAAGCTAATATTCTTACTTTTTACGTTTTATACTAAACTGATAATTTCTCTTTACTGTTTAAGCTAATAATTCAAATTTGAATCAATTCTGAAAATTCAGTTCAGTAAATCAAAGTTGTGTTGTTAGCTTTAAATATTAGGGTGACTTAATCTATTATAAAATTTAAATGTAAGAATATTATTAACAAGGATATCTCATAAGTTATTATTCGTATTTAAATTTTTTAACGTTATAACTATTTTATATTACGTCACATTTATTTTAACACATTTTATTTAAATTCACATTCGTTAACATTTTATACAAATTTTTCATGATCTTTTTTTTTGTAATAATTTATTTTACACAACTTTTAAATATAATTAGGGCAACCAGTGGTAGTAAACGATTTTCAAACTTTTCGAACAAATTATATATGTATTACTTTTTATTCAAACAAATTATATTCATTATCATTCGGATTGTTGCTTACAATGCAAATTTAATGATAAGTAAAAAAACTATATTTTTTTTGAGCACGTCTAAAATTCTAATTACTTGCTTTAAATATTAAATTAGTTATATTGAATAATACGTATCTAGGTTCTAGATTAAGTTATTCATTTTTGCTAATTACCTTTAAATATTGAACTTTTCACAACAAAATATAAAGTCGAATTTAAAATTAACTTTTAGAACATTTTTAATACGATTAGATTAGTTGAGTAAATCAAAAAAAAAAGAGAATTTTTTGAAATTTAAATGTTGAATAACTATATGTACTCTAATGAGATTTGATATCCCTAAGACTAATAATTCTTTGAAAATTGACAGAATTAATTCGCATAAATATTTAATCAAAAATTAATCAAACTAACTAAAATTAAGCCTGCAGCTATAAGTAATAATATATATATATACCTAATTAATTTTAATATACATTATTGTATTCGTTTTAAATAGCATTGATTATTTGAAATAACAAAAACTTCTTTACCAATAGTAACAATTATATTTAAGAAATTGAATAAACTACAGTTTAACCGATTATTAGTTTTGAATATTTTTATTTCCTTGAAAAAAAATATTTATTCATCTCTATTCATAAATCTATCTAGAATTTCAAATATTTTATGCTAGATTTCTCATATATTGAATTATTTTTTCTGAACTGTCAGTTCTCTCCCTGGACTCGTATTGACATTAAGCGTATAGATACTGTAAGCTGGCCAATGTCAAATCTTCTTCAATTTACGTAAATTATATCTATCCTTAATGTGACATAGGGATTTGAATCGTAGGTGTTGTGTAACTAAGAGATTCAGAGGGTATTCGAAGATTTATTCTAGGGTAGTGAAGGTCCGGATTTTATGAGATCCAAAAATATTAGGGGTAATCTAATAAAATGAAACCTTTACCCGATGATGACGAATAACCGTTTTTGTTATATCAGACATTAAGTATCCGAATCATTTTTTTAAAACTATGTATTGTTTTATTTGTTTTATTGAACTTTGTTTAGTTAGGAAAATATACTTTTGGGATGCATCATATATTTTTAAAATTTCATAGCATTATATAGAAGAAAATATTGTATAATAAGTCATTGTGAGATGCACATCGAAATAATCCATGTCTATCGATTGTCATTACATAAATATTTTTAAATTTTAAATAATAAACAAAAGTTTTATAAAAACTTAAGAACTGATAAAAATAAGATTTTTTTTTAAATACATTGAAAGTCAAAGATGTGTGAAAAATATCACCCAGACTATATCACCTTTAATTTTCTAAATCAAGAAAAGTAAATTTGTTACCACAAATAGTGTAGGAAAGTTATGTTCAGATATGCTTCAGATATTAAAGAGGACGATTTTTGAAATTTGCAAAATGTTTCATACATTCACTAGCTACCTTTCAGAATTCGAAAGCTAACAAACATCTCTGTAATTTATTCGCGTGCAGCCCGTTTCAGTATATAAATTCATACTTGCCGAGAATTCGTTAATGGAAATATCAATATGTCTCTTTTGATTTTAAGCAAAATACCTCACCTTTTTTATAGACGTTTAACGCATATAATTCACACGAAATCACCTAAATTTAATTTTAAAATCTAAACAACGTCATAAACTTAATAATTTAGATATACACACATGCACACCATATTAATTTACGTGCTTTTGATGGCATAACTCTGAACTTAATAAAAAACATAAATAACAATGTAAATAATGATTAAACAAATTGTTGTGTTGTGTTTAGTGGCAAAGTTTTTTTACATAACTGCTATTATTCTAGTTATTTGATTCATTGACTTATTATTCAGTAGGTATAATAATAATTATTCCATTTAAGTATCATCTAAAGCAGTATTCCATTTCCTTTAGGTACGTTTCCGTGTTTTTGCAAAAAGGTCGTATAATTGTTTTGTATGTTAATTTCCACATATACAATTAATTTTAAATCAAAAATTATAATAATAGTATAAAACACATAAATTGAAACTGTCAAATAATTAAGCTCACATTCTCACATTGAATAAAATGTATGATTATAATATTATGATGTATACGACTTAATATACATAAAAAAGAATAAATTAAAAACATTATATAATTTATTTATTCAATTTGAAAATCAGATCCCAGCATTAATAATACCAACTATTTTGGCTTATCAATAAATACATTAAAACAAAAAACTGAAATAAATGCTTAATTATTTAATATATTTGAAATGTAATGAACAATTCAAAAGTCAAGATAGTATGAGACTTAATTACCAAGTCTAATAATATTGTAAATAGAAGAAATCTTTTTATGGCTTCCATTGTATATTCTTTTTTTACAATTCATTATTAAAACTTAAAAAAAAAAGTCCTGTTAATTAAAATTGAAATCTGAAATTCTAGCCGGAACTTTTATTATCCATTTTGTATAAAGACGAAAAAAAACTGTGACCAAATCAGAATTTGAAATGAGATCTTTAGTTAATGCTATTTTAGAATTTTATATTTCATCAAATACGAATACCTTAAAATGTCCAAGATTGATACTGTATGTAATGTTAAATAATACTTTCGTCAAGTTGTATTGTATTACACTTATTATTATTTAAAAAATTCTACATTTAATAGGTACCTTTCTGCAATTTTTAAAATATTATTCAGCTATCTTACAGAATACTTTTATACAATAATTATTAAACACGTTATGCAGGACATGTATTCAAAATAATACTGAACTAAAAAGAATATACTCCATTGCATAATTTGTCATATTGTATAATTTCATAAAATCTGGTTTTACGATAATAAGTGATGGTGTAAAAGTAAAATATAAATTAACTGCATATATTATTAAACAAAAATATATTATTTTATTTAAAGTCCAATCACTCGAATATAAGATTATTTTCAATTGTATAATATTCCCGTAAAGTTTTGTGATGGAGCTATTACTTACTATACGTTTTGCTTTTTACATAAAAGAAAAAACTGCATTTAGCCAACGATGAGTTTCGTATTCGGAAATTCCCTATCTTAAGATTAAATTTATGATACAGGAAAAAAAGATAAATGAAGTTTCGGTAGAATTTGAAAAAAATATGGATCCATCAAGATTGGATTTTGTCAATATTTCTTTGTCGAAACGCTATTGTTATGTTTCGTATAGAACCATATTATTATCGTCATCTGTGCAGTTGTTAAAATAGTAATTATTATAACGGAAGCCTGTAAATATACTTTTATATTATGTACGTTCATTGCTCAATATTGTACGAAGATAAGACTTAAAATGTGTATACAAAAACACAGATACATAATTTAAAATTTGCATTTGTAAAATAACTTTTTTCCTAGTCATAAATATCAAAATATATAGTATATCTAAAAGTTTTAATTTTTCATTTTTAGACTTGTAAATTCTTGTGTTTTTAATACGATTATTATATACACAGCAAATGAACAATTCCTACCACAAAACACACCCATGATGATAAACATACATAAAATACTTATATCATAAAATGAAATAAATAGACAATAATATGCATATTAAAATTAACATTTGTTTCACAAAAAAAAAAAATGTATACAATAATAAGATTTAAAATCTCGTCACATAAAATTATCTCTAGATGGTTTGTTTAAATAATGTACAACACTGAATTTATGGTGCTATTCAAATGGTATTTTTCATCCGTCGAATAAACAACGCTGTCATTGTTCACGTGACAGATATAGTAGAACAGTTCCATATTTGTTTACTGTTACGCCGAATATTTAATATACCACGACTTACGCTATATTCGTTTGGACGACGTTCCTTGAAGCAAAATACAATTGCGGAGAAAAAACACACCATTCGCGATATTCACGTTATAATTAATATAAATGTATATAAATATATTGCAGTGAATGTGTTTCATTTTTATTTATATTGTGCTCTTATTGCAAAATTTTTGAACGAAAAACTATCTCATGTACCGTTCAAAATAATCTAAAGCACAATAACGCGCATAATAAAGCGCGCAACAACTTTAAATCGTTGTGCGCTTATAATACTCCCCTCCAACCATATAGATATAGTGGTTTATCTACGAGTGCTATTCGTGCCACTCAGTGTTATCGAAAAATTATAAGATCATATTATGTAATAAGTAAGCTGGCTTACAGCTTTTGGGGTGGCGATAACGACTTTCGATGGCATGTTTGAGAGTGGCGAGCGATAACAGATATAGCCTAACCACCAGAGTTATCGTTTTTATATTACCAGCCACTATTTGTGTTTAAAATTGTATAGTTTCGTTTATGATAATATTTGTATGAAATTTAATTTTTAAACTCTACGGACAAACCAAGATTTTATATTATGTTGGTGTATGTATCTAAATGTAATTTATTAATGTTGATATTATTGTGTAGCTCGCTCAGCAGTCACTTAGAACTTTGAACTTTGAAGCGATGCTGGGCGATGAGCACTTATGATTTTTACACTGCTCAAATCATTAGCCTAAATCCTAACGAGAATTTTAAATGTTGTCTGTGCACAGACATGTATTTTATTTGTCCAGGCACGGCATTTGGAGAAAGTAATTTTTTGTTAAAACACCCTTTTGACCCTCTCCCTTCAAAGAATAGTAAAACCACCTTTATATCATGTGTGGTAAATATGAGTCAGTATTTTGTACATTGAAATGTGCATGTTTTTAAATACGTTTTTTCTGTGGTTAGTTCGATAACTGTACAATTACGGAGAAAAAATTGATATGATATAAATTTATTATATTATTAAAAATAGTATTTTTACATGGCACAATGTTGACTACAAATTAGAACCATGAAACATGAACTAAAAGTCATAATCATCATCAGTTAACCAAAAATAATTTAAAAAATATATATAATGTATAGATAATATACAATACCTATATATCTTTTAGAATCTGAACGAAGTGATAAATGCATTGATTTTACAATGATGTGTGTTTTTTTTGTGTGTGTCTGTGTACAGCATAACTAGTCGAAATAATGCTTCAATTTCAAACTTTGGGGTTGGTTTTCGATGTAAAAGTGAATATCTTTGGTGCATAATAGAGGTCAAAAGTAGACATTTTCCAACAATTTTCAAAAAAATCGAGAAAAACAGAAAAAAAATGACAGAAAAACGGGAATTTTTACGCAAAATCAGTTTTCGACTGAAAATCGATTTTTTTATATGGTTGTAATTCAAAAACTAATAACTGTAAATACTTGAAATTTTCACCAAATGTTTATGTTAGTGTTATCTATATATAGTTTAATTTTCAAAAAATTTTGACTTTTTTGAGATATTTATAGTCCACTGAAATTTTCGATTTTTATGAGAATTATTTTTTGAAGTGTCGGTAAAAAAATTTTACATGACCAAAAAACCTTAAAAATTTAATACAAGGTTCCTTATGAGTTGTTCTTATTGTAGCTAAAAAAAATTAAAAATAGTTAGTCACATTTTTTTTTTATAAGCGTTTATTGTTCAAATTTTTAAGAAATCTGTCGAAAACGTGAAAATTTGCAAGTAATTTTGAAGTTGAAAAATGGTGCATTTGAATTTTAAATTTCTACGAAATAGCGTAACGATAACGATTTATCGTCATGACGCGGCTACGACGGTGTTGATATGGCTGAGCGTCGGCCGGTCAAGGTGTGGTGATTGGTGTAGGTAGAGGTGACACTTAAAACAAAAACAACTGTCGCTCTGGGTGATCAATACGTTGCGTTTTATTTGAACACACAAAAACGAACAACACACAAAATGAATACGACTGGTGCCAGTTGCTTTAGTGAGTCGGTTTCGTCGACGGACGTGTGCGCGTCTCAACGGTCGGACGAAAAAGCTCCTTGTTGCGACGACGTGTCCGCAGTCTGGTCGGTGCCAAAGTCGCCGATGTGGCCGACGGCCGGTACTCGTCCGGCGCGACTTGTCTTCCCGTCCCGCCTAGCCTTTTCGGCGTGGAGCGAGAGTCGACGGTGTCGCGTCGTTGTCACCCGCGTTGGTGGTTGATAAAGTCGTAGATCGGTCGCGGTGGTGCCTGTACTTTGTACTGGCTGCTGCTGCGTACTCCCCCGCCAAACCACCACACGGGGTACACTTGTACTGGTGTCGGTGTGTGGTTGTGTCTGGTGTAGCTTGCGCAGCTGTGGCGGCCTTGGCGTTGGCAGCTGCGACGGCCTCGACTGTGTGATCGGCGGCACCCCAGTGGACCTTGGCTGTTTGACACGGCGATGCTTGGTGTTGTGTGCCGTATTTACGGGCTACGGTCAGTGTTAGGCACAGATAATCAAATAATTATCTAGATAAGATAATAGATATTTATCAATATAATCATCTAGATGAGATAATAGATTCATTTAAATAAAATCATCTAGATAATAGATAATTTCAAGAAAAAATTATCTAGATAATACTTAGATAATTTATAACAAATAAACATTAGCTAATAGCTGATTATATATAAAAAAAAATATACTGTAAATTTACATTGATATTTTATTTATTTTATGTCATATAAACAGATTGGTAGTTTGTAATGTTTGATTCATTTGGTTGCATATTTAAAAAAAAAAAAACTTTTAATTTATATAAATATTAAAATATAATATTACACTTATGTTTAATATTAGTCAATTATTGTGGTCATGAATATAATATTATAAGTAATAAGTAATAACCTAACCTATTCTTTAGTTGATCTTAAGCATAGTAATTGTTCAAAATTGTTGTTTTTTAGACGATTTCTTCGAGGTGTCATTTGATTGCCTGCACTAAATAATCTCTCAACTGGGACTGAGGAATGTAAAGTCGTATTGTATTTGAGAAACACTTATTTTACAATTGGATACTGATTCAATATATGCAGATTTTTTGTTTCTTTTTTTTAATGTCTAAAAAAGTTAGTGCTTGAACATTTGCTGATAAACTGCAGCTACCGTAGATATCAGTATCAGACAATTGAGACAGCTGTTTTACAGAAAATGGTAATATTGTGGTAGTAGTACCCACTGCGATAGTGGTGATAGACAACAACTTTAATTGTTATAAGTTTTGTTTAATAAGTTAAAAAAAAAATAACACACAACTCAGTAAATAATTATCTTGATAATTTAAAAAAAATACCGTTTTTATTATCTAGATAAGATAATAGATAAAGCATTTAAAAATTACCTAGATGAGATAAAATATACAAAAATTGTATCTAGACAATTTAATCTATATGTATAATGCCCAACACGGGCTACGGTCGGGTTTACGTACGATTTTGCGTCTGCAAATCTAATAAGGCAGTTACGAAGCCTGACGGAAATTCGTGTTCGATCGCGGGGGTGGGAATTTTGTCCAGGAAATCGGTAGTGCGGTACAACTGGTTCTGAACCGGGACAGCGACTGTTTGGTAGTGGGTGTTAACCGCCATTACCACACTGTCCCTATCAGTTGTCACTGTGCCTTTCCGATGCTCTACTCGCGCTGGCTGACCTAAAACGTGGGTGTGTGTAGCATGTGCGCTAGTGTGTGCACTTGCATCCCCGTCACCCGTGTGGTTGAACACCCGTGTCCCCGGTGAGGTGAGCGTGTTTGGTGGAGGGGTGGTGTAGGTTGGGGATCTGTGAACGGGTGCTTTTAGGTGATGTGACGAAAAAAATGTTCGTAGTTGGTTGTTCGTTGTGTTGAATTACCGAACTACGCGCGTATTGAATGCGTAATTTTTTTCCCCGTCCGTACTACCGATCGTAGTTGATGGTGTTTGGAGGGGTGGTGATGAGTCGATGGAGGGGGGGACTAGTCTCCGTCGATTCCCCCTCTCGTTCACCGACCTCCGAGTGATACACGCCGACACATATACGCCGACATGCACTCTCCTTGTTCTTGCATGTGCATAATTTATTATTCAGCAAATAAACGATTTTAAATGTTTGTTATTATTCAAAAAATATAAGTCGTAGATACTTGAAAATTTTACCAGTTATTTAGATTGGCATTTTCTTTACATGATTTAATTTTCAAATAGACTTTTTTTGAGATATTTATAAACAACTGAAATATTCAATTTTTCTGAAAATTTTTTTTTGAAGTGTCGATAAAATTTTATACAAAGTTCCTCATAAGTTATTCGTATAGTGATGAAAAAATTATAAGAATACATAGGCCCAATTTTTTGTTATTAGCATTTTAAGTTCAAATATTGACGAAAATTCGTCAAAACCATGAATATTTGCAAATTATTTTTTAGTTCAAAATTCATAAAATTGTTTGTATTTATATCTAAGGTTAAAAAAATTCAACACTAAGTTTTACATAAGTTTTGCTTCAAATAGCTATAGAGAAAATTTGAAGCGTCATTATAGGATAAATGTTTTGAGCGTTTGAGTTTTAAATTTTTTTGAAATCAGGTATATGTATATCTATGATAATTTAAGGTATTATGAATTATGATAACTACATGCAATGTTTTTGGAAAAATTGATTAACCATGCCTTATGCAAAATGCGTCCTAATTGAAAAATAATATATTTGTTTCAAAATAGAATATATGACAATATTTAAATATAATATATCCTAGACTGACAAATCATCTCCGTTCAGAATCGTTTTTCGTATACAATGATACCTATCATTGCATTCAAATCTAACCCTAATCAGAGGGACCCTACCACCTAATTTACAGCAGAGCGACATCCACTTACCCGCTTTTTTTGTTATGTATCGTCATCATATTATATTCAATACTCAATAGATTGTATTGTCTCAAACGATTATAAAATGAATATTAATATAATATGCGTGGTCTTATAAAAACCCAACCTATTATCCACCACCACTTATCAAGACTAAGTGTAAAATACAACGTCACCGGATTTTAGATTGGTATTTTAGTATAACAGTTATAAATTATAACTTATAATATAATAATAATAATATGGATATGTTTTCACACTTCCAGTGTCTAAACGACACCATACGGCGAATTGTCTACTAACTAATTTTCTACGAGTTGTAATATTTTTCATCGCTTATAATATATGACAACTAACAACCCACACGCATCATAAAATATAATATGTATAATATTCTGCGTGAAGAGTTTTTGCGGTTGGTTGTTCCATTCGGAGGTTTATATACACAAGGGCGGCGCATGCGTCATACCTACTATACATATTACCTATACAGAAGGTACACACGTATAACATATATCATATAATATTCCGTCGTGCGGTGCCATACAACAATATCGTGCGATATAAATACATAATACAAGTATATGGTTAAGTCGAAAAAGAATTCGAAGGTTTCGGTGCCAACAAAAATACAGTAGTTCCACGTCGTCGTCCTCTACATTCTTGGCCATACACAATCGTGACGACGAAAAGGGTGTTTTATCCGACCGACTATAACGAACGTGACTGAGCGTCGTCGGGGGCGAGTTCAACGACTTCCGATTGCTAATCCCTGCCGCGCGAATAAAACGTCCTATATACATATTAATATAAATATATACATATATAATATATATAAGCATGTAACGGAGCTTTTTTTCAAATTTTGACACCCTCCGGTAACGGGTCCCCCGGAGAGGGTGTATAATAATTATAAAAACAATAATATAGAATAACAAATATTATAATGCACGCAAGGAACGTTACCTGCAGATTAAACACACCCGCGAATAACCCGCTGTAGCATCAGCATGGCGATGCATAATATTACATTTTGTTTATTTATTCAAATATACGGACAATGAGTACTATTGCTATTCGAATTTTTTATAATTGCTAAAAATGTATTCTATTAGTACACACAATATTAATTAACATATTTATTTATTTCATGGGAACAAAATCCCAATAGAAGCATAATACAATAGTATATAAAATAGTTGCATAGGTACCTAGTAGACGGCAATTAAATAATACAACACAGTTAAAGATTAACAACAATATTCAAGAAAAACAGGGAAAATTAACTATTGTCAATTAATATAGCAGATAATAGTAAGAATAAGTAAGAATACTAATAATAACAATAATTATTATAGGGAAAAACGTAAAAGAGAATTAGGTGTTTACTTCCCAAACGCATCATACGATGAATACTGAATAGGGTGGTTCCTAACAAAATTAGTGACTGAAACGAAATGACTAAAGAAGAATTGGAACTAGTAGGATAAAATGGACCTCAGGAGACAACAACTTTCTCTACCTATCCTGAGCGTACGATTATTTTTATTGTTTAACTTCATACCGAATTTAAGCACGTGTCTTATTAAGTCTTAACACAGAGAAGCACTAGGCTATAAGTTATAGCTTAGATAATAAGATTCAATGCAATTACTCAAATATTTTGTAAACGTTTTTTTTAAAAATATTTTTCAAAATAATATATTATCTATAGGCTTGTCAGTTAGTCAATACTCAATAATTGTGTATATTTTATATCGAATCGTTTAAAAGTATGTCGTTACTCGTTACCACATAATAATAATTCGTTTGCAAATTACATTTTTTTTAAATCTATTTTATTCCTCTAGGTGAGATCCGCCCGGATGGAGCAAGGTAATGGGACTTCTGGAGCTGGTGACAGTGCCTCACACGTCTCGCCCTACTGCGGTGACCTGCTGGTCAACTTGCACGACGTGTACGTCCACTACCACGGTTACGCCAGCCTGTTGGTGTGCGCGTTTGGTTCGGTTGCCAACGTGCTAAACATCGCAGTATTGACACGCAAAGAAATGGTCTCGCCCACCAACGCCATACTCACCGGACTGGCCGTGGCCGACCTTTTGGTCATGGTCGAGTATGTTCCGTTCGCCTATCATATGTACCTCCGGCCCGCCAACTATCCACGTGCTGACCGCTTCTCCTACAACTGGTCTCTGTTCGTTTTACTTCATTCGGACTTTTCTCAAGCATTCCACACCATATCCATATGGCTAACGGTCACACTAGCTGTATGGAGGTAAGTTTATCACTCTCATTTATAATACAATACAATTAGAATACTATAGTATCTACTCGGGAATTTGGAAAGGTATTGCATTTTTTCATAAATTCCCAAAAACATTATAATTAAAAAAAATTTTATAATTGTTAACGAGTTGTAGATTCCTTTAACTCAAAAATTTAGAATTTCAATAATCTAAAATAATCAATTTACAGAGCTGATTTATATGATTAAATTAAAAGTTGACATTTGAATATTTAGTTAGGTAAGTTTTAAAGTTTAAACTGCAAATACAATGTAAAACAGCGATTTTATATTATTATGAGTACATTGAACGTGTAGTATTAGATTAAAGTGAAGCACTTTAAGTATATTTTAATAGAGAAATACAGACAAATTAACAATTAAAAAAAAAAAGTGTACCTACAAATATTAAAAAATTACGAAAGAAAATATTTAATATTATAATAAAAATATATATTTAATTACCTAAAATGATAAGTGGATCACTCGATGAATAAAAAGTAGTTTTTCAACATCACGCAAGTCAAGAGTAATAAAAAAAATGTCAATATATCAAACAATTTTAACAATTTTCTTATTAAATAGGAAAGGCAACCAAGGAGAAGATTATTTCATTCTAGGTAACGAAATATCAATATATTATTATTACCATGACATTTTGGGACTACAGGAGTTCAATATAGTTATCATAGTTGTTTAAGACGTATTTAGAGTTTTGATGTCCTAGGTAAAGTTTTGATTGTGCCACCCTTATTCTGTCTTAAACAAAATCTGTCACTGCAACCATTTGTATAGGTACAAAAAGTTTGCAAGAACTTACAAACACTCAACATTTGAGAAGTACGTGTCAAATCTTCAGGTTTCTTAGTCATAAAATATTTGTCTGATTTAGAAACTTTATAAATAATAAGTTCGTTTTTTAATTTTTTCTATGGATAATTTTTCAAAGGCTGCACAACTTTACTAATCATTATTTATTTGCAAATAATTTGAATATGCTGTAACTTTTAGAATATTGAACAGTTATCAGATTGACACATTGTATCAATCAAATTCCAAAATAATAAGTAGGTACAATGAATACAACAATAATCTTTGTCTATATTATATAAACCATAATCCACAACGAAGCTGACAGCCTATTGTTGTGTTAACCATAGGTCCATACCACAGATTTTAATTGATACAAAATAATTTTATATAATGAGACTATATTAATAATATGTTATTAGAAATGATACCAAAAATGAAATCACACAACAAAATAATATTGATTTTTACATAAAATTATGATATAATAAAAAAAAATTATGGATTTTGACTGACGAATGACATTGGACAATGGTTGTAGATTATGGACAATAATGTATGTATTTCCACCTCTAAATCCCTGAAAATAAAGACCAAAGTCATAAGGTTCCCACTTCCCATATCACGGAAAAACAATAAACACAAACGACAATGTACATCGTGCTTATAGCATTCGTTAAATCCGAAACGCTCTGGGAGGCTTACCCTAGGAGGCTTCGACCCTGTGGTATCGTTTATAATCACCAAACGTATTTAATTTTATAACTTAAAATTCGTTATAATTTTAAAGTCTACAAAGGTTGAAAACAATGGAAACCCAATTCAAAACGAACCTACTGTAAACTACTTTATACAATAAGAATGTATAATATATCATATACAGTATACATACAGTTTATCTTATAGACTTCCAAAGGGACAGATAAACAGAAATCTTTTCGAATAATTTATATTATATGAACGTATCCCCGTGCACAAGACTTATTATTAAACCTATACCATTTACATAACTTTTAGGCCAAAACTATGAGCTTTTTTATTTAACCCCATAGGTTTTCAAGCCCTGCAGTTTGCTAGCTTCAAATGTTTTTAGATTATGTATTTATTTTTGAACATTTTCCAATATATATGATATTCTCCCTGTCTCCTTTCGTGGATAAAAGTCCTAACCGTAATACGGTTCACTGAATACTAAATAAATGTGTCGGTTATTATAATACCAAATGATCCAAGATTATAGGAAAGCTGATAAATGTGTAAAAAAAACTTAATAAATTAAAGAATATTAATCCGTGAAATCACATTCCCTGTAGGTTTTGTCTGACGCTAAAATATAATAGGTATATGTGTTTTACTTGTAGTAGGTATAGATTTCGATTAAATTTAATGACGAATTATTTTTACAACTTATTACTACGGCTCTATACTCAGATTATAAAAATTAGATAATTTAGTCTAAGATAAAGTCTGAGACTATAAAAATCAAGTAAAATTTAAAATGTTTATGATTAAGAAAAAATGATTTAATAAACAATAATTTAGTTATCTTAATTTTATTTTTATTTTACATACAATTACGAGAATAAGCAGAGATTATACTTCTTAGGAAATACAAATATAAAAAAAAAATACTATAGAGCTAATTTATGTGATTGCTCAAATGTTTTAGAGATATATTTATGTAGTTCATAGTCAGAATTCAAATTTAATATAAACCTAAAAAAATTAAAGACAAAGACCATCAACATTTGAACTTCAAACATTAAAAAAATTAATAATTTCAATTAGCCTGTATAGTTATAGCTTAGTCCAGTTATGTGCAATAGAAGTTTCATATAATTAAATTAACTAGTTACTATATTGTACAGATAACTGTTTTATTTTATAAGCAGTTATATTTACGGATTTCAAGTGGATGATTATATCTATAAGTCATATTATGTAAGTGAGTAAAATTTTAAATTTAAATATATATTTATATTACTTTACAATTCCATAACTGTAGTAAAGAAAGTTTACTCCAAGAATGTTTTCTATAGAGCATCTATTCTGTACGAGTATATCGAATAAAATTTATCTTTTTGTTTGTTGTGAAAAAGTCAAAGTTAACATGGATTTATGTTTGTAGAATTCTTTTACTATTTTTCAACAGGGTTTTCACGGACAATTTCATTAATTTTTTCGAATTCGTCTAGGATTTCGGACAAAGGCAATTTTTTAAAGGTTTGCATTTAAGATCGAACATTACGTGGAAATCGTGATACGGTCAAAAGTGACAAGATTAAGTGAGTTGTATCGGTCCACGCCATAATTAACTGTAGGAGTAGGTATAGTCATTGATTGTTTCACTTTATCATTGAAGTCGATTTGAAGTCCGATGGAGTATTACGTTTTTTCAATGAAAAAAAAAAATAAAAATACACAAATAATACGAAAAGTCAATATAATATACATCAAATTCAATTTATGTTTTTACATTTGAAAATCAATCTTTTAAAAAAAATTTAACAATGTTTTTTTTTTTTTTGATCTTTAGAATACAGTTCGGCAGCACAGGCCATTAGAAATAGTTTCCATATTTTCATATTGTTATACATATATTACATATTTACAATTGTATTATTAGCTTAATTCAATTAGTTGTTTGAAGAAATTTGATAACTAGATTTGTTCTGGTCCAGGTTGGGTCCAATTATTGTGTCCAGGGATTTTGGGTAATGTTGAGATTGTGACGAACTTATTAATATAGTAGGCACTCCGTAATTATGTGTTGCACAGTGAGATGATGACCACATGCTTGGCATATAGGGTGATCTTCTTTTGCCATAAGGAATCTGTGGGTAAGTCTGGCGGCATGGCCTATTCTCGTGACATTGTTTATAACAGGTACTTCTTCAGTTTATATTTAGTAAATAATTAATATTTTAAAAATATAATCAGGTCATTAGGTGTATATTATAAATTATTGTATGATGTATAATAATTTATAGTAGGTACCTATTATATGAATACTATGTGAGCATATACCAGTTGCCTTGACATGTTAATATATACACGAATACAATATACAGCTCGTAAAATAGGGGAGGTAAATATAAAAATCATAAATAAAATATAAAATTAATTATAAAAATAAAGTAAAATAGTTCAAAATTAAAGAGTCAAATTCATAATAAATAATCTAATTATAATGATAAGTTGTATATTCAATATAATAATTTGTCAATAAAAAAAATAGTACGAAATTCAAAAGTATTATGTTTTGTTATAATAATTACAAACCGATTTTACAAAATCTAATCTACTGATATTTTTGTTTTTATATTTATTTATTAAATCTTCGATTCTGGCTTTTTTGTTTAAGTATGTGCGGTTTGTAATATTTTTTTAATTTCGTTTACATTGCTTATAACAATGTATGTATTTGTTTGTACTTCTTTTATAACATTTATGAAAGTAAAAATATTTGGTTGTGCACCACTAAGGCACTAAAGTTCCTCGAAAATAACGAATAAAATGATCCACATGCATAATGGTAGTCCTTTCTGAATCAATTGAATTCATAGCACACAGTGAAGATGGAAAATTCTAAATCGATTAAATATATGTGTCAATATTTTCTGATAAAAGCTGAATTGACATCAGATCTTCAACAAAACAATCGTCTACTTCACTAGAGGGTAATAATGAAAGACCAACAATTAAATGAAGCCATTTTCCAATTTCTGAATTTGGATCCATGTAATCCGGCTTTAATCCTAAATTTTGTATTCATTTCCAACATGACTGAGTTAGATGAAATTTGCAACCCCCCCCTGCTTTGACGTACACGACTTTAATGTAAATCGCCATTTTACACTAGCTTGTGTAATGCGATCTCCATAAAAAGTATAATTATTTAAACCTAATAAAATATTGTCCTTTTCACTATACACTCGCGTAATATTTTCCATCGCGTTAACAACGTCAGTGCTTTCCGTACGTATTTTGCATACTAAGATGTACTTATCAAAGAAGTAGGTATACATCGCATCATATAATAATTTCTAACAACCATAAATATACTAATAAAGATATAATAAATGATAATAACAAGCGTATTCCTATAAAGCCAAGATAATATAATAATTGTCGTTAGGTACTCATCGTTACTTATAAATCGGTTATCCACTCAGACGCATCTAAAATTACGCGTTTTGGTAAAATTCTTGCTCTGCATCAAGTAGGCTATTATTATTTATAATCAGGGCTAGGATTTGTATGCAATGAAAAATTGAAAAATATGCATTTTACATGCATGAAAATTGCATGATATTTACATCGTTTTACCTTAGCTAAATGTTTTATTTTCGTATTTGAGACGATGCAATCCTTATTTTATTTTTTTATTTAAATATAATTACAATTTATCAATCAATAATTAAATACAATGAAAAATTTTGCTACAAAAAACATAGCGATATTGACAGATTGGGAGAGCATTCTGTAGTACCACCCAAGTACCCGACGAATAAATTAAAAGATCTCTAGGCCTGGTTTGTTTAAGACGTTTCTGAGGGTTATTAGGGGTTTTAAAAGAAGACAGGCGTTTAATTAGTGGATTATTGTGGTGGATTAACTTATAGTGAAAGGAGATGCAGTGAGATTTAGTTAGTTCAGAGAGCGATGGAATATTTAGATCTTTGTGGATATTTTTATTCGTGATGAACCATGGCGCAGAGATAATTTACCACAGACATGGAGACATATTAACTGGAATGCCTAAATTGTTTTCGTATTAAAATATTTGGCAGAGCCCCATATCTGGATAATGCCGTAGGGCAGCGCTGCAACCCTAAGCGAGTTTTTTAGGTGAGTTAACCAAGAATCAGAAAAATATTTGTTATAAAATGTGTTTTGGGGCCTCAAATAACACAAGACGGCCCGTGGATTGAAGACTTTGTATTATACTAATATATTAAATTTTTCTATAATAGTTTTTAGATAACTAATTTTCACTTAAACTATATATTAATTTAATTTAAATAGGTACTAATTTGTATTTATAAAATACGTTGGCTGATTATATAAAATATAATATGCATATAATTTTCACAAAATATAGTATTGAAAGCTGTTTATATATTAAAATATTATAGAGATTTAATGATTTGCAATCCAAGTTTAAAAACAAACAAATTATACGTCCTAAAAATTAATTTATAAATTATGTTGAGGTTTGTATAGGGTATAATAACATATTAATACGATGCTTACAAAGTACTTATTCACTACTGATTTTTGGATGAAGTAAACAAGGATTTTAGCAATCAGGTCAATATTATCTGATAACACTAGGTGTAAAAGCAAATATTTAAATTATAAGTCATATATACATCCAACACTCTTGTATGAAGCGAGCTCAACCTTTAAAGAAATATATACTTTATATTATTATATATGCGTATTTTGTAACACCTTAATTTGATAAAAAAATATTACATTCATCGAAGATCCTATAAATAAAAATATTTTTGGTAAAATAATCTGATAAATTCTGTTATCCTTAATATTTTAATACTGTCTTTACTTAATTCATAATTAATATTATGTACCTCAATGCTTAATCAAATAAGTACTAAGTGCACAAATTTGAGAATTGTACACAATACTAATGCTTATTAAAAAATTACATTGTATTATAATATGAACCAATTTACTAATCATAATTTTTCAAAATTCGTATCATTATAATATTATACTTAATTTTGTATACCACATAGGTACCATCCAAATATTCAGTTAGCATTTACCAACATATTTCAATAAACACAAATACACGAGTTTATAACACGCAACCCGACAGAGAAAAGAAAACAACATTTAATTCAAGTCGCGTGCATAAAATGTGAAAGCTTTTAGATTTCCTGCAAACATGTGACAGACGTTACATCTTTAGAACATATAAAATATACGAAAATGAAAATACGACGTTTTATTCTATCCACAAAAAAATAGATTATGTTGTATAAGTAAAACATATTTTTAAGAGTAGAATAACCTACTTCCAATTAGCAATTTAATGTTGATTTCTTACAAATCAAAAAATAATTGATAGAATGTATTTATTGAATAATGGCATGTATAAAATATTATAATTACTTTACCATAATACCCTATTATAACACTTTATCTTGTGTAATTAATGTTAAACTTTTTATGAGATGTTTAAGTAATTAAGTGCTTATGTGATCAAAAAAAAAATAAACTGTTAATTTCTACGCTGAGCAAAAATAATATCTACCATACAATCACAAAATGCTGTTGTTACTGAACTTAAAAATGAAACATTTATAAGGGTAATAACTTTTTACATTGTTAAGAATAAATATGAATTTTAATTTTTTAAGATAATTTTATGAGTTCGTATGTTTAATATTCTAACATCTGTGTATAAGGATCTACAAATTATATTATTTTTTGACCATTTAGAAATAATTAAATAAAAATATATAAATAAAACTATTTATTTTTTTATCACGTTTGAACAGTACGTAATTTTTCTCTAATGTATAATAGAAACTAATGTATGTATTTTTTTTTACGTGTTAGATCACGTGTTCTTGCAGCACTTTAGTTGCATCCCATTATATTGGTCAGGTAGTACAATGTTTATTTTCGTTTTGAAGTATTCAGTGTTGTGTATTTATAAAAAAATTCTGGGCTATTACATTGCGAGATATAATATATTATACTAAATTACAATATACATGGATGTATTTTTTATTTCGATTCGTGGTTAATAAGCAAGTTGAAGTTTATCGTAATCACCCTCAACAACAATTCACATGTTTTTTTATTATTTATCGAATTATTATTTTTTTATGAACCACTAATATTATGAAATTGTTTTACTGATCTTCGATATGGTTTTTCCTACTAAAAACCGGTTCCTTATTTAAATCTAGCGGTAGGTACGAATTTCGTCCCATATAAAAAGGTATAATACTAATTGCGTCATGAATTTTTCTCGAGTTGAATTGCGTCCTCATTATGTGCAGAATACTCGACTACAACTATATGAACTACAAATAGTTGTGAAGCTTTTCATTCGAAGCTCAACGCGATGTTTTATAATGCTCATCCAAATATTTTCAATTTATAAATATTCTGAAAAGGTCACAAACTGATATTTATGTAAAACAACGGAGCACTCGCTTAAAGAACCGTACAATCTCGATAATTAATAAAGAACAATTTTTAAAACAAGTAATGGCAGATTTGCAATCAAAAAAAAAAAAAAAGTAGATTCAAATTCATAAAAATTTGTCTTTTAAATTTGTACCAATATCATAATATTTTTTACTACTTACTCTTATATTTTTATACAATAACAATTACAAATGCGATATAATAATATAAAAAGCAAAAACAATATTTTCAACCTACCTGTTTAGTAATATTAATTATTATGTAATTATTATTACAGACATTTCTAAGTCTGTATAAAAATGTTAACTCAAATATTATTTAGTTTTTAAAATATACGAGACGCATTTGATATACACAAAATAATTCGGGGTGCAACTACTATAACTCCAAAAGCTATCCGGGATGCAATTAGTATGACCCTAGAAAATACCTGGGACGCAATTCGGAAGGAATAGGTGCCACGGGACGTAATTCGCAGCCAAATCTAGACCTTTACTTTATCCGGTTTCAACAAAGTGAATTTTTGTGGAAAGACTTTTCCACCAAATACTCCTTGAGAATTGTGTACTTATTATGGTGAACAAATGTGTGTACACAAAAGTTAAAAAATGTTTTTATCATTATAATACATCGATATCACAGAAATATCCATTATATATTTATAACGATTATACTTCAATATTTTTATTGGCATGGTACAAATATGAATGATTCAATTATAAATATATGTATTAGATGGAATAATATTATAATTAAATTATAGTTAAAAAATTAAATATCCATTATATTCAGAAATTTTAAATGTCTTGATAAAAATGTGATTTTAAATATCATAATAAATATGTAAATTATAAACGAAATACTTTTAATGATACAAACTATTTAGTGTTAGGCTTGAATACTCCTACTGCATAAAGAAAACCCAATTTACATATTGCATGTATGAACATTTTATCGAATTATAGTGATTTCACTTATAATTGTGAACACACGTGAATTATACTACTCATATTATACTATAATATATAATAAGACGATTATTTTTGTCATTACTATCTGTACATAATTGTCTAAACATTAAAATTATTGATTTTCAAACTTTCGTTTTAAACCGATAAAAGCTATGTCAGAAACGAGTAACACCACAAATCTTTTGGACACAATTCCTATACCTTTTTTATTGGGTGCAACTAATGTGCTTCTTTTACATTCACCCTTGTCATTAACTATGTTGTTTTTGTCTGGATTTCCACAGATACGTGGCTGTAGTGCATCCGCAGATCAACCGGATATGGTGCCGGATGGAGACCACCCTATCGGCAATCGCGTTGGGCTACCTTGTGTGCCCGATCATCTGCATACCCAGCTACCTATCGTTCAACCTGTTTTCCCGAGTAGAGATATTGGACGCGAACGGTAACCGTCCGACATCGGTACTGCAGTCAGCGCTTCGGCGGGCCAATAATGGCACCGATGTGCACAGTGGTCATGGTATCGGTGGAGGAAGCACCAACGGAGGAGGCTTTGGCATAGGCACCAGTGGAGGTGGTGGCGAAGGTAGTGGAGGCATAAACGACAGCCATAGTGGCATCGGACCACTGCGCAACGTCACCCTATACTACGTCAACGTCAGTGACCTGGCCACGTCCACGTATCTGGCTGACATCAATTTCTGGGTGTATAGCGTCGTCATCAAAATTATACCGTGCGTGGCACTAACCGTTCTCAGCCTGCGGCTGATATGCGCGTTACTGGAGGCCAAACGTCGCCGGGCCAAGCTGACAGGAAGTGGCCGTAAGTCAGCCGACAAGGAGCGGCAGACAGACCGGACCACCCGGATGTTGTTGGCCGTGCTCTTGTTGTTCCTGATCACCGAGTTCCCACAGGGCATACTAGGCCTGCTCACGCTGCTGCTCGGCAAGCGGTTCTTTCAGGACTGCTACCAGAACATGGGCGAGGTGATGGACATGTTGGCGTTGGTCAACTCCGCCATCAATTTTATACTGTATTGCGTGATGAGCCGGCAGTTCCGCAACACGTTCAGTTTGCTGTTCCTGCCTTCCTGGATCTCTAAGGCCGAGTCACAGGCTCTGTCACATGGTAACCCGACCACCACGCAAGTGACGCAAGTCTAAGGTGACAGCTTCGTTACTATCCTTGATCCCCCCCTCACTGTTGATCCATCGTCGTTGTCATAGGGTGTACGTGACACACATCACACAACACTCACCACCCGCTGACCGCCAACTCCGACAACGGTAACGACCACGATAATATTATAACGTATATAGGCCATGATTCATCAAGGATGATCAATTCTCATTTTTAAATAAATACTATAAAATATTTAATCTATTCAAATTCTGATATTTAGAATTATCATGTATATTTGCATAATAAATAGCATATTTTCAACTACTCAGATTTCTTATACTTTTTGATTAGGTGTAGCCTATGATGATATCAACTTTTGTATTTCGACTGAGAACCACTTTTTTTTGTACTGTAAACTATTTAGCAATTAATTTTTGTTTTTGGAATTTTCATGCAAGTATCTAAATATTGAAATTCCGACGAGTAGTTTCTGAGTTATTCAACGTTATGTTCAAATATATAAGAGTTTATTGATATGAAAATTCTTGTAGTTTATACTATTATAAAAATATTTTATAATCTTATAACTTTCTGAGAATAGTAAGTACAAATTAAATATTACATCTATTTTATATTTGGAAAATAATTCTCAAGCATTATGATTTTTAATAACCCAAAAACTTAACTTGTTAAGATTATCAACTTTACAATTTATAGAAAAAAAAAAAAATGAAAAGTTCTCAATTTAAAAACAGAAATATATATCGTCATAATTTACACCTGTAATGGTACTATACCAAAAAAAAATTAAGAATTTGAAATGATGGCCTCTAAGAATACATAAAAGCCACAAAAATCAGAACTTGAATAAATATATTCTTATAGAAAAATAAGGGATGAACATACTCGATGAATCACCCCGTTTATAAACATTTTCTGGTTACTTGTTGGGCCTCTTTAATACTCAGAATTCTAATACTTAAATGTTCAAGATAATTTCAAAGCGACCACACAGGGTTATTGTTTTTAATCTACATGCTGTTTTAGCACTAAACAATTTCACTGTTTATGTTTCGAGCGTTTTTCACTATCCCGTTGGCCGCAAGACTTAAGTTTCGTATTCGTAGTGAATTCCGTTCAAATTACTTTACACTGATCAAGTACTATCGGCTACCGAATAGTGTTTAAATAATAATGTAACAGCTCGAACATGACAATTATAGCCTATATTTATATAAAAATAAATAAGTAAATCTAGGGCACGGAATACAACTAATTATAATTAGTATAAATATTTAAAAATAACGATAATTATGAAGGTTTTTTTTTAATATCGAGTAAAAACTTTCGATTTAGATTATTGATATACAATGTATTATTCAACAGAATATTTCGATAGTTTCATTTTTTCTTAATTAAAATGATTACCTACTTATAGTATTCAAAATGAGTAAAATTGTTGAATATAAAAAAATATCACATTTAATTCCATTTTAGTTTTATTCATGTAGTGTTTTCATTAGTGTAGGCTGGACAAATAAGGCTGACCTCTGTATGTTTTTGGTGTTTTCATGAGGTTATTACCACCTAATAAATGAACAATAACTCTATTGAGATTTCTTATGAAATATTTTTTAACAACCATTTTTGAAAGTTTAGACTCTAAATTTTAGAGAATTTTTCAACATATTTTGTGGTTGCCAACAAGCTTAAAATATTATTTAAATTTTTCAACACAAAAGTAAAATACAACCAAATCATTACCCGCACGAAGATTGCATTGCCATAAAAGTATTATGTAATTATTATAATTACTGTTAAGAAAATCAAAAATGTCAGTAAACATATATTTTGTATTTAGCAATAGTCTAAGCAGCAATAGATTTACTCCGTAATATTAATAATAAAAGTGACTTACCAATACTAACCGCATAGTGTTGAATATTATATTTAATAACACCAAAATATAATGGTTAATAATATTAACAAACTTTAATGTTAACTATGTTAAATTTACAAAATCCAATTATTGATTAATGAAAAAAAAATTAGATTTTATAAATTAGGTATGTTTATTTATGTACTCAAATTCTATTAAAATATTGGATTTATATGTTTTTATTGTTAAAAATTACAATTAATTACCCAATGTTATACATTAACAAGGTAAATAGTTAAATAATTTTACTTTACATTAAACATATATTAATCATTATGATGAAAATACTGTTATATTAAAATCAATAAAATTAGAAAATTCTGTAAACTGCATTTAGTTTAAATATAAAATAGGTATATAAATTATAATTTAAACTATTTAGACTACCTATCAGATGTTATATTTTTATTTGTTCGCGTTTGATAAATGTTTTTGTAACTAAAATATTATTAGCACGAATTTTTTTTTTTAAATAATAAAATATGTTTTATTAAGTAAAATTAATAAAAAACAAAATTTTGATCATAAACAGTTCAATGTTTATACAGATCGTAGCTAACTAATCGTTTTTCTAATGTTTTGTTTGTAAAAATAATATACAAGATTTGATGTACTAAAATTATGCATTATATTTTGTAAATGTTCAATAAAAAAAAATTATGTGCTTTAGTTTGGACTAACTTTATTTGGAAGGTTATCTTCAGTATTTATTCTTCAGATACTTCAACTCCAATGTTAAATACTAAATGGCTATATGGCATAAAAAACATTTAATTGATTTCATAGGTAAACCATCACATAAATAAATCTTAAAAATCCTAAAAATAACTAACATATGAAGTAATATCAATAATGAACATCTACTTTAAACAAGTCATCCTGGTAGTGTATCTTTTTGTTACGTATTGGTATTACTCATTATATTTAGTGTGCGCAGATTTGTAAGTAAGTAGCTATTCTTTTTTAAGTATTATTAATACCATAAAAAAAAAGTAATGCTTTAAATACTTAAATATAAAATTCGATAGCTAGCTTTTTTCCTCTGATGAAAATAAAAAGAGTTATTATTTGAATGCAGGGCTTGAAATCAATTTCAATAATAATTTTAAATATTGATAAAAACTGTACCTATATAATTGTCTATGTTAAATCAAATGTAAAATTAAAATTGATTTTTTTTATGATATTCAAGAAGTAAAGTTAAATTAAATAATATTAAAACCAATGATTAATGATAAATAATGATCGATTCATACATTTTTATAAAAATTAATTCTAGCTTAAAATTAAACGATTTTCAATATGTTTAAAATATTATTCATCAGTAGGTAATTATAATAATACTAATATTTTGGTGTTTATTTTTCATACGACGCGTATAGAATGCCCAAATGACGAGATTCTCCACGTCGTTAAGTAAAAATTAAAATTAAAATTGAAAAATGTAAAAATTATATTGCAAACATAAGAAAAATAAAAATATAATATAAATGTTATATTAAATATACATATATATATATATATAATTCCAAATCAGAAAACAATTTAGTCAATATCGTGCAATAACAATGAAATTATAAAATCGATACAATATTTTAAATTTATAGAAATTAAAAACTAATATCAATAAGCAATGTTGAATTTTAAATCAAAAAATTGTATTTCGATTTCAAGCTATCTGTTTTAATGTATTGAGTAAAACATTTAATGTTTAATATTCTTATATTTCAAACTGTAATTGTCATATCTAATGGTTATCAAGTTTACTCAAATAACAAAATCAATAAAATAAAATCCATTATATTGATTGAAATCGGATGATATTTTATCACATAATTTATACAAGATAATAATATAAAACCTATATATTTTACCAGGAATAATAACAAATTTAATACGATTCGATTAAATACAACAAAAAAACAAATGTATTATTAAAAACTCATTAGAAAATTAAAAATGTTTTTTAAATTATTTAAGCGTAAATCAATTCTGATTATAATTTATAAACGACAGATTTTCGTCGTTTCCTATTTATTTGTTTATTATCTGGTTGTTATTTTCGTTGCGTGGATATTTCCCGATTTTTCTTTTTATAAACAACAACTTACTACACTTAGAAGTAGAGTTGGAACAAACATTAAGCACTCGAGTGTGTGTCAGTGCTTTATGAATACCACTTTACAACAGCCTTAATGGAAGTTTTATAAAAAATACTCCTCATGCTATTACTTACTGGTGACTATGATCATTCACAAGGAATCAACTAGATGACAGTTTACACTCCGCATGTTGTAAAATAAATAATATGATAAACCAAAAAATCGTAGTTTTACTATTATCAAAACATATTCAATATTCGTTAAGTAAATTGTTATACTTTTCATTTCAAACCAAAAAATCTCAATTTATACATTATTTTAACTTTGGATAAGTGCCTGATTACGTAAGTATATTACGTTTGTCATTCTTTGACTACCTACTGCGATTATATATAGTAATAGTCAATATTATATAATATTTTTATACGTATCTATAATTAATAGGTATTAAAAATGTTTTGATTTTAAATAAAAACGAATTATATTTACTGTGTATCAGTAAATAATTATAAATCTAATTCAATGTTTTAAAAGATAATAAACATTATATATATAGGTACTATTACGAAAAAGTATTTTTATTTTTAAAGCTAATATAGTTAACAGTATGGATATTTGTGACCATTATTATATTAATATTATAATTCTCTTTTTAGGCACTTGATTCCATAATATTAATGTTGACATCTAATAAATTCGTGTAAAATTAATATTCTATTAAACACGTTTTCATTATGTTATCGATAAGTGTCAATTTATAATTAAGTAAATATTTTTTGAATGATATCCAAAGTTTCTTATAACACTGCATACAGATTGTTTTTAAAACAACTTAATGATGTGAATATAATTTTTAAATCAATATTCCCATCATAAATTACAAACACTCCAGCCAAAATAATAACAATATTTTATATTCTGCCATTATCCTAATCAAAAACGTTTTTTTTTTTAGATTCATAAAAGATTATAGGACAGAATTTCAAACTTCAATGTTTATTTAGCAGAGCGGAAGATTCAGGTCAATTTTATTTAAGTATAGGATAAAACTCCATTATAAGTACGTGTAAGTATACAGCTTAGGATTAGAATTGATTAACAATATTTGCCAATAAGTATTTATATGTAGAGCGTAGAAACATTTTCCATAGCGTAAGACAATTCTTATTATGTAAATAATCAATTAATTACCTGAATTTATAAATAACACTAATAACTACCTACCTAACAAAAATCCAATACAAATTTTAGTAATTTACATTTAATTATTTTCGATATGCTTTGTTTGATTTAAATACAACCTAAGATTTATTCCCAATAAAACTTTTTGATAGTAGCTAATTTAAAATTTATTTATGACTTGAAATGATAATATTTTTTACATCCAAACATCTATTGCTAAATAAATGGTTTATTATTTTCAAAATTTAACAAAAGCACCAACAAAGTTATACTTTAACTCTTTTTAAATTGAATAAAAATCACTGAAACTTAGTTTATATTATTTTGAGAAAATTATGTAGACTTTTGTTATTCATAAAAGTGTTTGTTTTACAGCTGCTGTTGATTTACATATATGTTATGAAACGTTGTAATGTAAAACTGTTTTTGTTGTAACATATGTGAATCTAAATTTGGTAAAAATTTATTGGACTGAAAGGGTTGATAATTCTGAAATGTAGGTGTATCGTATATAACTAATTATACAAAGTCATTCAATAGAAAAAAACATTATTCATACATGATTGGCCAATGTCATGTAAAAGTATATTATGTTTTCTGATTAATGCAGTACATTACTATATTAACATACGAAATCAATATTTAATATTGTGGTAATTCTAAAATATTTTCTATGATCACTATTTAACGTTAACATTTAAGTTTGACATATGACAATACAACATTTTGGTCGCGAAATCGCACTAAAATTAAGCTGAATAATGTCAAAGTTTTGAATTTTATTTCTCGACATTTAAACAGAACTAGGTATTTAAAAAAAATGTTTGTAGTCGTATCTAGAGGTTTCAATAAATATGTACAGTTCACTCTCGATTATATATTATATTGATGATAACATTAAACATACCAAATAAAAAGACGGGTATATCTTACATTTATTCTAAATATTTTTAAAACATTATTGTGTATAGAAAACAATACTATATGATATGCCAAAAGTTTAAAGTCCCTAAAATCATACATTTTGAATTGCGAAAAAATAACTAACATAATTTGAGAAAAAAAATATTATTTTACGTTTAAATATCGAAATTAAAATTTCTAATTATATAACTATAAATAAAACTGTGAGTATAAACTTTCGATATTTTTATTTTTATGAAAACAAACTATTATTAATATCTAACACATTTCAAGCTTTTTGACATAGAAACAAACTATATCAACAAAAATTGAAGAAAGTTATAAACTTTAAAAGTTTATAAATTAATAAAAAAACACATAATATTTTTTTATATATTTTTCCAAGAAAATTATAGTTTCAAAATTTGGTGAAAATATGGAAGGTCATAGTCCAAAGGTTAGAACTAAGAAACAAAATAATATATCACATTATTCATGTTAAAAACTGCAAATGCTACGTTATCGTTAAGTGATTTCCGTTCTTCAAAGTATTTTGTTAGTTTTCCTAATTATGAAGAATAGACTGTCACGTAATTTTCAACTGAAAACCATCCAAAATATTGGAGACTACTGACTGAATCAAATATTTTCATCTTCTATGTAGAACGTCAGACATACACAAAAATCTCATTTAATTGTAAAACCAATATATTTCTCGCTCCACCGCTTTCAATACACTTATAGAGTTTCAATTCTAACATAAATGTATAAAGCATATTATATTTGAAAAGAAAATGATACTTACCCTTAATTAATAAGTAAGAACAATTATTTCGTAGTATACTAATACGTACTACCATTCATCAATGTATTATAAGACTATTGTACAATTGAAATTCACAACTAAGTATAATCAACTACAAAAGTAGTTTTTACAACGTGAACAATGGAAATTATATTTTAATTAGTAAGCATTACGTTTCTACGTTAGACTAATTATTTATTCATATACCTATTTCTAAAGGGAAATGAATGTGTGTAACATTATGCCAAACTATATTAAATGCAGTCTTCTGACTACATAGAAAATTTTAGTCTGTAAACATAAATGGGACAAGTGTAACCACATCACCAAGTCGTGTCTAATTATTACAATCCAAAATTGATAAATGCAATATTATTAAAACCTTTCAAGGTGATAATAATAAACCACAATCAAACTTAGAAAATATGCATAACATCTGGAATAATTTTAACAGTTCTAAAAAAAAAAAAAAAAACAAGTGTGATAAAAAATGGGTTATAGTTTATTCATAACGATATTAAAGAGGAAATTTTATTTATTTTAGAAACTCGTAAATGAAATAAGTGTAAACTAAAGAATATGATATGAAGTTAAATAAACAGTGTTATTTAATTGATTCATTTACTGATAATTTCCATCCTATTTAGTTTTATTAACAGTTTGATATTTACAATCACAGATATATAATATACATCATCCCGGTGTTCCATTATTATATTATAGTTACCTATAACTTGTACAAAAATTTAAAATTTACCAATTTATTTGTTAGTATAACTAATAGGTATGGCCAGCCAATAAGACAGAATTACAAAATAAGAAGTTAATATTTTGGAATACCTACTAGGTATAACTTTATAAAAAAAAATTGATTATTACGAGAAACAACGAGATATGTAATGACGCATCTTCCGAACACTAGAGCTGGTGTTTTGCCTATATTTAACGCCGTGTTACATATTATAACTAAAATGCGTCATATTTTTTAAAAAAAACTGGATATTATGAATTTATGACATATTTGTGTATCTTATAAAATATAACTTTCAAGTTGCGATCAATATTTAAGTATTGAGTGTTTTTTTTTTTACTATTTATTAATTAATGTTTTCAATTTAAAAAATGAGCATGCATAAAATTAACTAACATTACTATGTTTTTACTAGGTTTTGTTAAATCAAACAAATAACTTAACATATATTTCAAACATTATAATACAATATACATCAGGTGAATTGAGTTGCCACATCTGTTATCATCGTTGTCTTATATTTTTCACTATGCGTGTGAATGAAAAAAATCCATTAAGCCTGGAAATAATGGGTTGTGAACATTTCAAAATATTCACCACCTGTTAGGGTTTCGGCCTCACCTTCACATTCAGAAAGCGGTTTAAGAAAACCTTTTAACACTATTATTATTTCAAAGTAAGTAAATAAAACCCAAACAGTCATACATATTTTATTATACGTCGTGATTAAAAAGATTAAAGAAAAAACAATAGTACTAGGTACTATATTTATTTTGGCACTTTCATAGATTAAATATAAAATTAAAATAATTTTAATTTGCTTGTATTTCACGGAAATAGTTATGACGTTAAAAATAACTCTGATTTTATCAACATTTTACCTTAATTTTTAAAAACTATTGCTAGAAAAAAATACTCTCGCATTAATTTTATTATATCATAAGTATAGTAATTTTATTATATTAGTCAATATAATGATAATTGATAAATGTATACTACAAACATATATTATTTTAATAAATTTAGAACTTTTATTAGTAGAGTTCACAAAATATTATACCGTGCACAAATTATTTTAATTGATATGACAATTTCTTCATAAAACGATGTTTGAAACTAATGGATACCTAGTTAGTAACTTAATTTTAACAGTCCGAGAATCCATCCATTATCATCATCCTTGTAATTCGGTTATTTGGAGAGACATTCCTTGACTTTCATAAGAATGCCTCGTATTTCGTTTTCAGTTTGTGCTTTCTTTAGTTAGTCTACAAAAGTACAATACTAACCCACTTTGACCAAAGCCCTAATACGATTTGTATGAGTTGACGACAGTAATCAGCTAGAAAGTTATGTATATACATAATACGTATAACATACATGTATACAGTTATATTGAATAAAATTAAAGTATATGTTAAGGCATAAATGTATTAGACTTTTCACAGAAAACGCAAAATTTCAAATTCTCTAATAGTAATTTAATATTATTAATTTATAAATTTATATATATAAGCAAAATATATTATTAATAATATAATATAATGTACGATATAAGTAAAAACGTACCTTCTGGAAGGATACATCAAATCAGAAAAACATTTGTGTACAGGTTAACTAAATAAATGAAAAAAATGCTCACCTTCCTAATCATTATACATAATTCATTCATGTGTGACAGATATATAGTTATATTGTACCAACATAATAATTATAATATAAGTATGTAATAAAGTATTTACAAAGCATAAGTAGACAAATGAAAAAAGCCAGCTGATGGAATTTCTAAAGCTTATTTACATAATCATTAATTACATAAGTTACATTTTAGATTATAACTGTATTCTGCACTAATTTATTCGCAGGTGGCAATAGGTAAACTACAGACCAGATTGAATGAATGCTAAACTCATAAACAGTATAATACTGTATAATTTTACCATCAATTTCTGTATATTTTATTTTGTGACATAACTTATTAAATTATAAAATAAAAAGCATGGAATTAATTATACATAGTACAAGTACAATTTCTAGTGCGGTTTACTATCAATCGAGAACAAAAATCAAAGATAATATGCAACTTATGTACGACTTTCAAATCCTACAGATAGTATATTATCTACATAATGTTAAACATCTATTATACTCCACGCTATCTTAATGAATAACGGAGGCAACTTAACACTGTCGATGTATTGGAAGTAACGTGTCTCCGGTTTCTTTATGCAAAATATATCGGCAGATGGCAGAGTTTTTGACCAACTCAAAGTCCAACCAATCCTCTATCACGGTTACGACAGTTCTCTCTTCAGCCTCACTATCTTCCGATAATGGAGGCTTATCAACTAGAGCTTATCCTCCATAATCATACTTCCGTTTACCGAAAGACCTGCAGGTTACGTAAATCTGTCTTTTTAACACCGTTTGTTAGTTTTTCCTAATTATTAAGAAAAGTAATGAGACTATCAAATTTATTTGAATACTTTTAAAAAATTAGTTGTTAAATATCTGCATTAGTTTAAAGTCTAAAGCACAAATAGCACAAAGAAATAGTGTCAGTGTAAAGTTGTAGCTATACAAAAACGTGAAATAATAAATAAATTTTTAAAATGTTTTTAAAGTACTTTGGTATTATTATTCATAATATACACTTAAATGTGGCTTGCTTATAGTGTTATCTAACATTTTATTACTTGAATTAAATTATAGAATATATATATACGACTTTCAAGGTAAAACCTAACAACTTTAATTTACTATGCAACAATATAATATTCGTTATCGTATTCGTTAAAATATGTACCCACTACCCAGAGGTAAACGATTAGAGATATTCATGTGAATAAAAATTATAATACCACATAAAAAACAAAAATACTATTTTTTAAATTTAAATTCTTGGGTATATTAACTTTTAATTTTTAATATTAAATATTATAATAGAAGATTTTTTTTTAAATTAATATTTGATTTTTTTTATCTTCAACTATCATCTAAAGTTATCTAACCTATAATTATTGCTATTAAAAAAGTTTTTTGTATTAGGTACATTTTATGATTTTTGTATAGCTGATCATAGTGTTCATTTTAATTTAAACCAATTTGTTTTTTAAATATTGCTTGATTTCATTCTGTTTGTCGTCGGTCTTATATTATGATTTCTATTATTTTAATATTTATTAACATTGTATACCTACTATTAAATATAATTTATTATAATATGCTTACTATTTCAATGTACCTATACGATATTTTAATAAAGGTAAATGTGAAACTGAATTTCAAAGTCTTAGGACTGTACGAATTTAGATTCGTTTGGTATTTATTATTAATTATACATATACTATACTAATCACTTATCAGTTATGATTTATGAATAGTTAAAGTGTTAAACCTACATTTCACATGTAATATCAATATAAAATGTTTGCAATCCAATCAATAACTGCCACGCATGGGCTACAAAGTCAATAACTAATAAGACAAATTCAATGAAATTTAACCAAACATATTATTTTTATTATTATTATTCGTTTATTTCTCAAAAAACAATACTATACCTCGCTGAATATTCTCTTGTGGAGTCCCAAGAAAACGAATAGTAAGAAACATTAATTGTTTGCACGGTATCCTGTAAAAACATAATTCTTAACCATAAGATAAGACGTGTTATTATGTGTTGTATATTAGGTACATTATAATATCATCCACGATCTAGTCATGGGCATAACAGGACGACTCCAATAGTCCCCTGGACATACCACATGACTCAGGCGCTCACTGAACATGGCGGTTTTCAGTTCTACCTCCATCGATTCACTAGGGCCACAAGCCCAAGGTGCATTCACTGCCAGTGTCTCTCGGACACCGCAGAACACACCTTGTTCCACTGCGAGAACTGGAACGGTCTTCGTACAGACCTCCGCGCGTGTCTCGGGCACCCACCGACAACAGCTGACGTGCCCAACATACTCTGCGGTCCTCTATTCGAAGATCTTCCAGCAGATGGCCATCAAAGGGCGATTGTACTCTGCTACGCCGAAGAGACCCTCAGACTCTTCTACAAGATGGTAGAAAACATTCTTACCGTCAAGGAAGAAGAGGAGAGGCCACAGAAGCGGATCGATAAATACAACAGTACGGGGTTCTAAAGCGGCGGGCTCAGGCCGGCTTGAGAAGATGTTCACAGAACGAGATGTCTAGGATGGATGGCTTAGCCCGGTCCGAGAAGAGGCAACAGAACCAGATGTCCAGGGTGGCGGACTTGGTCGGCCCGAGAAGACTACGATGAAAGAACAAATATATTATAATTGTATATAAATTGCTGTGAGGGGATACAGCGGATTCAACCCCGCTTATCTCTATCCATAATTGTATAACTTTGTAAAGTCATAACAGGATAGGGGTATTCGCATATATACTAGCTTGCTGAGAAAGGGGTATCTCTAAATTGTCATGACTAATTCGATGTGTAAATATTTATCTTTTATAAATAAACGATGCTGCATGGGGGCTAAGCAATGTGAAAACAGTTCGGCCTCCATGTAGTGATTTAACCTAAAAAAAAAGGTACATTATAATAACAATATAATACAATAATTATAGGTATTTTGTAAAATAGTAACTTATTGAGACAATGTTTTTTTTCGACCATTTTATAATTATATTTTGTAATAATTTGTGCCTAATTAAATTATAGCGTTGTAGTTTTAATTAATTATAATATTAAAGTATGGAGAATCGAAATAAGTTTAAAGCAGCAATCGATAAAATTATCGACAGTAAAAAGAGAGGTGACAATATATTTTATTTTAATTTTGAATACAACAACAAGATTCAAAAAGAAGGAATTAACATTACGTGAACTGCAGGACAAGGTATAGCTGGTAATCAAGGCTTCAATTGATGCAACTGCAAAACTGGTTTTGGCACTAAAAACTGTGACTGCAATGTAGCAAAAATATTGTGTAGTTCAAAATGTCAATAATCAAAACTGTACAAATAAATGATTATGAGATTTATCATCATTTACCACCAGCTTTAGTAAATAAAGTCAATGACCGGAGAAAGATGTAAATTTGAGTTTAAAATGTGTTTTATTACAACATTTACCTACATAATCGAATCATTTTGATAAATTCCGTCATTCCCCGGTCAACGACGTCAATTACCAATTTTTAACATTCACCGTAACATATATACCTACTTTTAACTTTAATTAAATTCGTTTTCCTTTTTTTTTTCGTACAAATTACAATTATTCAATAGGTAATACATTATTTAAAAAAAAAACTTTTTTTAAACTATTTATCTAGATTTAGGTACTTGGTCATCAACCTCACTCAATTTAAGTACCAATAGTTATTACTTATTTATTTCTTAATAATATTATATTTCATAAGAAAAAAAAAAACTTTTAACCTGCCAATATTTTGCTATTATTTTTGAAATAAAAATACGGAAGAAATTTATAATAGTTTCTAAAATGGGTATTTTTTTTAAAAAAGAGTCTTACATAAATCTTTCTAACATTCTGTCATGCAGAACGTTATTATTTTCTAAAAATAAATAAATCCTATATTCACTATATAGTATGGAATACCATAATACGTATTAATCACGCCATGATTGTAAAATTATGAATATCCAATAAGCCGTTGGAATTTCTTAAATATTAAATAATATTTTGGTTATAAATCATTAAAAATAATATAGCTAAAAGTATATGGAAAAAAATTATATAAGTACTTAGGTATCTTTTTTTTATTTAATTTTTTTTATTAATCATAAGCTCGACAACCATGGGCATAAGCTGTTTTGTAAGGGGGAAGGGGAGTGGCTGGTTTGGAACATGTGTTATATATATTGTAACAAGGATTTGTTGCTAAAACCCGGTTGGTCAACCATCCGAAAGCTAGCAACGCCGGCTGGTACGTAGGTAGACTAGGTAAATACTAAGTATACACTCTGAGTGTTTCCACAGGTGAGCGTACGGTCGTACCACACCAAACCACAATATATTTATCTATTAAACTTAATAACATATATGTATATTCTAATTTCTAATAGTTTTTGAATGATTGAAAAACATTACATTTTTGTTTGAAATATAATGAAACTATTGTATTGCCTTATGTGGCTTGGCGTAGCGTTGTTGCTGCCACTAGTTCCCGGATGGGTGACCATCCGGGTTCTTAGTGGAAAGAATTTTTAACGTATGCACACGTGTTATCAACCTACCGTACCAACAATACCAACCTCTCCGTAACCCTAAACATTAGCTAATAATCATAGTCGCTAGGCTCAAAACCAATAAATATATTACCTAATTACTAGTTTATAATAGTTTATAATATAACTTAATACATTTATTTCACTAAATGCATTTTAGTTTGTTTTTATTTAATTTTAATTAAAATATCAATTGGTACAATTTTAAATATAGGCTGAATAATTGTAAAATGTAATGCATTTAACCGATTAGCTATTGGCTATTTACTTTGAAAATTATGTTTGTCAATAACTATAGTTACCTATACAATTATTATTAAGCAGAATTGTGATCAATATTATTTGATATCTTAAGACATAATTAAGTTATAGGTAGTTAATTAATATACATGTTTTTAATCATTATAATAAGGACATTTTGTCTAATAAGCCGTTAGGGAATTAAATTTGGGAGATTGAATGTCACCTAAAGTTATTTTACACCTTATATTTTTTTAATGAATTATAAAAATATAAACTAACTAAAAATTAATGTTTTCATAGATATTCAGAATAATAGGTTTTCTCCATAAATGATAAATCTGAACCAAATCCACATAAAAGTTACGTATATGCCACTGTATAGATAATACTAATATTGTTTCTAGCGTAAAAATAATTAATAGTTTGGTTTGAAAATGTACCCAAATGAATACTCTATAACTATCTATTCTTATATTTTAAGCCTACAACTTAGAGCGAAACATTAATAAGCTGTATAAATATCTTATGGAATGAATTCATATACTATTAGATAAGTACTTTGTTTCAGCCAAAAATTTCACCAAATAACTGTTATTTATATTAGTATACATCGTATAAACATACTTTTATATAAGATGATATTTATTGGTTAGTACACATACCGAATATCTTGTAACTACTAACGAGGTACTCGATCCGTTTATATTCTATTCATATTACCATTTACCATCACTTGTCCGGGTAAATAATCAATTACGGTCAACCAATATGTACATTTTTTTTTAATTAAAAATTAAGTTGAGCACATGTTTTTTGCTGTTTTCTATACTAATAATTAATTAAGCTCCAATAAAAACTATGATATACTTACATTAAATAATCAATAATTAATAATTATTGTTCATCCAAACAATTATTTCCTACAATAAAAATAATGCAACCGTGATCATTTTAATTATGTATGCTTATACAATATAAAATATAAACTAATTAGCAAGTATATGGTCTTAGAGAGAAGTATTAACAGTTAACAACACCTTAAACTAAAAATATTTATTTAAATTTTACTGCTTAATAATCCAGATCAATTTATTAATAATTTTCATATTCTCGCTTTATTTTATATTTGGGATAGAAAAAAATAGGATAGAGACAAAATAATCTTCAGAAGTGTTTATAAAGTGCTTATTATATGACTACATTATAATATAAAATATTAGAAAGAGATTTTAAAACGCATTAAAAATATTGTATACTTAGTGCATAGTCCGACAACCTTCTATAATCTAATTTCATACCGTGAATATCAAATTTGATTTTAGGGTTTAGTTTCCTTCAGGCACACAATCACTCAATAGTCCACTCTCTATATTATTATTATTATTATTTACATGATTACCTAACTAATAAAAGATTTTAGTACCTATACTTTTAAATTATTTTGCAGCACTGGCCACTGAGCATATACTGTAACCTATATGTAGCGAGACGAATATGTATTTAACAAAAATGTTTATGTGTAGGTACATATTTTGTTTTGTGAAAAAGAGGAATTGCCGTTAACACCTAATGGTTATATTATGTAAAAATTATAGTAAAAACTATATCTAAAGCCATTTTCATAGTTTTAATTTACGTTGCTATTTTACTAGATAATATTATACCATATTGTAATAAATAACCAACGTTACTTTCATACAAGTTATCACTTACCTATATAATAATATATTGAACAACCTAAGGTGATTGTAATCATATATTATTATTTTTCCTATAAATTATTATAAAAATTATCAGCACTTAGGCCATGTAAGTTAATTATGAGTTGAAATAATACCTGTGTTGGCAATTAGTCCAAGTTAATCACAGTATGTAACTTAAATAATATTCTTGTTTTTTCTATAACTATATCTATAAAATATCTATCCATGATTTAAATTATATAAATTTACTTAGGTATATTTAATTTTAGTTTATATTTCTTTTAAGCTTTTCTGCACACAGTTTGTATTTTTTCACTAATAATAATTATTATTTTAAAACAGTTAGTTATGTACCTATTGTACCTAGATCCTATTAATGTAATATACTACTTTATTATAGGTATGATATGTTTCAAATCGTAATTGTATAGTTTTGTGTAATACTCATTTAAAAAAAATAGATTAAGAAACTCCGAAGGTTAAGTTAGCCATCAAATTTTGGATTTTACATTTTCAAAATATGTCAGTTTACAGTTTGATCTATAGGGATAATCTATAAAATATACGCTATTACGTAGCATAAATCCTCACCAATAAAACGTTATAACTCCTTACTTCATTGCAACGTGACATGAAAATTAAAATAAAACTCTTAGTGAACAATAACCCAGCAATAAAATAACGGTAATTTTTTCAACTTCGTGGACAATCCAATTTCGTTTTTATTTCTGTTGTATTGTATATTCATCTTTACATGCATCCATGTTATTGTTATCTGTTTTCATCTCTCACACAAATCTAAAATACCTGTCTATTCAATGAATCAATAAATATAGACTATAGTCGTATGGCTAGACCTCATGGAAACCTTACTCGTTAATCTTTATTCTACGCTGTACATTACTAACTCAGTTTTTATTCAGCTAACGAAATAATCATGTCAAAACAAAATAATTAATTCTATTGGATTGCAATGTAAAGGGTGTCTGGAACATTTTATTAAGCTCTTAGCGTTATTATTTTTGCTCATTCAGTCATACAATAATAATAGTTATTAATTATATTCCTATCATAGCAGTGGATATAGCCATCATTCGTCAACAAATTGAATTAAACATAAATTATTAAAAACTCCATAGATATCAGTTATTAAACGTTTTTAACGTCCATAATACCGAAACTACATTTTTATTTAATAAAAATATTCAACTCCAGACGAATATGGTGCTGACAGAAGTTATATAATTTAGATTATCATTTACACCCTAAACCAAGTAATTGCGGTTATTTCGCTTTGACAGTAATGTTTTTCAGTTTCTACATTGATATTTAATACTTTAGACTAATGACGTCTAAATATTAAAACGGCTTTTTCTAGAAACATTAGATACTACATTTACACTACCTATCTACTAATTAAAGGTGGGCATTAATCAATTAGTTGATTTTCTAATTATCTTTAAAACTTAACTAGAGTTTTATTTACTGTTTAAATAACTAAGCTTTTTTTAGTTAATCTAAAAATAACTCATCAAGTTAAAATAAAAATGTTTGGAAAGCAACTTCATATGGGTATCTACCACTTTTTCTGTTTGCTATTTTGCATTCAAACCATGATCAAAATAATTCAGAGGGTTCAAGTGTTTTACTATTTGAATTGCGAAATAGGACTATTGCTATATTTGTACGAGAGTCCTTGCTACAGACTACAGCAGGTAAGTACACACAACAAATCTTCACTTCTGTTTTCCGAGTCTATAAACAATATTTATTGGGACAGTTGGACACTTAAATTACAATTTCCTTAAGATACTAGACAGTGGTCATAATAAATACAGCACCGATGAAATGGCGGTGGGACTTGTATAGGTACTTCACAAAAAGTAATAACCACAGAACGCATTTCCCTTGCTGAAAACTATAAGTTTTATTATTCGTTTTGGCCATGCCAATTTCAAGCTTTTATTACTAAAACGATATTTAAAGTGTTATCAAGTATTTACTATTTAGTACTTACATATTGGTGATTGGTCTTCGTATGAATATATAAACTATCAGTATCCAATATATTTAAACGCAATACATCTTACAATTATAATATGATATAGATAGCACAACAAAAATAATTTATTATTTACTTATAATTCATTGTAAACAACTTATTAGTTGTCAAATAATGCAGAGATTGTACACGACAGTTTAATACATGGTAAATTATAGAATAAGATTTTCAAATCCATACCTATATTAAACATAAAACTAAACATACAATTTTTATATTCTGGTGCTATTAAAAAACATTTTGAATAACGTAAGTAAACATTATGGAAACAGTTGGACTCTGAGTTATTATTTTCAATCACGGTTCATACATACTAAACATATTTATAAAAATAATTTTAGATAATGATTCGATTATAAACGTAAAATTTTTTTCAAAACTGTTTATATTATAAGAAAAAATGTTATAAACCCAAAACTTATTCTAAGTGTTGAAAAATATTATGCTACATTGGTACTCAGTCTCTAAAATTAATATACAGCTAGAGTGTCCCATGTGGATTTACCCGTTGCGATATCTGCCGAAATAATGGTGATATCGAAATTATGATTTTTTAATAAGACTCACAGGGATAAGAACTACAATTAATACATATTTTAATGTTTTGGTAAAAAAGTTAAAAAAATATATTTTGACATTTAATTATTTCTAAAAAAGTTGAAGATAGCCATTTCGTAGAGTTTATTTTTCTGAAAATATTGGCGTTTCAAATTTTTTTTTTCATTTATTTTCTGATTTTTAATATTTGTTTTAGTTTCGAGAAAAATTGCGAATTATTTATTACCATAATGTTATCAAACATGTGACCCACCGTGCCGCACGCATTCCCATACGGCCGGCCGAATACTTTCCGTGTTCCTAATAGTTATAAATTTATAATCATATTTTATTTCTTCAAAACTAGAAAAAATATTAAAAATCAGGAAATTAATGAAAATACAATTTTGAAACGTCAATATTTTCAGAAAAATAAACTCTATAAAATGGTTATCATTAATTTTTTTGGAAATAATTAAATAAAAAAATGTATTTTTTAAATTATTTACAAAAACATTAAAACAAATTAAAAAATGAAATAATTGTAGTTCTTATCCCTATGAATCTTATTATAAAACCAGAATTTTCATTATTTCATGAGATATCGCAATGGGTAAATCCTCGCGGGACACCCTGTATAGTAAGATATTTTCAATATTTAAAATAAGATTTTTTTATAATTTATAATATCAAGTACCTATTTGTACAACAAAATGTGATATTGAAAAATATTGGAAACTAAAAATTTGGCAATATGAATGTGGTAAAAATGTAGAACACGTGTCAAAAAGGATAATTTATTTTTATTACAAATATTTTCTCCGTGCCCGAAAAAAATATACTGTAGTATTGTATACTTATTTATTGATATTGTTCAATTGACACATTTTTGAGATACCAAATCTGTAAACTTCAGAATATATTCAATTCAGTGATCCCATTTTGATATAAAATCATATGAGTATATGACATTAAATAGATACCTATAATCTATATGTTACATATGTACCTATATAGGACAAAAGATAGCGATATATCTGAATAAAATAAATTCATATTTTTACTCCATTTTCAATTATATACGTTAATATAAACCTATTTTTCTTTATAAAGCCTACGAAATTAATTAATAATTTTAGATGAAGTGTATTTTGAATAAAAAAAAGTAGGTACCTTCCTAAGATTTTATTTAATATTTGTAAATTGTAATTTATATCTACTATCTACTAAATTACTATTTCATTATTATTTGATGAAAACTCGTAAATGATTTTTTGAGGAGCTCTTGTTTTTTTCGATCTCAGTGTACTAAAATGACTTCGAGCTTTAATTTGCGTTTCAGATTGTATATTGATAAGTATATCAATAACCCTAAAAATATTTGGTCTGTAGTATTGAATTCAGTCGCGGATCCAGGAATATTTTTTTGGGTGGGCCCATAAATTTAACCACAAAAGATAATACAGTAAAATTAAGATTTAATCAAGAATAATTTTCATTTAGTTATAAAAATATAAATAAATAGTCCAGTACTAATAAAAGCTAAAAAAAAAAATATATTGAGTTACATGGAAAAATACGTCCATGAAGCTGGCCCTTATTCTTATTTAAAACAAGTTAAAAAATTTTGCAAGTAATTAGCAAGAATTAGCAAGTGATATCCCAGAATTTGCAGTCAATAATAAACTAATTATTAGGGGTGGAAGCAAAGAAGGGCTAACTTCACGCGGCCCTTACTGGTTATCCGAAACATTCGAAACCAGCGTCAAAACACTCGTTATAATTAGCAAGAATTTGCAAGTCCACTCCCGAAATTTGCAAATCATAAATCTCACCCCTACAAATATTCAAGGTTTTTACCCAGCCTAGGGTAAAATATTTTTAAATGCATTCTTAGTTATTATTGATAAACAGCTATCTTATACTCAGAATAGCCCTATACGCAATAAAACAATGAAAATAATGAAAACTATACTTTCACATTTATTCTTAATACTCACTAGCTTACTTTTAAAATAACCTTTACTGTTTAAAATAAACTTTATAATATTTTTGGAATGGGATAAGTCAATAAAATTTTTATTCTACTAAATTGTAAAATAATAATTTTTATATTTAATCATTTTTTCGTACAATATATTATGTATTACTGTTTCAGTTGTACTAAAGATGTCAAACGCCTATAATACCTAATATGTCTACTAACACGATAGAAACATGAGTGTCCATAGGTAAAATTTTAGGAGGGATCAAGATAAAAAAATTCTCAAATTTAAGATACTAAATTTATCTAAATAATTTGCCTTGGTAATTATTTAATATTTTTTGTCCAGGGGAGAGAGGGCAAGTGCCCTACCTTGCCCATGGATGAAAATACACATAAGATGTTGTGTTTTGCGTTAAGTTTTAAGTTGTTGAACATGAAAATACCATATTATTTTTATTGTTGGATAAGATTATGTTTAAACTTCATACCTTAAAACATTTTTTGCAATAATCAAACTATTTTTTTTACCAGTGTTTCCACTATCTCTGGGCTCTGATTTATAGCCTGATACTATAGATGTAAAAGTGATGATCCAATTTTATACATTTTAACACTAATAAATAATTATTTACCGGAATAGGTACATCATATTTAGATAAAATTAAGTTATAATCATACGGGCAATTGCATGTTATTAATAATAACTTATTATAAAACAGTGGTGTCCAAACTACGGCCCGCCATCATTTAATATCTGGCCCGCGAAAGATCCTCTGTCAACAGAAACAAGCTCATAGTTCTCATTAACAAATTAATACATTTTAAAATATGTTTTTTAAGTGTAAAACGATATTTTGAATAGTTTATATTTATTTTTATATGTGTTTTAATAATTTATTTAAAAATATTTTTTGAAATGTAAGCCGATTTAATTTTCTTTCATTTGTAGTAATTATTAAGTTAAGTATTAAATAAAGTCATTAAAATTATTAATTACAATAAAAACGTCGTTAAATATAAAATGATATACCTATACCTAAAATTCTGATGACTTAAAAAGAAAAAAATTTTATGGCCCGAGTTAAAAAAAGTTTGGCCACCACTGTTATAAAAGGTACCTATAGATATAATGTTGTTTTGTTATACTCCCCATGCACGATTAGTACATAATATATAATATATTTGATAAAATCAATTTTAAAACTTAAAGTAAAAATTCTAAAATAACAACCTGAATGCCAATATTCAAAATGTAAATTATTGTTTTTGAAAATTTTGGGTGGGCCCGGGCCAGGGGGGGGGGGTAGGTGTTTAAACAACCCCCGAAATAGTAGGTACAAAAAATAAATAATCTGACCAACAAATGTATTAGTGTATTACTAATAACATTTCAAAAAAATTAAAATAAATTATTAGTTATTAAAAAGTTTCCCTTCTCCCGTGGTTTGTAAATTAATGGATACAGTAAAATCACCAATAAAATGTATGATAATGCAGTTTCGAAGTGAGTATGACAGTATATTATAACTTATTAATAACTGATCGACATCGAAGGCCGCCAATCCGATGATGTACGTAATGTAGACAGACGACGAGTGTAATTGCCGTCTACCGGAAATTCCTACAACTAACCTACACTAACCTACAAATTGTAATAAATAGTTGTTAATTATTATCTATGATATTATATTATTACCTATGTAATATGTATACTATATATGCATTAAATATTAATGTATATAGTATAAGTGACTAAAATAAAATATAGAAAAGTGTAATACAGTATGAATACTATGATATTTATGAATACGGTATTCAGAATACCTACTTTAAATTTTTTCAACCCCCCCCCCCCCCCCCAGAAATTTTTTCCTGCATTCGCCCCTGGCCCGGGCGCGAAATTTTAAAACGTGTCACGGCGCATTTAACCACCCACCTTCACTTCGCCTATCATCTCCTATAATGGCTATAATATAATACCTACATAATAACTACTAATATCAACTATGACAGCTGCTGCTGCTGCTGCTGCTGGACGCTGGTGTTTAATCACTGATAACGGATGATATTATAACATTATAATATGTACCTATTGTATATTACAAAAAATTTAAATTCACATAAATTTATTTATTTCAAGATAGCATATTATAGTTCATACTGCAACATGTACATTTAAAAAATAATCACCCTATACAACGTATATACTACATTATACTTATACATTTCTAGGGTGTAAAACAAAAATCAATTGATTTCAAGATAATATCCACAAAATATTATGTTATTTTTATTCAATGTATATTATAATATTAACAAATTTATTTTTATATATGAATACGGACAATACAGTACGATCAACTGTGTTAAAATTTTTAAATTAATTAACATATCACCTGTGTATTAATCATTTTATATACATATATATATGTATACAGTATACAATATGACCAATGTTTAAAAATTTTGAATAATACTTTAGATTTTATTTTTTTATATATTTAAATGTAATTATTTTTTATATATTTGACCAATAATGTGTAAACAATTTTTAAATAATACCTAATTTAATACTTTAATTTTAATTGTTATATATTTAATTATTGTAATTTGACTTTTTTTCCGTGGCTTTTTTTTCTGTGGATTTTTTTCTTGGATTTTTTATACAATAGGTACATAATATTATAATGTTTTAATATCATCCGTTATCAGTGATTAAACACTAGCGTCCAGCAGCAGCTGTCATAGTTGATATCAGTAGTTATCATGTAGGTATTATACACGGTTTAAAATGATATTGAACTTGATTTTGGTTTAATAATCTTAAAACTAGTTATAAGTTATAACTATACACAGTAAAAAGTACGTCTATAGTTATTTCTCTTAAAAGTTTTGTTAGTATTGTCCGAAACATCCGTGTGTCCGTACATATCCGCCTATGCTGATCATATACAGTTTTACACTTATACAAAGTCACGAATGTATCATTCATTTTGAGCAAAAAAGGCGATTTTTTTTTAGATTTTTAATCTTCAAATATTTATTTGTGAAATGCATTATGCGATTTGTATTATATTGTATAATCATTATAGGGGCCGGAATATATTCTTTTGCACATTTTTTTTTTTTTTTTTGAGGCTATGCAGTCAGGTGGGGGTTCGAAATCTTTACAAATCATGAAACCGATTAATTAATGGCAAAAGTTTTTTTTAGCATATTTGAGAATATTTCAAGGTAAAAGAATATTTCGTAGGTACAATAAAGAACATATATTCGATTAATTTTCCCGTAACTTCAGTTGACGTCGAACGTTCATTTAGCACATATAAAAACATTAACAGACCGTGATACAAATATGACACCAGAACACATGGAGCAAAATATAGTTGTTAACTGCTCTCAAAAATTTTCGTAATTAAAAATAACTTATTGTTATTAATATAATTTAATCAATTTTTTATTAACATGTATTATTTTGCTTATTTTTTACATATTACTTTTAATCATATTCATATACTTATTTATATCAGTTTTTTTTTTGTATTATTTTGCATATAAATTAATATTTTTATTTCAAGAGAATATATTAATAAAAAAGAATATTTTTCGCATATTTTATTATGATTTTTAAAGAATATTTCAAGAATATTTTCAACTTTTTTAGAGAATATTATTAGTATCTTATTTTGGCTATTTTAAAAGAATATAATTCCGAACCCTAATAATCATCATATATTTATTCGTATATACATCGTATATATGCATATTTACACCTTTTTTTCACCGTGTAAGAACTTACATTCGCCCGTAAATTTAACATTAAAATTAATTTAAAACTCGTTTGTTTCTGACAGATTGAAGATGAAATACAATAAAATTAAATAATGAACAAAATCGGGCATTGTGTACACTCATGTGCATGTGCGTAAAATGCACTTAAGACTTAACGTAAGTAGGTCTATCGACGTCATCGCTGCTGTGATCTTTGACAGTCAGAATAGCAAATAGGTACTTATATAACGATTCCGGAGAGCCGAAAGCATTTGTTTCGTCATGCTCAGGCGGTTTTGATGAAGAAGGCATTTATTTTTATTACTATTTTGTGGTACTACTATATATTGGCCATGGAGCATGATATCGACCCCACTTTAAATTGACACTATTATACGCTTATGATATATCATATATATTTTTTTTTTTATGCACATCGCGACAGTAAAGTACATTTGCACCATAATAACTTTGGATAACGCTAAACGCACTGAAAATAGTTATGAGTCCATACTTCAAGCTTACATCGAATCCGCCGATTTTGTAATTTCTAAATTCGTCAGGCGTCGACCGTTGTTGAAAAATTCATGACGTACACACACTATATTATATTAGTATACTAATATTCATAATCGACTTCTATTCATAATCACATTAAATACCGACATATAAATAAATACCTAATCGCTGGTAGCTTCTGGTCAAACTTTACTAGTTTTCTACTGCCGTACGCCGTTCAATTCTGTCAGCCTTTAAAATTTAAATATTGTACAATACTAGTTGAAATATATTACAATACAAAACAATAATACTATTGAAATACGTAAAAACGTAACCTTAATATAATAATAACCTTTATCCATATTTAACAAATAACAACTACAAAACGACTTACCGGTAAATGATTTGAAAAATATATTTTACAGTACACATTTTTTACATCTGTGGAGTTAAAAAATGTTCTTTTTGCATTTGAACGCAATCTCTCTAAAGCTTAAGCGTCACACTTAAGTCTTAGGATAAGTTGAACGTTGTCGCATTGACCACGTTTTCTCATTCTCATACCAAATGCCAAGTGCAATACAATCAGTATGTCAATCTAAAAACTGTCACTACCTAATTGCATCCAAGCTATCATATCACTAGAAATTCGCACAAAGGATAGCCGACCAACCAATAATTGAACACGTACTTTTCTGAAATAAATATCCTGGTTTAATAGTCGCCTACACTTTAACCCACAATTAAAATCGACATTATTTAGTCAGGCCTTAAGTAAGCTCTCTTATAATGTGAAACCGTACCTACTATTAATCGATGAATTGCATTTTTCACCATAATAAGAACAATTTGTATTATAAAATTATTGTAATTAGTAAGTAGGGTAGTTGCCTATGTAGGTCTTAGAACCTTTATAATATTTAAAGTTTCAATTATTTAAAACAAAAAAATCAATCCGGGTTAACACCATTATTATAGGCATACAAATTCAATTAAATACAAAATTCATCTCTAAAATAATTATAAAATCAAATGATAGTTACCTTATTAGATTAAACTCAGTTTAAAGAAATTAATAAATAATATTAGATTTAAAAATTTCAAAAGAATTGTTAAAACTGAGTTGTCACGTTTAGTAACTAGTAAGAACTAATAAGTTACAGTAAGTACCGATGCGTAGTTTGATAATTGATATAATCAAATAATTTAATCGTCTCTTTGTCTCTATCAAAACACTTATGATTTTCTTCAAATAGTACTAATAGTAGGTAGACTAGATTATTGTAAAGCATATTATGTTTCTAATGTTTCTATGTAGAAAGTATATTGCCAAATTACCAACTTTATAGTAATAGTTGTTAATATCACTTGCTTGATGAAATTCTGATTTTTTCTGAATAAAAAGGATATTTACATGACCAGTATAACCAAAGCCACATCAACCCAGGTGAAAAAGAGCTAAGCCCTAGGCGCAAATTTTGAGAGGCGTCAAAATATCTAAATTACCCATATCTGAAAAATAAAATGTTACAATGAATTTTATCAATTATTTTTGTAGTTCAATACCTAAGAAATATTTTTAAAATAATTCATAACTTTATATCATTTCAATATTAACTTTTTTTGTTTTTTCATTAAACAATGTTCTTACAATTATTTTTATTTATAAAAATTGTTTATATGGGTGTATTTATGGATACATAAATAAGTTATACTCCTAAAATAGTTTTAACTGGTTATAAATTTGGAGGGGGGGGAGTAAGCAGCTAAAATGTTCTGCTCCATAGCAGCATTGGAACTTAACCCGGCTCTGGTCATAACTCATTAGGTATTCATTATAAACCATTTTATAGAGTCCCAATAGTTCCTTAATTAACTTACAACAGTTGAGTCTGTAACTTCCTCTTGTAAGCTGTAACCTATTTAATTACATGTTTAAACTTCAAACCACTAAACTTTATGACAGGAATTTGTGCAATTTTGTCAATCATATTTTGTTTAAATAACTTACCTACTTGGTTGAATACTTAATTGACGTTTTTCAACAGTAAAATATCAAAATTACAAAATGGTAGAGAACTACCAAATGTTTTGGTATAATATCCTATTTTATTCTTGTAAAAAAAACTATTTAACAATTATAAACCTAATCTAACTTTTTTTTCCACAGTGATGTATTATTTCTCTTCTTAAATATCAGTAAATCTTTTTAATACATAATAATATATACAACTAGAGTTTAAATAAGGATTGTTTTTAGGTACCTAGTCGCATATAATGTTAAATTCCTATTTTAAAATCAAATGATTTAAAAAACTTTTTTACTCTAACTCTTGATACCCATCCAAAAGAACAAATTTTACTAAAATAAATTTTATAATTTAATATTTTTTTTAAATTAGTAAGGTACACTGAAAACAATTATAAAACAAAATATAGATTATCATTAAACTGTTACTCTCTAGGCTCTACTCAAGTCTATTAAAATATATTAAGTAGATAGGCACAAGAATATAATTATCTAATTAAATAAAAACACAAACCATTAATAAAAAGATAAACCATATAATAATTAATTTATTGGTGTGTTGGCAAATATATTTTACATAATTAATCATAGAAGTTTTATTTTTTATTTTTTTTAGCAAGCTTGTTAATTTCATGTGCTTGATTCGCACCCCAACTGTAGATTTGCTTAACTTTATTACGCCTCTCCACATCACTAAAATATAATAACAATATTAATAGAGAACAAAATACAATTTATCAGCAATGATTAAGAATAAAAATATTTTTCATACCTTTTAGTCTGTTCATGGTACTTGAGTTTAGACAAGAAACTATTATCTTTCCTAATTTCACGAACAGCAGATTTCATTTCACGTTTATATCGATGCAAGAGTTTTGATCTCTCAGCTTTTTCTTTAGACTCAGTTTTGAATGTACGGCCATCGTATCTATTAATAAAGATTGTTAAAAATAATATGTTCAACTATTATATTACTGATTATTGAAACATACATTTTTTGAATTCTTGGTTCATACAAGCGAAGTGCTTTTGGTCTATTAGATATTGTCTGAAGTTTTTCTAATTTTTTATCGATCATTTGTAATTGCAGCTTTGTTTTATCAATTTGTGCATTCATTTCTTCAGAATTGATCTAAGAAAATACAATTAAAAATATATTATAGGTGCTTATAATTTTGGCTTTAAAAAAGAATGCATTTTCTTTTTAAGCACTTAATATAACAAATTGCAACCCTTGATACAGTATACCTAGATATACTTGAAAAATACTATTAAAATACTTAGTAGATTATAAACATTGTAATCACTAATAAATAGAATATATTTTTACTGAACAAAATATTAAAATTTAACAATACATAATATTACTTAAAAAAAAAGTCCCCTCATTATATATTCTTTCTCAGTCATAGTCTCTCATTTAAATTTATCTACTCTGTTCTGCATTTCTTTACATTATCTCTCCTCTGGGTATCAAAGAAATTAACTTTGATACGTCTCATAATTTTTTATTGTGTTTAATTTTTCTGTTCTTAGATACACTTCTCTCGATATTATTCTTCATACTTTATCTTAATCTCAAGTATTACATAATTAATTTCACACATGCTTCTAAATTACAATTTTTTTTAAATATACAATTATAAATTGTTGAGTTTATAATAATATGTAGTAATAAACTATTAAATTGTTGATAGTGTTAGAATTAATAAAAATAATAAATCTGAGATAACCTTTAATGTAGCTATAATCGACAAATGGGGTGCCCAAATTTCATTAACACTAGGTATATCTTCACATAATTTGTTAAACCTAAATACCAAATCTAATATGACATATAATGAAGTCATTTTAAATTCAGTATCTATATTTTTTTCACTGAATATTTCATTTATGCTCAATGTTTTTGACCATTTTGTTTGAGCTTTGTTATTTTCTATAGTTAGTATTTTCATATTAGGCTTGAATTGTTGTACATAACTAATAGAACTGTTCTCAGTAGCCATTAATAACATTCCTCGTAACATATTTACTACTTCAGGTATGTATCTCTTGGACAACTGAACATACTAAACATAATACAAAAGATTAAAACGTTAATCAAAACTAACTATTAGATATAACTTCATTATTGTTTAATTAAGTTTATTTTTAAGAACCATTCTTACTTCTAGTAAAATTGTTGTTAACAATAAACATGATGCAACATCTGAACGTTTTTTAATTTTGGTTTGAGATAAAATCTCACTTGCTATCATAACAGCATACGTACAAACTGGATGATAATAGTCAGACGTGGGAAACAATAAAGGAACCAATTTTAAAAAAATCAACTAAAAAAAAACCAAAATAATTTATATGTAACAAAATTTAAATTATATTCATATTACCATATCTGAAGTTGTCTGTTTTAGAGATGAATCAACAAAATCGGTATGTTTTTCTTTCAATACTTCAATTAAACATTTGGCCGCATATTCTGGAAAAAACTGTGTTAGTTCATACAGATGTGGAGCTAATAAATTAAGTATCTTCCAACCATCCTAAAAAGTACAAAACATAATAAATATAAAAAACTGCAATTTTTTTAATTGAAGAGTATAACATATAACACTCACTATAGAACAAGAATTATCATTTAAATGTTGAAAAAGATAAGGATACAGCCGCTGTAAATTTGACCTGTTATCATTGCCTAAGCTTGGATGATTTACTTTGATCATTCGCTCAATAATTACAGTTTGCTCTGTAATAGATCTATCTTCCAATAATTCTTGAAATCCTTCATATAATTCAGGAACTGAAATTTAAATATACATTTTATTTAGTTATTTTTCTAGTTGAGTTATTATGGGTATTTTTACTTTTAGATAATTTTAACAGTTTTCCAACAAAATATACATAATATTGAAGTCATTATTGGAAAAAATTTAAATAATTAATAAAAAATATCATAAATGAAGAACTATAAATATTATTTAGGATAGCATTCTAAAATCTAGATAATAGATGTACTTTTTAACACCGGTTGTAGTTTGCGCATCACTATTGTTAATTCTGACCTTTTTTGTAAGGCAATAACGCATTGTTCAATGTTAGAGTTATAAATCAATTGCACATTGACTGTTTAAAAGGTCCTACATCATTTTTACATCAATATTATTTAACAACAGAAATCAAAAAAAGTGTACACCCCCGAAACGCAATTTGTTTTCTAACTTTGATCTTAAAATTACTAAATAATACTCACATAATATTAAATTTTTAAATATTACAAAGCTATAATGTGATACCAAGTATAAATGTAATGGTGTAGAGTTAAAATTTCAAGTTTTTAATGAATTTTGTCAACATTTAAACAATAAATATTTATGCATTTTTACTATTTTTATTTTTATGTTTAAAAATCTTAAATTATTCATTCTCTAATATTGATTATTATACATCATGTAGTGCTTTTTTTGTACCCTTATATTATTCAGAATATTGATTGGCATTTAATTGATGTATGATAATTTAATGCAGGTTAACAGACAATGCACAAAAAATAATCCATCAATGATGCAAACGATGTACAATATTTTGGGACAAGTAAACAGACAATGCACATATTATAATATATCGCCCTTTATAAACATTACCTATAAAAGTATAAGGTAATTGTTGTCTTGCTTCATCCATTAAAACTTTTTTTTCTTTCAATTTTTTAACAAATAATTTGGTTGATTTATTTTTATCTGTATTTGTGGTGGATGTATTTGTTTCTTCATCATTGGAACTCACATCATCTTCTTTAAGATCACTCATATCATTATTTAAATTGTTTTCATTTTCACTATCATCCTCTACTTCTTCATCTGATACCATTTCGTCATCGTCTTCATTTTCATCAATATTTTCCTCATCATTCAAGCCTAGAAAATTATTATATATTATTAAGATATTAAATAAAATTAAAATAAATGTTTAAATCAATTATTATTAATTTATAATTAGGTAATGATAATGTATAAAACAAAAATATTACACTATGTTATAATTTATAAGTAATGCTATGTATGCCAGACATAAGACATCTTAGACAACTAAATCTAACCAACCATAGTCAGAAGTCTAGACACAGTGAACAATTTTATTCATAAAATGTAAGTATATTTTACCGTTTTGTTCTTCATTTACAGAAATTAAATCAGTGTTTAGAGGTTTTCCTTCAGAGTTGTAGGCTAAAGGCTGTATCTCATCGTCACCAAAATCAAACCTAAACATAAGTTATATTACTATGAAAATAATAATCCTAAAGCCATTAAAATGTAATAAAAAACATAATATTATATACCCATCGTCCAAATCGTCAGCACTCCTATGTTTCACAATACCATCATCTTCAAATCCTTTCATTCTTTTTAATCTTTCAGATTCTAATTTCTCTAGTCGTTCTTTTTCTTCTTTAGCAATTTCTTCTTCAGATTTTAATTTATCACTAGCCTACCAGATAAATAAATATAGAAGATAAACGTTGTTAAAACTATTAAAATTAAAATTAAATATTTTACCATTCCTCTACGGTCAAATTTTAATGATCTCATTAAAACATCATAAGAATTTTTATCAACTTTCTTTTTAGCAGGAGGTTCGTCTTCAATATCTTGTTCGCCTCGATTCTTAGTAGGTACAACAGGCATGAGTTCCTTCCAATCTTTATCCAACTGTTCAGTCAGCTCATTTGTTTCTTGTTTAAGTTGCTTTTTTTCATACTTTCTCAATTTAGATTCGGCTATCAATTTATCAATCAAATCACGATGGCTTGTTTCGCCCTCACCAGCTCGACTTAAGACACCTCCACCAAAATGCGCTTTCTCAACAAACTCGGCTAAATAAAATTATACACTATTCATAAAATAAAATACAAAAGATATGCAATAAAAAGTAAACAGTAAAAATAAATAAATGTATTCAGAACCTGCTAGCTTTCCACCATTGCGATCATCATCTGAATCAGAATCATCATCACTCATAGGCTTTTCAAATTTTTCAATGGTAGATAATGATTGACCATGATGAGTAAGATCCTCTTCTTCACCCAAGTTATACTTCATTTTCTTTTAAAAATATAATTATTTATAATAAATAATTATTACTATCATGATTATAAAAATAACAATTATACATAAATATATATACTTTTTGAGCTTTAACTCTGCTTGCAGTAAATCGGGCAATAACACGATCATCAGCTGTCATTGCTCGATTTTTTTCACCAATTCGACGATCAACAAATTTGTTTGATTTATCTTTAAGTTTGTACTCAAGCAATAATGATTTTTTTCTCTGAAATTAAAACATATGATGATTCTAAATGCATTTTGACACAAAAATTCTTATATACCTTTTGAATAGACTTCGATCGAGCAACGCCAGGTTTACCCACTTCATTTTTGGATTTACGACCTAATATCGTGAACTTCTTATTGTTGATGTGTAGCTCAAATGGATTAAGTTGTTTTTCTTTATTTTTTTTAACTTTCATCTTACAGTATTTGTAAATTGAACAGTATTAAATTGCCAACTTATTCAAATATTCAAAACTCAAAAGTTAAAACTCAGTAACTCACGTGTTATTGTGTTGTGTTAAGAATTAATTTTATCATATTATATTGATGATTATGATGATAAAATTATTTATAAAAAATAACAATAGTATGAGTTATCATAACGTTGATAACGTATTTTTTTAATCTTGGAAAAATGTGATAAGATGGAAGAAACCGGATCACTATCTTTTGTACCATAAAATGGTTATTTCAAGGTCAATTTAGTCGAATATTTGTTCCATTTCCATAAAACATAATCTTTTAGATTCTGAGCGGAGCGAAGAATGTATTGATTTTACCATGATGTGTGTTGTTTTTTTGTGTCAGTCATCACGTTTTGGAACAGTAAAAATGCTTCAATTTTCGATTTCAGTACCTAAATTGTTAGATCAGAAAGTGAATCTAGTTGGTACTTTGGGCCTTTGGAGGGGTCAAAAGAAAAAAAGGCGAGTAAGTCGTGGATGTCGCTCTTCTGTACAGTATGTTACAAGTGGGTTACTGTAATGGATGGAATTAAATTTGAATCCAATGATATTATATCATTGTATACGAAAAACGATTCTGATCGAAGACGGTTTATCTGTCTAGGATATATTATAGATTACTAAAAATTTTCAAATCTTAGATTTAAAAAGAAAATTTTTTATGAATTTCTAGCTTAAAATAATTTTTGAATTTTCGTGATTTTTACATAATATGTTGTCAAAACTCAAACTTTGAATGCTTAAAAAAAAAATTGTAACTATGTATTCCTTATATTTCGCAACTGCTATTGTAAAAATATGTTAGGAGCCTTGTATTAAATTTTCAAATATTAGAATTAAAAAGAAAAACTTTTATGAATTTCTATCTAAGATAATTTGAACATTGCCGTAATTTTTACGTATTATATTAAAATTTGAACTTTAAATGCTTATAAAAAAAAAATCGTGCCTACGTATTTTTAATATTTTTTAACTGATATTGTTACAAGTTGTTAGAAGCTTTGTATTAAATTTCCAAGATTTTCTACCGAACAAATAATTTTTTATAGATATTTATAGAAAAAAAAGCTAAAAAAGTTGAAAAATTAAAATGTCAGTAAACAGCTCAAACCAAATCTAAATATTTTGAAAATTTTATCAAATATATGAAATGCCTATATAAACATTCAGTCAAAATTTCAAGTATCTGCGGTCATTTGTTTTAGAGTTACACCAAAATAAGGAAATCGTTAAAAGTGAAAAACCAATGTTGTAAAAATTTAAATTTCAAACGCTCATAAAAATTTAATTTGAATTTCCGGTGGACTTTTTATTTGTGGTAAAGATTGAAAAACTTGTAAGGAATCTTGCATTCAATTTTCAAAATTTAGATTTAAAAAGAAAATTTTTTATGAATTTCTAGCTTAAAATAATTTATGAATTTTCGTAATTTTTACGTATTTTGTCAAAATTCAAACTTTGAATGCTTATAAAAACAAATTGTGACTATGAATTTATTTTATTTTTCAACTGCTATTGTAACAATGTGTTAAGAGCCTTGTATTCAATTTTCAAGCTTCTCTGCCTAACAAATACATTTTTATCGATATTAATTTAAAAAAAACTAATAATGATTGAAAATTTCAAATGCCTATGAATAGTTCAACTTAAGTCGAAATTTTGTGAAAATTGCATGGTGGATAGAATATACTTATATAAACATTCGGTGAAAATTTCATGTATCTATGGTCATTCGTTTTAAAGTTACATCAAAAACCACAATCGATTTTGTCGAAAAATGAGTGTGCGTAAAATTTCCCGTTTTTCCCTTTACTTTTAGTTTGTTTTTCTCGATTATTTAGAAAAGTATTTAGAATTTTTTACTTTTGACCCCCAAAGTACCAACTAGATTCACTTTCTGATCAAACGAGGTACTGAAGTCAAAAATCGAAGCATTTTTACTGCCCCAAAACGTGATAACAGACACAAAAAAAAAAAATAAAAATACACATCATGGTAAAATCAATACATTCATCGTTCCGCTCAGAATCTAAAATTCTTTATATTTAACTAAATAATTGGGATAAACAAACTAAAAATTAAGGGGATAACGGGAAATTTTACTCACAATCAGTTTTCGACATAATCGATTTTGGTTTTTGATATAACTTAAAGACAAATAACCATAATTACATGACATTTTCACCAAATATTTATTTAAGTATTTCTATACACCGTGCAATTTTCAAAATATCTATACATTAATATCGATAAAAATGTATTTGTTGGATAGAAAAGCTTGAAAATTTAATACAAGTCTCCCTAACATATTGTTACAATAGCAGTTGAAAAATAAAATAAATTCACAATTTTTTTATAAGCATTCAAAGTTTGAATTTTGATAAAATACATAAAAATCACGAAAATTCACAAATTATTTAAGATAGAAATTCATAAAAAATTTTATTTTTAAATCTAATATTTTAAAATGTAATACAAGATTCCTTACAAGTTTGTCAATCTCTTTATCACAAAAAAAATGTCCACCAGAAATTAAAATTAAATTTTTACAATATTGGATTTTCACTGGATTTCACATTAAGCGATTTTCTTATATATTGGTGTTAACACTTAAACAAATGACCGCAGATACTCAATTTTTTGGGGAGGCTAGAATTGTATAAGTCACACTAACCCGCGTGGCCGCAAGGGCTTCGCCCCCGCACCCCCAAAAGCTTATAAACCGGATAGCTACTTGCAAATAAATAAATACACAAATAAATTCATATGCTATTATGATATTACAATATTTTAATTAAGTTAATATTCAATAAAATACTAATTTTCTCAATTCTTATTTTATTTTCTCAAAATGTATCAATAATTGTTTTTGTCTCCAAACTATTTGTTAGATCCCTTTCAATATTTATTATTGATAAATTTGAAAATCGCTCCTGTGACATTGTCGTCTTCTGCCAAGTTTTAAACCTACGCATAGAAGAAAACGAACGTTCGCACGTTTTTTATGGAATGTGCAACCTGGATAATAACAATAATAATAATAATTTCAGGTTTTTTTTGATTCAAAATATTTTTATTGATTGCGATAAATATATATGCGTGTAATTTATTTAAAATATATATATACATAAAATAACAGCATTTAATTATTATTTTTAAAAAACGCAAGGTATCTGATATTTTAAGTAAAGATATTTATCCGCGAACGACAACTAAAAATGCGACGGTTTGGTTTGCGATTCCGTATGCGTACACCAACACCAAACATCAATGATTGATAATTCCAGTCTTGTCGATTATACCAGGTGCTTCAAATTGTTTACAGGGTGGAGATGGGCATGCCTCCATCTATAGTATGGTATCATTTACACCTGTAGTGGTGTATATAGTAATAGTTATGGCCTATGGGTGATAACTGATAATGATGATTGGTGGTATATAGATCCACTTAGAACTATTAAGTTTTGATTCTGAGGTGAGTGCTGATGAATGTATTGATTTTATGATGATGTGTGTTTTTAATTATGCTACTATTGCAACTTATAATATTAATACAATTATTGAATTTTAAAATGTATATTAGCCACATAAAATATCTATTTTTATTTTTCACAAAATAAAAAATAGCTATTATATTATGAAAATGAAACATTTTTTTTAAAACAAAATTGTAAGTTTGATAACTTATAATCAGAGTCCGGATTTTAAAGCACTAAGAATAACTGAATTATACATTTATGTGGGATGTTTAATGGAGTAGATTAATAAAGTAATCCAGACAAGTATTAAGTTAAACTATAATAAACAAAAAAGCGGGTAAGTGGGTATCGCTCTGCTGTACATTAGGGGGTGGGGTGGACCTTTGACTAGGGTAGGTTAAATTTGAATGCAATGATATGTATCATTGTATACGAAAAACGATTCTGAACAGAGACGGCTTATCTGTCTAGGATATATTATAGAATCTATAATATAGATTATTAAAAATTTTCAAATCTTAGATATAAAAGGAAAATATTTTGTGAATTTCTATAGTTTAAAATAATTTGCGAATTTTCGTGATTTTTACGTATTTTGTCAAAATTCAAACTTTGAATGCTTGTAAAAAAAAATTGTGGCTATATATTTTTAATATTTATCAACTGTTATTGTTACAATGTGTTAGGGGCCTTGTATTACATTTTCAAATCTTAGGTATAAAAGGAAAAACTTTTATGAATTTCTGTCTATGATAATTTGAACATTGCCGTAATTTTTACGTATGAAGTCAATATTTGAACTTCAAATGCTAATAAAAAAAAATTATACATATGTATTCTTATAATTTTTTAATAACTATAAGAATAACTTACGATGAACTTTGTATTAAATTTTCAAGTATTTAGATTGGGCCAAAAAAATTTTATTGACACTTCAAAAAAAATTTTTTACAAAAATTGAAAATTTCAGCTGTCTATAAATATCTCAAAAAAGTCAAAATATTTTGAAAATTAAATCATGTAAAGAAAATGCCAATCTAAATAACTGATAAAATTCTCAAGTGTCTACGACTTATACTTTTTGAATAATAACAAATATTTAAAATCGTTTCAGGATAAATCGTTATCGTTACGCTATTTCGTAAAAATTTAAAATTCAAACGCACTTAAAATTGTTCTTATAATAATGCTTCGAGTTTTCTCTATAGCTAGGTACCACCCCCAAAGTTTGCCACACACAATATTGAAAATATGTCATCTTTGCATTTTTGCTTTCTATATAAGCGTATTACTATACAGCTAATCTACAGTATAACTATTCTACTTATTATATATTATATAATCTACGAGTACATGCAGGGTACCAACTAAATTAAAATATAATATTTCAATAATGCGCTATTATATGGCCTATTAAATCTGAAAATAAGAGCTTAATATGTCCTAAAGACATGAAAAATAGCAAAAATGAAAACATTTAAAAAAAAATAGGTATGAATGAACGATAGAATACGCGCACCATTATATAACCGATAAGGAATCATGATTGCTTACTGTTCGATACACCAATTTACAGGAATACTTTAAAATAGATTTTAATATTGATCAAAATGTGGGAATTTACTATTTTTCCTACGGATTCAAAAAATATATAATTAAAATAATTGATAATTCATGAAAATACATAATAAAACGTTTTAATGGCAAATTAACAAAAACTAACTCGCAAAAATCATTTAAAACCTTAAATGCGTCAATATGCAAAAAATAGCAATATTATGATACAATTTCATCTATATTCATGGAGTGCTAGTGTTTTTCTCGACAAGAAACTCACATGGAACATCCACAAGGATTTTGTTAGTAAAAATTCACATGGAACGATTTTTCTATTTTGTTGTGGTTCAAAAAAAAAAATAACTGTAGATACGCGCACCACGCGGATTTACACCACATGTATATTTAACCATGTCCTATATAAGTAATTGTTAAAAAAATTTGAATTGTTTTTAGCTATTAACTGACATTTTTAATTTTTCATATTTTTTTTTTAGTTTTTTTCTGTAAATGTCAATAAAATTGTATTAGTTGGGTCAAAAAACTGGAAAATTTAATGTAAAGCTCATAATATATTGTTATATTGTTACAATAGCACTAAAAAAAAAAAAATAATATAAAGATTTAAGTTTCAAATTTTGGCAATATTTGAAAATTTACAAATTATTTAATAATTAAAAATTTATAAAACGTTCATCTTTTATAGCGAAGAATTGAAAATGTTAAACAAGGCCCACGTAACTAGTCCATTCTGTAACCACTAATCACAGTTAATTTTTTATTGTTATTTAAAGTTTGAAAGTTTAAGTTTACATTTTTAAACCAAGAATAATGATTTTAGTTTTATTTTTATAATTTAAGAATATTATTTGTGGTACTTGAAATTATTGAAATATATTATTATATACAAATATGATAATATCGAATATGTAAATAATATTAATTTAATCTACCTGTTACAGACTACAGTAGTAATAATAACAATATAAATATAATATAAAATATCCTATGACGACAAACCGTCTCCGCTCAGAATCGTATTTTGTATTACACACTATACAATTATATTATTATTGAATTCAAATTGAATATATCGTCAATTACGATAAATAGTGATCCACTTGTAATAACCTACCGCACAGCAGAGCGACACGCCTACACCCACTTACCCGCTTTTTTATAACTGAAAATACGTATCTGTATATTGTGTATATTACTTACCTATACCTACCTATTTTGTGTTTAAATATTTTGAAGATAAATGTCAAATAGGTAACAATAATTATTAAAAATAGTCCAATAATAGTAAATAATAATAATAATAATAATAATAATAATAATAATAACAAATAATATATTCTATAGATAATAAAATAAATGTACACTACATGGTTGGTATGAAATAAATTATTAGGCCTATTGCTCTTCGAAAAGTCAAGCTTTCGTAACCCTGAACATGATTACAAAGATTGCCAATTCCTAACAATAGCATATAATACTATAAATTATAGGATTGCATAATTTTAACCTAGATTTTTTAGTTCTATAATAATTTAATTAAAATATAATACATATTTATATTATATTATAATAAATATGATACCTTGATTTTTGTATTATAAGTTTTAACGAAAAGTTTCGTACTTTACTCAAATAATTTATTCATGGGCACATATAGGTATATAAAACACTTTTTTATATAATATGTAGTGACTATATAGGCTTACTTAATAACTGCGCTGACAAAAGTTAATAAATTAAAGATTTAGCTTTAATTTAAAATTTTGAAAATTACCACGGCCTACCTTGTATAAAAAAAAACTAGGGCCTCCTCTAAACTTTAAGACAGTATAGGCCTTTATAATTGCAGTCCATCCTTTCAGTATATTTAAACATACAGATTATAGGTACAACTTAGACCAACTTTTATTTATTATTATTATTATTATTTTTTTTTTTTTGAGGGGGAACTATATCCCTCATATTTTCTCCTTATTATTAATCTATGCGATCATTTCTCTTACACCATTCTATATTAAATTGGTATACTTACAAACGGATTGTGAGTTGTGATAAATATATATTCACATTCACATCAATATATTTGTATGTACCTATAATATTTATTCAGTATGTTTGATTCACCAAGCATGAACATAACCATTTTGCTCTTTAATAATGTATTTATTCGAACTCTGAATATTGGAATTTTAGAATATATTACTTTATAAGGACCATGTTTTGAATTATTTAGATTTACAAGTACCAAATCAGCTTAATAATATACAGTAAGTTAACGACAGAGTCTTGCACTTTACAGCAATAATAATCGTTCTTATAGCCATGCCAAGTCCTGGGCAGTCGTTAAGAGGGGGAGGGGGAAGCGGGGCATTTGTCCAGGGCCTGCAAGCGCTTAAAATTTGCATTGAAAAATATTTTATACGTAAATCGCGTAGGCTAAAGGCTAAAGGTATATATATTGGTTGAATAAGTTTTGCCCTGCAGGGCCTCGCGAAGGTAGTGCCGGTGTAACATATATTTACCGGGGGTAAAGAAAACCTAGTATATTTATACCCCCGGTAAAATTATAAGGGGGGTAAAATTATCCTAGGTTTATTTTACCCCCGGTAAAAATAACCTAGTATATTTTTACCCCCGGTATATTTGAGAGTATTAGAAACCTGCGACACCAGCCATAGCAAAAATCAAAGAAAATATTTACGTTAATTATTATATTCAATATATATTTGGGAAACTTAGTCGCTTGCCACAAACTGATACCTATAGACTATATAGTATTATATAAGGTATATCATTTATATTGAATATCTCCGTATATGAATAAGCACGAGAAATTGGAATTCATCACACTGCACAAAACCAGCCAGTTTTCTACTTTCGTATATAATATATCCATCGTACATTGCACGACGCACGTCATATATTATACATTGTGTACACTATAATATACATTAAATCGCAGTGCACTATATATACACTGCAGGCATAACATGTATCATTCGTAGGATGGGTGACCGTCATATATAGTATTTGAGTATTTGACACCAATGATGGCCACTACACGGGAAGGAAACGACCGCCGTGGGCCAATATACAACATTACATTAAATGATATGACGTGCTCGCCGAACCTCGAAGCGGTGGTGGCGGTAGCAGCGGCGGCGCCATCGGAATATCGATACGTTCGCCTGTGTTGTTACATATAGAAACGCCACTCGACTTTTGCGGATTCCCTGCCGAGCTTGCGCCTTAGCCACCATATATACGCGAGCAATATTTACGCACACAGACAGTCGCGGAAAAAACGAGCGCACGCACACTCGCGCGTAACGCCAAGCTTTATTGTCCGCAGTGTATATATAATAGTCACTCACCCCTCCGCGTCGAAAGTGCACGTCAAGCGCTGTTTTGGTGCACCCTGTCGCCTCCGTATACTCCGTCTTCTTTTTTATAATTGTATATTACAACAATATAATATTATATCTATCGACGAGCAGCTGTAAAAATTTGTGAAAATCGTTTTTCTACTTCCGTTTTAACCGCCGTCAACGCCAAACGCATCGAACAGAAAAACTCATAGCGGTCACTGCAGCAGCAGCAACAGCAGCGGCAGTAACTTGCAAACTGCACGCGTTAACAGCGACCACGTCGTTACCGTCGCACGCAAACCGCTTGGACAAAAGTCAAAAGGTAAAAAGGAAAAAAAAACCGGAAAATTATAATCTCGGTGTAATATTATTAATTATTATGATGGTGAATGACGGTTTTATAGATATACAGCGGGGAAAAATAAAATGCATTCTCGGTGAATTTGACAGCATAATAATAATATTATTATTAGGTAGGTACGTGAGTATTTCTTACTCGATCAAACGACACGTCCAACACACGCGCGCGCGGCGGACGTCGTCGAGTTGCAGCTTTTAGCCCCGATAAACGTCACGCGCAGCGCTGTCGACGTCTTTATGACGACGTGTAATTGGGGTTTTGGTCTGGCTGCGAATTTTGTTGACAGGTGCCCCCCTCCCACCCCACCACTTACACACAATTATTATTATTATTATTATTATTGTTATTTGCATGGATTGGTCGGTGGATGGACGAGAGGGAGACGGGACAGCCGCCGTACTTTACCCGTTTCACGATGAGTGGCACGCACACAGCTGCATTATGGCACTTGCTGTCTCATTAACAATACAAAAGAGATTACACTGACGCTATAAATGTATAATGCCCGTTAAGGTTCCCAACGCGCAAAAACGCCGACCGAACTGCGGTCGTGTGTATACGTTCAATTATTATTGGACTATATTCTGTCATCGATCTGCCCACAAAATCATCCATTTCGGTCGTTGCACGACAGTGCGAAGTGAGCGGGTGGAAATCGTTTAAATTCGTCGATTCGTCTTTACCCGCATATTACAGTGATGGATGATGTTTTCCGGTGAAATTCGATATTGTGTACAGTGTACACAGTAGTTGCATCGACCGAAAAAAAGACAAACATATATTTTGTTATCATATGACACGGCGTAAGCTCTTATAAAAAAACAATGCGGGGTCACGTAAAAAAAAAAGAAAATAATAATACAAATTAAAAACACGTCATAATATACGCGCATGAATAATGTATAAAATATTATAATATTGTAGGGGTAATCGACCGACACTAAAATACATCGTGCGCTCCACACACGATAAAAAGAGTTATTTTTTGTTATACACAAAAACTTTTTTAGCAAAAATACAACACACACAAATGTATACACTATATGTATTATTATAACATGCATAATACAGTCGACGAAGTACTGCAATGGAAGAGTACTGTTGACACTGTTTTGTAAAAACGTTAAAGATGGGTCAGCGGTGTATATATAGTAGGCATGTACATAGTCTTCGACTGCGGGGAATTTGAGTGGAGCGACGGTGGAGTAGGAACAGTTGGAATCGATAAAAAGTTTCGGGGGGCGTATGGGACTCAGTCGCTGTAATTTTACTTAAATAATATAAAGTAACCTGATATGGCCATCTCAATGGTCTGTACTAACGAAAACGTTTGTCAGTATAGTCACATATTTATATTCCGCATATTTGTTGTGATTTTGATATTTTTTACTGTTTTACTAACAAATATATTAAAAAATTTAAATCATATAATATGTATTACTACATTACAATATGTATTTGCTCTAAGTGTTTCTTTTATACTGTCACGAACTTTTAGACAACGAATTTAGACATATTTCGTATTAGAAAAATAGAAATTAGAATTAAATAAACTATAACATTAATTAAATATTATGCTATCAATTAAATTTATCACCATTAAGATCCGAAATAAAATAATATTTGTATTCTTGTTAGGTCATAAGCGAATTGAAATTTTACAAACCCATTACATTCCTTAAAGCATTAATAAACGTTGTGGGTATGTAAAATACTATATTAGGATCATTTTCCTCACCCTATCATATTTTCTCTTATGTCTTTCCTGAAAACGGACATTCTTCTTACTTGTAAAATTCCAAACATGCCATTGACTGCATTGTTCTGTTAACCCATACTCAGGATCAGAGATTTTATTTCCTAAATCATTTTGAATCACAAAACCTAGAAAGCATACAATTACTTTAATCATTCTAGGTATATTGTATATAAATATCTATATATTATTATATTATCAAAATTAAATTTGTAATATAAAATTATAAAATCAAATAATGGATAATATATAGGTACTAATAAAAGATACATAATACAGGTAGAATATTAATTATCATTAGTTCCTGTATGAAACATACTAATATACTTTAGTTACGTATTAAAAAAATATATATTATGTTTCATTTATTACCTATATTACATTATTTTACTTGACTTAAAATTGATTGCTAATTATAAATTATATTGATAAAAACAGTACTACCAAAGTCTGAAATAAATGAACATGAAATACTATATAGGTTTAAGAAAATACCTACATATAATTTTATGTTCGTTTTCATATGGAAATAATACATTTAACTAAAACATTTTAAAAATAAAATTACTTATAATAATTACAATATAAATAAATAATTTTTATACAACGTTGAAAGTTTATTTTTTCTCGATATGTATAGTATTAACTATTAATACTTCAATACTCTAACATAATTATTCATGTAGTATTATTTAAAATAAATCTATATAATAGTATTTTGCTTTTAAACATTATTCAATTCTGGTATGATTTCTACTATTTCTAGTATTGATACTACATTATTACTACCACTAGATGGCATGTCAATTGGGTCAGTATATTTAGTCCAGTACAATAAATACATTTAAGTGCGATAAAAAACACCATAAATTGTATAATGAGAATGACAGTAACAATTTAGATAATACTTTCGAGTAATAAATGTAATAATGTAGAACACTATATGATGCCTATATTATTATAGTCCAAAACGTTTTCACTATCAGTAAATAGTGATGTTTTTTGTTGTGTAATCGAAATCCGATTCGATTAATGTTCTGTGTTAATAATAATTAATATATTATTATGACAACGAGTATGGATTCGTATCAAGTCATAATTTTGAAAAGTTTTAATTAAATCTAAAATAACATATGAAAATAAGCTTCAATTAACTTTTCAGATCCAAAAAGTTAAAGTTTGATTTTTTCAAAATTATAAACCACACATTTTCACAATTCTCTTTTAATCCAAGTATTAAAAATAAATTAAACAATACTAAAATTAATTATTACCTTCTAGGTCGGTGATAATTAGTTATTTTCAATAATAAAAATAATCAATAATAAATATTTAGAAATGTAGAATGTATATTTTCATACTTTTGACTCGACGGTGAAATGTAATAAAATTTCAAGAGTGGAAACATCGTTAACCAGCTTAAAATATTACTGATAAAGACTGACTAAACTTACCAAATACCCATCAATTTTCGAAAATGACACTGATTATCAATAATGACTATAGTGACCATCGACATTTCTGAAGTAGCGTAGTCATTATACCTATACATTGTGGAAATTTCCATCCTTAGCAATTGCATATAAATGTATAGGAATAGGTATTCTGTAATCATGAAAAATGATATTTATTTCCAACATTCCACATATTATAATATAATTTGATGGTACCTTTAAAAAATGTATATTATATATGTATGTTATATGTATTAATGAATTATAAATAAATTATAATATTATAATGTCATTATTAAAGTCGCTGCCACAAAAACTGGCTGAAAAATTTTTTCCACATATTTAATTAATGATGATAACCTAATAATAATTTTAATGCAGAATATTTATACTATAACAATTTTTCAATCACTACAAATATATTTTTAAATAAATGTGTTAAAAATGTTAGTTACATTTACTTCTGAAAAATCATAACTTAAGTATAAAGTTATTTTCCAGCCGGGTTTGAATTAAATTATTGATACACTTAAACAAATTCTAGACACATTTTAAAAACACTTAAGATATACTTCAAACAATATTAACACTTTTATTTAATGCTGAATTTAATGAAAGATTTTTTTCATTACTTAAAAAAGTAAAATCTTATCTTAAATTTTCAAGATTCAAGAACCCATAGACTATAAAGAATGAAAACACTAACAATATAAACTTGAACCATAAGCAGTACCTATAAATGAACTTTCTAAAATGATAAGTAGACGGTATAAATTAAAATGACATAATAGCTTTAGTATTCTTATTAAAATTTAATTTCTGCATGTATTTATAAATAATATTATTATTTTATAACATTAGTTTTAAATGTATATAAGATACTACTATAATTGGGTACTATATTATTATTTATTTTTAAATGAACTAAGATAGGTATATTATATTATAGTATAGTATATTATAATTATTATGAAATAAAAAATATATTGTATTGGTTGAATGTACCTAATATATGTAGATCAAAAGGTGAAAAAAGTTATAAATTAACTAACTTAAAATATTAAATATCTAACCACTCACAACTACAGAGGCATGAGACGCTGAATATAACCCCTGTATTTACTATTATGATGATCACAAATTGCTATTACGATAAATAAAAATAATAATGGCGAGTTTAAGTTTTGGCACATGTTATTAAAAATCTCAAATGGGGCACTGCTCTAAAACGATTATTTTCTGAATAATAACGAAATTGATTTTGTTAAATTTGGGTGTGGCATAAATTGTAACATTTTTCACTATTTTTTTTCTGTGTTAAATTATTGGTGTATAAGTAATGATAGACGATAAAATAGTAGAGTAAAAAGTACATGTAACCATCCACAGCTAGATGTGTAATAATATTCACTATTGTGTATTGGTACTAGGTAAATACAATTATTATATAACAATTTATATAACTACTGAAATTTTAAAATTATTTTATAATATGTATACATTATACCTATATCGATGAACATTTGACTGGCATATAATACCTATATTTGTATACATTTAAATATATATATATATATATATTGATATTATTTTTATAGATAACTTTTCTTGCAAAATATATTAGTATACATAATATAAAGGTTGCATCATTTACAAAAAACTGACAGAACCCACAAACAAACCAAAAAAGGTAAAAATCCAAACACAACACGCGTCCCCACACGTCGCCATATATCCAATTTACCCTCGTCCGGTCCATCATACTCAATATAACAGCCACCCAACTTACGTCCAGAACTCCAGATTCAACGTCAAACATTTTAGACGAATTCAAAACATTATTTAATCTCTCTACTAACCAATTAAACATAATCTTAAACAAACTCTCATCAAAATTCCCTTAACACTTAACAGTCACTAATTACATAAAATAAATGTCATAATAGCTATACTATTATTAAATTTTAATATTGTAGTTATCGTGATGATACATTTTAAATATGATAAATAAAAAATGTATTTATATTTTTATATAGCCATATAGTTATAGTTATCTAATTAGTTAAAAAATAACTTTTCATAACTACTCTGTTTAAATATTTTGTTCTAGAACGTACTGCGTGTCCGTCATATGGTTGGACAGAGGAGGCCAAGTAGATCATGTTCAATATTGATATGGGGTGGTTTTCTATTGCTTTATGCCGCGCTAACTGCAATCATAGATTGTACTCAAAGCAATTGGACAAGCACGACAGTTATTCCATTGTCGTCAATTGTCAAGCAATCTTCATCCGCAGCCTCTGTGACCACGGATGATACTTACGTGACTGGCGACGTCCAAACAATTCTTCCGACACAATCGCCACTTCAAAATGAAAACCAAACTACGGAGAGCACTTCGGTATCTATTTATTATTACGATAATATTACAGTTATAAAATACTTAAAAATTAAAAATATATAATTTTTAACGTCGTTGAAATTTCATTTGTATATAGACGAATAGTTCATTGTAGGTATAAAATATAAATTAAATGCATATTAATAAATTGTACTAAAGTATAATATACTATTTTAGAAAATAATACAAGTTATAAAAATCAATATAATATGAATATTTTTCAATTTTATAATTATATTTATGTAATATATTATAATAATTGATTATATATAAGTATAATGTGACAAACATTAAAACCAAATAGTATTTATGAAATAAATGGTTCTTTAGATAAATATAAATCAACAATACTCAAATATCAATAATACCATCAATTGTAATGGGTGGCTAATTGTCGCTCTAATTATTTTTTTAATTAAAGCGAATAATACCCGTATTGGTGTTTACATGCTTGAATACCACTAAAACTTGTTTCTCACTAAAATTCACAATGCATAATATCCTTTAAAGAATAAAAAGTACGATAATATTTAAGTGTTAAGAAACTAGTTATTAATAGAAATTATATTTTATAAAATAATTTGAATAGTAAACTATTTTTAATTTCAGTATTATAAATAACAATATTTTATTTAAAAAAAACATACAACCTACTTAAATTAATATTTTAATTTTTTACCATCGTGACAGATAAACAATAAACATAGGTACTGCAAGCATACTAACACATCATACTTTATAGTTTATATACTATCATGATCATAGTATAAAAAATAAATATAGCACGCAAACAATTTTTAATGTACGTATGTATAACATAGAGTTTTTATGATAATACATTACAGTACCTCAATTTTTCTGAGTTTTTATAGAACCAAAGTTTGAAAAATAATTCTTATTGTTTTTACACTTAAATTAAATCTGAACAATTTTTCATTAAGTGTAACTAAAACATATGCTTATTATAACAATTATTTTATACCAAGTATTGAAGTATACCTACTACCTAAATTTAAATTTATCTCAGTTTTTTTTTTATGTAAAGTCCTTTCACAATATTTTAAATTTCTTGTATTGCCTTATTCAATGTAACTGAAGCGACGTTAAAACAATAAATCCAGGAGAAAAAAACGCTTTTAATTTACATTCGATAGGCTTGAAAAATTCCTTATATCATCGATAAAAAATAATATCGTGATTTCATTATATATTTATTCGTAACAATTAATAGACTATGACTAGTCTAAGTATTAAGCGTGTATATATATATATATATATATATATATAATATATACACCCATTTTATAATTTATTTTAAAATATAGAAGGTGATTATTTTAACAATAAACACTGATTATTAATTCAAAAATAATTTAAAAAATGTTGTGTACCAAGATTGTAGTAACTACAATATGATAGTTCCTACGTCACACCCACCTTCATTTTTGTTACACAAAATCTAAGAGATCCTGTATTAATTTTTCCATGAATAATATCGTAAAATTATAAATTTATTTTACATAATTGTAAATTTGTAATCACATACTTTTGAATTTAATTCAAATAAAATAAAAACGTAATTTTTCAGGTTCTAAATACAGCAAATACAACGACAATTATTAGCGACGATTCGACTGAGAAATGCACACCACCAGCAATAAAACAATTCCCAAGGCCTTTTATGAGACCCTCTGTGAGGCGACGAGGAGGAATATTAATCCACATAATTATATGTATTTATAGCTTCTTAGGATTAGCAATCGTATGTGATCACTATTTTGTAAAGTCACTGGATAGAATTTGTGAAGGTAAATATAATTATTTCAGTGTGTCCTATAGAATAAGTTACAGGGTAATCTCCCATCAGAATATCAGATACCTCCGAATAATCAAAAAAAAATTAGCCACAGATAGTGTCCGGTATTTAGAGGTTTTTCTGTATAATATAATACATTTATAAACCATAATTAGGTTTGACTTAACGCTTTGAAACATTAAAACATATTTATGAACCTATTTTTAATAAGGCTGTAGAATTATATTTTAAGAATTGAAATATGTTTTGATTATAACGTATTGTATTATTTCAATAATAAACTAAACAAAGTGTAATTAAGAATATTAAAAGCTTAAAACGCCAATTTAATGACTATATTTTTAATCAATTAAGGTCATAATTTTAAAATTTCAATTTTTTTTAGAACTGAAAGTAAGCCCCGATGTCGCGGGTGCAACATTTATGGCGGCAGGTAGTTCTGCTCCTGAATTGGCTACCGTTGTCATTGGTGTATTTCTAGCCAAAGACGATATAGGCGTGAGCGGAGTCATTGGATCTGCCGTTTTCAATATCATGTTTGTCATAGCTGTTTGTGGTTTAGCATCCACAACCGTGACTTACCTCAACTGGTGGCCGCTTTGCAGGGATTCATTTTTCTACACTATAAGCATACTCATCATGCTGTTAGCCATTTACAATGAAACTATATCATGGTATAAATAGTTATAAATTATAAGCCCATTTGATTAAAACACTATTCATAAATCATAATTTATAATTTACATTTGTTTAATGTTATAGGATCGAAAGTTCTATGCTCCTTCTGGCATATGTCATATATTGTGTGGCGCTGTATTATAATTTGTACTTGGAAGCATGGGCCAATACTTGGAACCTCCCTTTTCCACCAAGAAATCATGGACAAGTTATTGAATGCTTATTTTGATACAATATTTAATTGTACCTAAATAATATAATATTGTGTATTACAGATAAACGAATTGTTTGCGGATCAACAAACATCAGATATCAAAGAAGGCCAAGAACAAATTCAATTGACCGGTACTAAAAGTCCGATGGGGTATGACACTACTGGATCAACAGGAATAGACCAACAAGAACAAAATCAACAGCATAAAAATCAACAAACACAACAAAATCCAGACTATTATATACCTAAGGTGTATCATGAAGCTGATGAGGTGTGTATAATAATTTGTATACCTATATACAGAGTGATTTTTTTATCATGAACTACTCATTATTTCAAAAAGTATCAATGTTTTTGAAAATATTTTTTTTACAAAGTTTCATGTTGTTAAAAAAACAACGTTTTTATTAAAAAATTATGTTTTATCCTTATAATTTTTTTAAGTTTTTTACTTTTTTGAATGACAACCTAGAGTTTTAATTTTATATTCCAAAGCAGAATATTTTTCTAAGTATTTTGATACGTAAAAATCGAATTTTGGACGAGTAGTTTATGAGTTATAAGTATTTTAAGTTTAGACAAGCGGAGTAGTGGACAAACATTTTGCGGGGTAACCCCGTACCACACCACTCCTCCAATCTAAATTTTAAATACTTATAACTCATAAACTACTCGTCCAAAATTCGATTTTTACGTATCAAAATACTTAGAAAAATATTCTGCTTTGGAATATGAAATTAAAACTCTAGGTTGTCATTCAAAAAGTAAAAAACTTAAAAAATTATAAGGATAAAAAATATTAAAAAATTATAATAAAAAAACGTTAATATTAAAAACGTTGTTTTTTAACAACATAAAACTTTGTAAAAAAATATTTTCAAAAACATTGATACTTTTTGAAATAATGAGTGGTCCATGATAAAAAAAATCACCCTGTATATATATAAATATATTATACTGTGTATTTGAAGTATTTAAAAGATTTCTTAAATATTAAATAATTTATCATAACTATTATACTCAAACTCAGTTGCATTCACTATAAAACTTATGATTAAGTAATATATAGACAAAATCATTTAATAAGAGAATATTTTATTTTAATTACCTATTTTTTATTTATGACGCAATATATAGGTTAATTTTAAATGATACCTACATAAATACATAATATGAGGATATAACATAAAAGTTGAATAATTATTAATGTACCAATAAATGATAAAGAACCATTTTAAAATATTATTATTTTTATTTTATTTCGTTGCTCATTATAACTATAGGTAAATCCACTGCTTAAACCGGAAAATGGAAATATTTTACAAGTTATTCAATGGGCCGTTATGTATCCAATTTACTTTACTTGTTATTATACAATGCCGGATTGTCGGAAAGAAAATTTCAAAAATTGGTATGGAATAACGTTTGTTATATCTATGCTATGGATTTCTGTATATTCATATATCATGGTCTGGATGATCACAGTTATTGGTAAGATTTTCTGTAAATATTTAGGTGCCTGTAGGCTATAATATCCTTACGTATTGAGAAAAATATAAAATGTAAACTATAAATTATTTTATTGAAATTTTTATAGATATTTATATCATTTCTATTGAATACAGTGTGATCACGATAAGTGGAAACACTCAATAACTATGTGCAGGCTTCATATATTTCAATTCTGCTTTTTCGGCTAACTAATAAACATTATTATACATATTTTCAAATAATTAGACTATTTTTTTGACACTTAACTTTGCGCATGCGCACAATAACTTTTTTTTTTTAAATGGCATGATCCATTTTTGACCACAAATTATTTTTTTTTGTATTTTTTTATGAATTTTAGTGGTTGAATTTCTTTTCTAAGTCAAAAAATGACCGAGTTACAGCAATTTGATTTACGTTTTACGTTATTTGCACGGGTATAACAGATTATAAAATACTTAGTTAATAATAAAAAAATAAAAATAACTAATCCAATTTATGAAATACCTGTTTACCTATTGTGTTTATCTTTATTAAACTTATCTCAGTAATTGCATTATAATTATAATGTATAAATAATGATTATTTAATAATTTCATACGGGCATAGGTACCAGTAGTAATTCAAATTAAGGAATTTTTCACAGTCGATATTATTCTGCAGTAAGTGCCAGTAACTAATAGGAAATAAAAATCGATATTTTGTAGTTTTAAACCAAATTTAATACTTATCTATTAGTTATTATGAATAATAATTCAGAAAAAGTTGACATGCTTTTTACATATTGGGAATGCCAAAAAAATACACGTCTTGCCAAAGAAACCTATGCTCTTCGTTATCCAAGTAACTATGATTTAACAATAAATTTAATTTTCTCTGCTTAATTTCTCATAAAATAAATACTCTTTTTTATTTATAAATTCAGATAGGCAGCATCCATCACATACTTTTTTTTATAAACTGGAAAAAAATTTGAGAGATACCGGTTCTTTTTCCAAACAAGTTATTAACCAACAACCAAGACGAGGAAATGCTATTGGAGAAGATATTGAGGTACAAATACTAGCTTACGTTAGAGCAAATCCTAGGACTTCTATTCGTCATGTTAGTAGAGAAATAAACATTTCATTTGGAGTTGTTCAAAAAGTTTTGAAAAAACATAAGATGCACGCTTATCGTGCTGATTTAGTTCAACATTTACGTGAAGGTGATGCCGAACGTAGAATTACGTTCATTGCTTGGTTGGAAACACAGTTAAACGAAAATCCTTATGTTTTAAATTACATTCTTTGGACAGATGAATCTAAGTTTACAAATAATGGAGTTTTAAATAAACAGAATCATCGCTATTGGGATGACCAAAATCCTCATTGGACATTTGAGACCAACAATCAAACTGTATGGGGAACGAATGTATGGTGTGGTTTAATAAATGGTAAACTATTAGGGCCATACTTCTACGATGGCACTCTTAATGGAAGACGATATAACGATTTCTTACAAAATGAGCTACCTAATATGTTAGATGACCTTCCATTAGACATAAGAACGAATTTAATATTCCAACAAGACGGAGCTCCAGCTCACAATGCAAATATTGTTCGCAATTACCTCAATGAATATTTTCCAAATCGGTGGATAGGGACTTATGGAGCAGTTCAGTGGCCACCAAGGTCACCAGATCTTACACCACTAGATTACTTCCTATGGGGTCATTTGAAAACGGTAGTGTATGCCAATCCACCTATTACGTGTCTTTACGTATATTTATACCTACGTATTTTTATTATTCACGTATTTATTATTATTAACTAAGTATTTTATAATCTGTTATACCCGTGCAAATAACGTAAAATCAAATTGCTATAACTCGGTCATTTTTTGACTTAGAAAAGAAATTCAACCACTAAAATTCATAAAAAAATACCAAAAAAAATAATTTGTGGTCAAAAATGGATCATGCCATTTAAAAAAAAAAGTTATTGTGCGCATGCGCAAAGTTAAGTGTCAAAAAAATAGTCTAATTATTTGAAAATGTGTATAATAATGTTTATTAGTTAGCCGAAAAAGCAGAATTGAAATATATGAGTGTTTCCACTTATCGTGATCACACTGTATATTACCGTATAGTCGTATGTACTCGTTCATTTAACTAAATTTAACTCTCAGGTAATACACTTGGTATACCAGACACAGTCATGGGACTAACTTTTGTTGCTGCTGGAGTTAGTGTTCCAGATGCTCTATCAAGTCTTTCAGTAGTTAAAGAAGGTAAGGTTTAAAATTTAAAAATATATAGGTAGTTATGTAACTAAAATGAAATTGTTAAACGTCAAACGTTTGTTAATATTTTATATAAAATTAAATAAATTTTTTAATATAATACTTTTAAGGTTATACTTTATAATGAGGTGCTATACTAGTGTAAATTCGCCATATTATAGTTAATAGTTTTAGGTTCATCATGTAACAATATTTTAATATCTAGGCAAACAATTCTTAGATACATCTAAAGCCTGACAACCACGCATGATCCAAGTACAAAATATGTACAGCTAAATTATATATTTTGCTCCGAAACTACTATAAACAATACCAAATTAAAATAAATTTCCTATAGGAACCTAGTTATATATTATAGTAGGAGGCTTACAAATTTAAACTAGTTTCCAAAATTAAAAACCAAATGCTGAAACTATATTTATTTTTCTTAGGATAACTGCAGGTCTATAAATACCTATATACAAAATACATGTTTCTATACAGTCACTATTTAAGTACCTATTAACATATAAATTTACCTGTATTGAATAACAAAATGTAATATTCTTCATAATTATATGCTTTGAAATCAAGCTTCATAATCACATTATTGTCAAATTTGATTTTAGGTTACGGTGACATGGCCGTATCTAACGCAATCGGAAGTAACGTATTTGACATATTAGTATGCCTAGGACTCCCGTGGTTTTTGCAAACTGCTGTATTTAATCCAGGAAGCACTGTAAAAGTATATAGCAAAGGTAAGTGAAATTCCATTTACACTATTGTCATTAACATAATTAATCATTAATATAATATTTATTTATTAAAATCATTAGACATTTAATTAGGTATACGTTTATTATACTACAATTCATTTTCAATGTGTATAAAAAATAATGATGCACAATCTAACCTTTATGAAAACTTCGCATACCTAGGTATGATATTATGTTATTATTATTGTTACAGGTTTAACCTATTGCACATTAACTCTCCTATCGACCGTAGTATTTTTGTTGGTGGCAACGCACATGAATGGATGGAAATTGGATAGAAAATTTGGAGCTGTACTAATGTTGTGGTATTTGATTTTCATCGCAATAGCTAGTTTATACGAAATGAATGGTACTATGAATCCACCCAGCTGCTTGACCGACTATTAATGTTATTTTATAAAAAGTATTTGAATAATAGGTTACATATAATTTATTAATTTATTTCGGTTTTAAATAAGTTCATTTTGTATTTTTCGTTCAAAATAACGTTATTCTCCTGTCGTGCATGACAGTTCAGCATCCTGTGATTTTTTGTATAAGTAATATATTGTAAAGAAAATATATAATATTACTTATTAGGTATAATACATTAAGCTATTATACTTCAATTGCGTATACGCGTTTTCTGGGATTAATGCTGATATTATCTGGAATAATTATTTTTAATTGAACATATTAGAAAACTTATGCAACGATATAATTTTATGATAACACGCTGTTTCCATATTTTTTAGTTTTATTTTTGGCCGGGCCATAAGTTAAACAAAAGTTATGTTATTTTTAATCGCACAATAATTTAGATTAGTGAGTTATATGAACGTATAATTATATATTGTTCCATTACATTTTATGAGGTATATGCGACATTTGGCTTTCCAATTTGAAATTTTTGTTATTCTGTACAATTTTTAAAATTGTTTCAATTGAAATTATGGCATAATGAAAACAACTTTTCGTAATTATTATGAACTCAATATGAGTTAGTTGAAAAAATAATAATCGTTGTTATTATATTTCCAATTATTAATAATATAACTAGGTAAAAAATCGTTAACAATTTGCAATGTTATTACTTTATTATCATTTTGTTATTTAAATATATAGTTATTTTTTTTAGTTAGCCAATTATTTAGGCATTATATACCCTACCTTAAAATGTTTTATTGTTTTTGTTTTTTTATTCAAAGGTCTGAATATTATAATAATAATTATTTGCAATAAAATAATATATTTAGAAAACAATTATAAATACCTTCTCTAAACTTAAGTGTTAATGCAATTTATTTAACTCCAATAATATCATTAAATAGTATTAAATTATTAATTTGATACTATTATAATCGAGACAATAATTAGTTTTATAAGCCATATATATTATTACATTTGTATAGATAGTTAATTTTAAGACAATGTTATTAAACTTTTAGCTTGTTTACGTCATATTGTAGGTACTTATATATAATTTGAATACCGTACCATATTTAACTATATATAATAACTTATAAGTAATTCATAAACTATAAAATCTATCATATATATTACCTATTACCTACCCTTTGGCTTTTACCGTATTATATGCTGCCTAATTAATATTCTTAGTACCATCTTACTTTTATGATATACTTATCCATGTTGTCTGCTATAATTTAAAAATTGTCTAAATTATTATTTTTATGGACACGCGATGAGTAGAACCTATTTTGGATTTGTAAACCTAAATGTTACTTATATTTTATTCGATGCTTTAACATTTTACTAGTTATACAATAATCATGTAATCATTTTTTATTTTTAAGTAAGTTATATGACTTACCACTTAGGTACCTATATCAATAAAATTTATTTGGTATTTACCTATAGGTACAATATCCTATGTACTCAAACATTAAATGTATTATTATTTTGAAACTAACGTTAAACATTATTGGTAATAATTATATTAGATGATATTATATAAGATAAGTTTACTAAAACTAATAGAAAGCACAAATATACCCATACAACTATTATTATAAGATTATAACGATCGAACTAATTTTTAATAAGAGTATATTCTCACAAATATATCGATATGTTAACTACTTTTATGCGTGTTTCGAGTTATCTTAAATTAATTATTATGTGTTAATAATGTAAAATATTTTAAAACTTACTATTCTATATTACAATTATATATTAATATATAAATATTTAATTATATACTGATATTCAGTTAGTCATGTACTATTGTTACACAGTTAAAATTTATTTATTTATATCGAAAAAACATTTAAGTAAATAAAGTTGCGTATGTTCATTTTCTTTGACATCCTATACAGTTTACAGTCTACACTATATTCAATATATTATATCCAAACATCCCTAACTCAATATATACGATTTACAAATAATATTATTATATACGCTACCTATAGCTACGCTATTTCGAATGACCGAATTTCACCTATATTTTATTATATTATCATAATATGTATCTCTACCAGGGCCGTATTAAGGAATTTGACACCAAGGGGCAACAAAAAAAATACGCCTCATTAATCATTGTACAAAATACAAATTTAAATTATAAAAAAATTAGCCACCCTCTCCTACTCATCCACCCGGGGCAACAGTACTCTGTAGCTCCCCCCTAAATACGGCCCTGTTCTCTACCTAAAGTTAGTTATGTAATTAAAATACAAAATTGATTTTATAAAAGGTCACGAGGAAAATTATTTTAACTATAGGTACATGAAACATGTAAAGGCAATAGAATATACCGAAAAGAGTATAATATGTATAGAACTATTATAGACTACCTTTATAGTATAAGTATATAATAAACTAATGTGACGATATGTGAATTTTGATTAACATATAGGTAGTAAAATGTGTCTGAATAATTGAACACCCTGGAAAACTGTCCCGCTCAGAATTTATTTCATATTTTAAATCATTCAAATTTTTTTAGTTTTTATACTGATATTAGTGATATTGTGTAAACACTAATACAGGAAACTTAGTTGAAACACACTACACAGTACACATCTACAACATTGGCCGTATTTACGCCCAAAAATATATATTATGTAGCTGGTACTATATATATATGAATTCAGATTACTTTAAAATATGTTGTGACAGGATTCTAATATTTCAAGTTTTATATAATTAATATGAAGATTGATGACTATAAAATGTAGTGAGTAAATCCAAATCCCCACACATGTTACATTTAGATATACTTAGGTACAATTAGAACATACCCCTAAATATTTCTAAGGACTGAAAGAAATCCTACAGGCTATATTCGTCTGCAGGTTTAATTTTTTACAATTTACGTTTGTGGATCATTTTATGAGTGATGTATAACTTATAGTACGAGTGTCGAGTGCACTGATAAAGTGTATTCATCTAACATCTAGTGGCATACTATCAGGGGGGAGGGGGGTAAACCTAAATTCTATTAAAATTTACGATATGTCTTGTTATATCCTGCAGCAGGTCATCTAATATGAAAAAAATTTAAAAATGACCTACTACTTACTATCTATATAGAGGTTTTTTGATGATGCAAGTATCTAATTTATCAGTGAAGCTCTTAACTACGAGAAAATTCACGTTTTTGAGTTATCCTCAATATATTAGGACAGCAACTAGCACACCTATTATCTCAATTTTTTTCTAAAATATGCGTACTGCAATAATATACCTATCAACCTATCCACGGCTAACTTCTAAAAAAAATCTATAAATTTAAAACATTTTAACCAATAGAATTATCTTGTTAAATTAATACCAAAGCAATGCACGGTTAGAACAAACAACTGTTTTTTTTATTTACGTTATTATTTTTTAGATTAAATCCTATCAAATTATAATTTTAAACATTGACATAAATTGTACTTGTGTATAGAGAATAGTAAGTACCTATTTTTACTATACATATGTAATATACATATCTATCTATATATTATTATCTATAATAAATTGTCCTTGTGCAGTTGTGCTTAATTAATATTTTATTATTTGATAGGATTTTAATTGAAATTGTTATATTTGCAGTATTTATTATGTTATACTTTACAATATCGATATCTTTTTATGAGTATTTATGCAATCTGTAGAAATGTAGAATAACTATTTAAAATACAGGAATTTTTTATCAAATTCTATATTATTTATTTCTTCGAAGAATATATAATTACAAAGCTAATTGACTGTTGTCACTGCGGATGGTTAATATTTAACAGTATTTTATATATTTCCAGTTAATATAAATGACGTGTATATTCCTAAAATGTCCACAACAAAAAGAAATATAACTAAGAATTAATATGTTGTTTTAATATTTCAGAATAAATAGTTAGTAATATTTAGGTCAATTGTTAATAAGCACCTAAATATAATGGTCCATGGATAATTATCTTTTGATGACAGGTTAAAAAATCAGTTATTGGAGGAAAATATTACGTGGACATTTTATTACTGGTATAAGTGTGAAACCTACCTATTGTTATGCAATGTTTGATGTAAAAACCAAATATTTATTTTATTATATAATATTTTTTTTCAATTATATAAAATATATGGGAATTGGGTTAATTATTTTTTGCATACCCGTATAACTATTAAACCAGAAAAGGACGACTTGATATTTTGTTATATTATGAACATATTCTCGTATTTTTAGTATTTTTATTTTTAATGAAGATATAGCTAGTAGGTAAGTTACCTTTTCCCTATAATGTTTGAAAGCTCAGTATTTTGTACTTGGACATTTAAGTACAAACACTTACAGAGGCGTGTTCACAGGGGGAATGAGGGTGTCTCCCTTGGTTTATTTTTATCATACAAAATATGTGACAAACCAATAAAAATATATTTACCGGTATATAACATGGTCGGTGAATATTAGGGAATCAATGTCATATGCCCCTCGCCCCAATCAAAATAACTGATCACGCATATGGATCCTTGACAAACAATTAAGCATAATAAATGTACCTATCTTTTTTTAAATTTATAGCTGCTCGATAATAATATTGTGTTAATATAAGTTTTTCATAATGCGGTAAGTGCGGTACCTATATACCTATTAATCATTTACATTTATCACTTTAAGTCGGTGATTATTATTTATTATGTCCAATAAACATAATAATTACAATCCGGTTGCGTACCGCTTCTTCAACAATAACATACTTTACTAGGTGGCAAAGGAAAACAATACATGTAAAATTATGCAACATTGTTTGTATTTGCTAATTTTATAATAAAGGTAAGCGGAAATTGAGTCGATGCGCTAAAACTGACACTGTGCGGCGTTAACTATATTACTCGTGTCTCGTTAGTCGTTATCGTAGTCATTATTAATTCGTTACGCTCAATAAAATCATTCCTATTACCATTAATATATATTTCATAATATTATTATTTATTATTATGATAGGAAATCAAATGATTCATGAGTAAAATTATTATATTAATTATCATACCTATTACTTCTTGACTACATGAGCGTCATGCCGTCATATGAGAATATAACTAAATGAGGAATGTCCGAATATAGATTTAAAATTTAGAATTAAAATAAAATCGTATTTTGCGAGTACCTAGTTATTATTTTTGTTGTGTTAATTGTACATATTACTTGCATATTATAAATCATAATATTATTATAATCGTGCAATCGTTTATTGTAATTTATAGTATATTATTACTATTTCAATACTGGCATCTACGGTTTTAAGATCCGTTCGCAGACTTCTCGTAAGATGTAACTTGTAACCATAGGCGCCCGCAGGGGGGTGCAAGCTGGGGCATTTGCCTCCCCCTAGCTTTTTCAAAATATTTTTTTTAATTGAATGTTTTAAGATAAATGACTATATACTATACAACAAATTTAAAGTATAAAATATTAAGTTGTAATATAATAAAATATAATACATTGTATACGAGTATAATAAAAAAGGTTATTATTTTAAAACACCTAGTAAAATTATAATATTTATCCTCAAATCCTAACATTGCCCCCCCCCCCCCCCCCCGAAAAATGTCTGCGGGCACCTATACTTGTAACTACGATAATTATGGGGAAAAGGACAGCCAGATGTGGCTGCACTGCTATCTCTCATAATGGTATCTTATTATTATTGTTGTTGATAAGTGGGAGTAAGAAGTAATAAGATAATAGAAGTGCTCTGCTCTTGGTCTGGTCGAGACAGGACTCGTGAGTCAAGAGGAAGTGGAAATGGTAAAAAATAAAAATCGTGATAGTTTTTTTTTTTTTAATAACATTTAGTTAATTATTGCTCGCTCATCTGTTCCGTCCGCTCATGTGTAGGGTTCGGCACGTCGCACGTGAAATAATTGAATTCTATTATAATATTGTAATTGTTTTAATATTTTATAATATCAACATTTTCATTCTTATGGTTTTTGTTCGATCACTGTGTTAAGTATTACATCGTTCTATATTTATATATCAAAATTTTTTATAATTATTTATTTTTACTACGTTGGTGTAAAATTTAACAACACACTGAGCTTGATGAACGTTCATCAGCGATATGTTCACTACAAAGGATCATCATCATATACTGATTATTGTCAAAGTGCTAGTTCTCATATTCTTAACATTGATCCATATTCAATGTGTTTGCTGTGAGTACTTTAAAGCCTATATTAATTGTATCCATCACAAGTCTCACAATATTTATAATAGTTACCTGTACTATATAAATAGAAGGTAATTTGTTGAGTTGTAATTAATATTTCTTTCCTTTCGATTTTTTGATATTGTAAGTTGTAATCAAATTCGATGTAAGTAGGTGGGTACCCAAACAGTCCCATTAAATAATGTTTGTTACTACTATTTTAAATTGGACCACATTGCTGATTGAACCATTTTAAATTTAATGAATATACCTATCATAAGCTTTTCTGATAAAAAAAAGTATAATGTAGGTACTTGTTATTATGTTATTTTAAGCATATTATCTTAAATCTAATGGGGAAGATATATCATGTAGATTTATTTACCAAGCAGAGTTTTCTAAATTGAGCGCATAGTTAAATTTATCATTTTTATTTCAATGGGGAATATATTTTTTTTTATGGTTAGTCAATGTATGATTATTATTTTTTTTTAAATTACAATGTTGAAGACATATAATTTAATAAAATGTTTTATAAGTTCAGAAATTATTTCCATTAGTAGGTATAATTGGCATATTGCCATTAAGATCTAAATACATTTGTTCATTGTACTATATTCATCTTGGTAAATTTTTTTTTATTGTTGACTCCGTTTAAACAACAGTTTTTGCAGTGTTTTAATATCTATATGTTTTAATAATATTTGTTTTTTTTAACTGGTGAGCACGAGTCTTGGACTTTTTTATTCAAATTTCCATCAGAGTTATTCTGAGGCAATTTGAGTACACATTTTTATATTTTAAGTGGTTTCTAAAATTGTAAAATACTCTTTTTTTCTAATAGTATTCATCCCTAGTCCTTAATTTATTCTTGATATGACAATCACATTGTATTTGTTTTTGAATAAATATTAGGATTGTAGAGAAAAGAGGGCATGCTTTTAAGCTTCCTCCTCAAAGGTTTATGTCGGTTACATGAACAATCATAAAACTTTTAACGAAAAAATAATAAACTAATGGTCCCTAAACAAGATTTAGTGTACATGATTGCAGGTCTGTTAAAGTTATAAATTTTTCATGCAACCCAGTCAGCATAAGTCTGTGTACAACACTAATAATATATTTATATCTACAAATTAGGTATAACTTTAAATTAAAAATATTATTTGTTTATTTACTTAATTCACATATACAGTATGATTCCTCTTAAAGGTAACATTAAATAATTTTGTCCAGTGATATTGGATTGGGATGGGATGTTTTTAAATAGTTAGGGACTTTAAAATACACATCTTGCATTTTTTTTTGAATAACAACTGTTTTAGATAAACTGAAATTTTTTAAGTAAATTTGATCCTTTTTACCACGCCTCTAAATTCAAAATTGACTAAATGTTAAGTTAAAGTTTTGATTAAAATTTTTGAATTTTTCAACAATTGTGCTAGAATTTTATTAATTATCAAGCAATTCCAAGTATTTTTTTTTTTTTTTTTGTATTCGTAGGCCTGCAGACATTTGAATCCAACATATTCTAATATCATTTATTATATTATACATATTATAACAGATAATTGTGTTTTCATTTAATGCTCACTACAAGAATAATGTGCCGGATGCAAAAATATTTCACATACCTATGCACGTACACATCTCACATTTAAACATTTTCCCCATTAATAAGTACGTTGCGAGGTACGTTGTATACGAGAAGTAACATGTTTTGCCTCGTGTTGTGCTAATGTGCTATACAATTTATATTCAACTTTATCCTTTATTATAATATAATTTGTGTTTTTAATAGGTACCTAATTGTTTTATAATATGATGACTATTAAAGTTAAAGCATGTTTTCCATTTACATAGGCAAATCTGGGAAATCCTTACAGATAATCGGTAAATAGTTGTGATAGTTTTAAAATATAATAAGTGATTGATACTGTGTAGATGAAAATTAATATATGTACATACCTAATGTCAGCATTTTAGGTATCATATAGTTTTTTTTTAACTTAATGAATAGGTAATACATTATACTAAATTAGTATGATGTATTAACTAGATACTATTACTAACTTTGTTATGCAACAGTTTTTGTTTTGTATTGATAAAATTAAACATCTAACAATAGATACCTACATGATAATATTTAGGTTAACTGTTTAAATTATAATATATCATTGTGTATTAAGTACTGACATTGTTTTTTTTTTTGACATAATGTCAATATTTTATATTTAAGCCCGTATTTAAGCATTCTCATTATTTTTTACGATAAACTGCCATGAGTTAAAAAACTTAGATTCAGTATTCCAGTGGATAAATGGCTAGCACAACTATTAGTTTTACCCTGTGCTTTTCAGTGACCAATCATTAAATCTTATGATATAGAAATTTTGTTAAAAGCTATTGCTTCGCAAAAGAACCATTTGCCATCTCCATTTTGTTTTAGTTATAGCTATTTCAAGATTAAGATGTTTCTGTTTGCTGCTTGGCCGCAAAGTTGTGAATGAGGTTATGAAGTATTTCAGTAAAAGTAATCAAATAATTTTTTAAGTATTGAATAATTTTCTAAATACTTTCAACATGAAGTATTCTAAATATCTTTTTTTTTGTATTGGTGTGGATCAGAGGCGTACTGAAGGGTGTCCGGCCCATTAGGAATACGGAGTTCCCGGCCCAAATAGTGGTGAAAGATGTAGCCTATATATATTACATATATATTATTTTGTTGTTAATATTGTTATGATACCCGTTATGATATAAATATTAAGTACTAAATAGGTAAAATATAAATTAGGTTATTATAGGTAGGTAGGTGTATGAGATTTCATGTACTTATATTTTGTCGTCAAACATACATCATATTAAACGTTGTAGGCTATCTATAAGTTTTTAAATCCTTATTATTTACAAAAAACTGTTGCATATCAACTTATTCCATTTTTTTTTTTTTTTTTTTTTAATGACTGTGACTAACACTATTATTTTTTAAAGTCTAATATACAAAAACACTATTCACTTATTATATTATTACTATACATAATACACAATACACATGTGTATTTTAAAATGTTGACCATCTGCAGTGTGTCATGTACAGGTAAAAAATTGATTGTGACTAACCATTGGCGCAACTAGGGGGGTGCAAAAGAGTCTTTAGCACCCCCAAGTTCTAATTTAGCACCCCTTGATATTTTAGATCTAACTATTATGATTATAATGAAATAACATCAATTTTATGTTTTTAATAGTATAGCACCCCACGTTTTAGAGGTCTAGTTGCACCTATGTGACTAACGTTTTGGTAACAAATTAAGCTATAAAGCTGTTAGGTACTTAAAAATAACTTCACTTATATTTTGCATTATAATAACTATTAAGTTGAGGAAAAACATTATTTATAATTATAATATTTAATAAAAATCAAATAATTTATTTTTTTTTACAATGAAAACCTTTTAGACATAACATTAGAACTAGCTTTTAAGTCATCTGGTCATCAATAGACAATAGTATATTAGTATATGCAATTTATTCAGAATACTCAACATTGTCTTTGTTTTTTTTTTGTTTGTTTGTTTACGATTAGTCAACTATTAATGCAATTATGTACATATAATAACAAAAATGTATTATTGCATTCAATTGTCACAGGTCACAGCTGCCGACTGTTTCTTTCTTTAAATAAAAAAAAAATTGAAATTTGAACATCATCAAGTTTTCACATGAGTTTTCACATGCTTCTTAATTATCTTGATTCATATTAGTCTTAAGTATCGTTTTAACAAACTTTAGTTTGCTAAAAGTTCTCTCACAATTAACTCCAGTGACTGATAAGGTAAGAAAAAATTCATATGAAGCACATAATTCTGTATATCGCCACTAGGATTTGTTTTCTTTGCATTTAAAATGTTTTGACACGATTGAGCTGTAAATTGTAATTCAATTTTTTTCTCGCGTTCTTTGGTGGCTCCCCCTTTTGTTTTTTTAGAACTCATATTACATAAAAATGTTAATTTACAAGCGGTAATAAAAACAATAAACGTAAATACAAGGAATAATGCTCTATAATGTATAGCTAAAAACGGATAAGTTTGTCGATTTACGATGAAGTATTTGTAGGTACTTTGTCACAGTTGCCAGTCAGCAAGACAACAGTCGATAATTCTGTACAGTGTACGCACTAAACTATTAATTGTTATTTTTGGATGATATAGCTTACTCATACTTATTTCACTAATATGAATTCACACAGCAACAAAATTGTACAATAACAAATATGTGTCCCGAGTTGAAATTAAATTATTATCCTTATTACCTTGTTATCAAAAGTTTTAAATAGAAGTAAGTACCACTGAACTAGGCTGAATTAAATTTTTAATTTCTTTGCTGTTGAAAACTTTCATTTATAACCATTTTATATTATCTAAAATCCAAATTATAAATTATAATATTGGTATAAATAGATTTATTTTGAAAATCATTATAATTTAATTTTAGTTAAAGTTTAAATTTACATAGTTCAGCCCGAACGGCCTTGGAAAGCCGGCGGCCCAGTAGGACTATTCCCACTATCCCACCTGGCCAGTCCGCCTCTGGTGTGGATGGTTCAACAAATACAAAAAAAGAAACAATAAAAGTGATAAAAATTTTGAAAAGATGTTTTTAAAATGTAATAAACATTTATTTAATAAATAAATTCAGTAAAAATGATAATAAACCTACTTTAAAAAACCAAAAGTATTTGAAAAGTATTCCAAATACTTTAGGTAAAAAATAAAAACTTAAGGTATACATTTTAAACTACAAAATAAATTGCATATTTTGATGAATTTCATGAAAATTTGAACTTGAAATGCTTATAAAAAATTATTTGGACTATGCACTTTTAATATATTTTAATTGACATAACTTATGAAAATTTTTACTGAATTTTAAAGCATTTTTACATCAAAAACAAAAATTGTATCTAACATAAAAAAGTTAAAAATTTAAAATGCCTATTAGGAAAAAAATATTTTGAAAATTATTTCATATCTATTAATTGCTCACTTAATATATTCGATGAAAATTAAAGTTTTTAATATTATTTATTTTTAGGTTATGACAAAATAGGCTTTGCTGAAATTGGTTTGAGTATAAAATCTCGTTTTACCTTCTTTTTTTCCTGGTTATTTTGGATTTTGGATTTTGACTATTTTATTTTTTTCACTTTTAACCCTTTAATATGTCATTTAGATTCAATTTTCTACTAGCAATCATCCTCAAATCTAAACATTTTTAATACTCCTAAAGGTCTAAAGACACACTAAAAAAAATCATACATTATTTTAATATCATAACATTCATGGCTTCAATAAAAATCTAAATTCTAAACTAAGCGTGAAAATTTGTTATTTAAGTAATACCTAACAAAATTTTTCAAGGTTTTACAATGATAATTTTTTGAATTACAACATTCCAAGAATTGATTGATGAAAAATTGTTATTCTACGTTTAAATATCCATGTTGATCAACATTTTAACTTCAAAAAAATAAATAAATAATGATAATAAAATACCTAATTTAAAATATTTTGGGTGTTTTATCATGTCAAGGGAATTATAATATTAATTTATTTGGTATTTTTAGTTTTTACTTTCGACCCTGCAAAGTAAAATATTACCTTCAATTTTTGATTACGAAATTAGGAAAGTAGGAACCACCCTCATTATTGAAGAATAAAGACAACTTTGTTGTAAAAAGTTACCGAAAACAAAAATTTAAATAATTTACTGTTCAGAATTCTAAAATGTATAAATGTATCAAAATTCAAAATTATAGGTCACGTGTAAAATGTAAATATTATATTTAAAAATCAAATTTGAATTCGTATCGATCTTATTATTTTATTTTTTCTAGTTTAACACGTAATATTATATTATTCTTTTTACACTTTTATATTTGATGGCGTATTTGTAGCCTGTATAATTAATCAATTCATATCCGTCGTGTTTATTATTTTTTTTATAATTTATGATAATGATTTTAAATACATATTTTTGTTCATCACAATGACTAATAAAAGATAAATTAATTACACTTCCTTTGGGCATTAAATTTCTAATCGTTCCTCACACGTGTCGTCGTGTTTTAAGAATTATAATATTTGAGTCTATCCGTTTTCAAAGAAAGAAAATACATGCTTATAAAGGGTTGCAATGTAATATGATCTTGATATGAAAACCACATCTATAATAGTCATCCCGTATAATGTATAATATCATATGATATTAAAAAAATAATGATGTACCTATATCTCTTGCATACCTAATATAATTATAAACTAAAGTGCATACTCAACACATAGTTACTTTAATCTATATCATACTTTGTGTTACCTGATGGCTGAACTATGACACTGTGTAATATAATGAGTATTTATGATTTATGTTGTACCTAACTGTGTACCGTGTACGTTAACTATTTTTGATTCTAAGCAAAGAAAAGATTATATATTACAATATGTATTATTTTGATTTGAATGAGTCAATACATTTTCAAATTAGTGACATTTTTGGCAATCTTGTAACCATATGAATTTTAGATAACATCCGAATTGGTTCGTGGTATATTTTATTCGATGAACGTATTAACGATACCTATACGTGTATTGATTGAAAAATGTATTGCCAATATTTTAAGCATATAGTATATACGTTTTGTATTATCTTAGGTATAATTTACTATAAAATAATATGTAGAATTGTCGTCGTAATTAAGTATTTCTAATTTAATTTACTGATTTCATGTATTGTAACTTTTTCACAAATAAGTTAAGAGAGTAAAAAAATAAATAATCTTATCAGAAAAGTAATAAAATATAAATTAAACATCATTGATAGATTATTTTTTTCAATTTAGTCCCCAATACATTCACAAATTCAAAATAAATTAATATATACCTCACAGTTATTATTCCAACATTTGAAATCCCTGCAATCTACATATTATTATGACTTGTAGCATTAGTAGGTACTGCACGACGCATGTGTTCCGTTAATACTCATACAATAATAGAGTATATTATAATTAAATTTGTGTGAACAACAATTTAAGTTTTTTTTATAATCAAGGAAATAGAAAAAAAAATCATAACAACTGTTGCAGTGTTTCTCACCGCAGAAGTTTAGGTACTAGTCCAACACGTGGGTATTTTTCATTCTGAAGTTTTTATTTCATTATTTTCTAATGCCGTTTTATTGGTTGCTGCGCATAATCTTTATTATGTAAATTCGTTGTTTTTTTTTTTGTAAAGTAATGAAAATATCTTTAAGCTATTAAGTATTCTAGTATACCTTTCTTTTTGCCTTTAATATGTATGAATCTGCATTTCATTATTATAACTTAATTATATCGTACTAATCTAATGTATACTCTAGACCAGTGGCATTCAACCGGTGGGTCGCGACCCATTTTTGGGTCGCGATAAATCTTATTTTTAAAATAAAAATAAAATGTATAAAATTAGGTATACAGTGAAACCTCCTTTAACGGACACCTCCAAATAGCGGTCGACATTTAAGCAACCGAGAGTGTCCGGTATTTAGAGGTTTCACAGTATAAGGTAAAAAAAAAAATAATATTATTACTATAATGGATATCAAGTATAATGTTTCATATTACACTTGTGTATGATTTTACGTAGCTAGTAAGATATTGAGATAAGAATTTACGAATAAACTTTGTTATTTATAGAATTAATATACATTGTTATAATTTTTATTTATTCCGTTTTGATAGTACTAATGCAAAGCATAAAGCAATTTTAGCTTTTTTACAAAACTTACGTGGGTCGCAAAAAATGTATGCCTAAAAAAGTGGGTCGCGAGTCCAAAAAAATAGAAGATCACTGCTCTAGATCAAGAAATAAAAACAACTCATTTTCAGTAATTCTTAGACAAAAATAATATCAAGCAAGCTAAAATTTGTAACACCTCTTTTCATTTTTCTATGTAACTTAAGAATATAATTTTAAGTAAATGTTATAAATTTAGAATTTATAAGCGTTTAAAAGTATTAAAAGTGGAGTGGAATGGAACAGAGTCACCTCGCGAAACATTTGTCCACTTTTCAGTTCATCTAAGCTTTAAGTCCTTACAATTATGAACTATTCAAAATTCAGTTTTTATGTACCTATCAGAATAGATACGTTATGAAAGAATCTATTGAAATTTAGCTGTAACAAATTATAATGTAATTACTTAAAATAATTAAAAATAAAGTATTTCAAAAACTTAACAACTTTTCGAGGAAACTAGTGTATACTTTTTTTAAAGAATTAGCCAGTTTATACATACCTAAATATTATATATTTATATGTTATATCTATTTTATGAGATGTTTATAAACAATACGCAATTACTCATGTAGTTTTGTCTGTCTATAAATACTACAAACGTGTTATTATTTTATCATAATAAACAAAACAAATGTTTAGAAAAAAAATACCTGCATAGGTACCTTGTTTAAGAAATATTTTTAGTGTTTATTTTCATCCTCCAAAAAAGTTCTATACACAAATTTTGTTTGGGTAACAGCCCGGGTGACAGTGTGTATTACCACAAATTTCTAGTAATTTCTAGTGCTGAGAAAAATAAGGCCAAGGTATATAAATACGAGTTAATTTTAAGAATATCTAGGATAGTTAACTAACGGCTAGACCAACGGGGCCCTGATACACAATGTTTATTGCAGGGTAAACTTCATTCATATGGAAGTAATTATTATAATATTATAATATTATTGTTTGTATATGAAACATTTTTACAAGTTATTAAAGGGTTTTAAGTGCCAAATAATAGTAATAAGATCCAGTAAACAATTTACAATTTAGTATTGTAACTAAATTTTTGCATCTGTAAAATAAAATATACCTGTAACATTTAGGCCATATTTAATGTACTTATCGAGTATACGTATAATAATATTCCGAGAGTTTAATGACTAATGAGTATATATAGTGATCATTACAACAAATAAATAATACTATAAAGTGTATAGAGCTATTCGAAAAAACCGGAAACCAAATCCCATAATAATTATTGGATTTCTCTTTCTTGAGTTTTAAGAGGACGCTATACCCTTATGTTGTCTTCGTCTAACAATTGTAAAACAAAGCAAAAACCGTTTAGCGCAAGAAAGAACCGAGAAGGCTGCAGACATAACTCAGAAACGAAATTTCCGCCATCTGTGTAATATTATTTTTAGTTTTTGGATATTGGATATTGGAACTACAAAAAAGTTATTCAAGTTTGAAAAAGCACAAAAATTATGGATTTTGGAACAATAAGAACTTTTTCCGTATAAATCAAAACGATATTTCACAGATAATGTTGTAAACTATATTGTACATCAATTTGGAGTCTTACCTATCATTACAGCTTGAGTGGTTGGCCGTAGCTATTTTCCTCCAAAAAAATAAAAAATAATTCTTGACCATTTTCCTCCAATAAATAAAATAACAAAATAGTTAATACTTTTGCATATCCAACAAAAATTATTTGTCAGGTATTATGTTTAATACAAATAAATCAATAAACGTCGCTTTTCAGACATGTTTAAATTAAAATTCCATAGAAACACATCCAACACTATAGACACTATAGTCAACGTAGGTACAATTCGCTATACTAAAAATATAGTCTAAAGTCTTATTGATGCGAGTATATCCTAGACATTCGTGTGTCTGTCTCACTCAATGGTGGTAATCATAATAATTGTTAACAACTGATACACAATATAATATATGTATATGCCCGTAATATGTTATATGCATTGACATATAAAATTATCTATTTGTTTTATATGTCTATGGTTATATGTAGTATGTACGTATCTTTATTAGGCTTAATCGATAGCTGATATACATAGCCGATACCAGAATGTAATCATTAACCGATAAGTGCAAAATGTGATATTTGCTAAAATATTGGAGGAAAATAGACATAATTTTATTACTTTAATCGAAAATTATGTGGAGGAAAACGGTATTTTGATTTTGGAGGAAAATGGAATTGCCCGAGTAGTTTATCCCGCGCAAAACAGTTTTTAGTACAAGTATGTTGTACATTAATTGTCACGGAGACAATAAGATATGCGGATGTATATCAAACTTAATGAGAGAAAAATTTAATGATTTAATATGATCCACCATTTGTATTTTACAATAATATAAAATTATTTCAAGGTTTCTGGTTTACTGTTTACATCCAATGAAATGTGATTATAGTTATATAATTTAGTCGATAAAATGTACAATTTTTTTCAGTCAAACTCTCAATTACTAAGTGTTGTTGAAGTAAATTAATTCAATTTATAATATTGGATTAATTCTTTATTGGGCTACTGCTACTTATAGAATTTTTATTTTTACCTAATAGATTATTTGATTTTTAAGTTCGAATCTTTAATGTAAGCATTCATACCTTTTCTCGGGGCATCTAACGTCGTAACTCAAATTTGTTCATCTTACCTTTGTATATGAATACAAAATGAACAATTTTCTATTTTAATGTGAAAAAAAAATTCTTAATTTATGCTATGATTACGTTCATTCAATTGGTAATTTTATTGTTCTATCCTATACAGGATGTGTGTATTGAATATATCATTCGAATACTAAATACTATATTTATACCTATGTCAAATGTAATGTATTTAATTTTTACTCGTATACGTATTTCGCTGTGTCATCAGAATATTCGATTGTTGCAGTGGGTAACATGTCATCAATTCATCATCATTTTTGTTTTGTAAAACTACTATATATCTCTTTACTTGATAAACAATATTACTTTTATTTGTATTGGACATCAACAATTATAATCGAGTAATAATTGTTATTTGTAGGAAAGTAAAATTATTTAGATAATAGTATAATATATAGATAAAGTTAATATAGGTACGTGTTTAAATATATCAACTAATTAGTACAATTATATTTCTGCAAAAGCATTTAAAATTTAAATATATAATTAATATTGAGCGGAAACGAAGTGTGCAAAATATGCAACTAATTAAAAATATACAATAGGTAGATTATTATACTTATAACTAAATTTTACTTTCAAATTATGTATAATTTATAGCACCTTTTCTTATTATTGGGAGGTATATTTATTATTTATGGATGTAATTCGTAAAGAATAAAATCGCTTAAACAAATATAAAAATATTAATGTATCATCTATATAATTTGTATTTTATAAAATTTAAATCTAAATATCACGAGGACGCCGCACCCACATTTGTTATCTCCGTTCTATAAGTACGTAATAATATCACAGATATAATAATAATATTTTATATCTGTGAATAATATATTGTTATAAGTAGTTTAGGTTTACCTTCGTTCGTTTTATTATTAGGCTAAATTATGGCTTAATATTAAACCTAAATGTTAAATGTAACTACATCGATCATTGTTTTTAAGTGTTTTTTCGATATTTCAATTTCGAAGTGAGTTATGATGATTTTTAATTTTTATTATACTTATATTTTTCACTCACTTTAAATTGAAATGTCGGGAAAAAGCTTCAAACAAACTACTGACAATGTTTTTATCTTTAGTTTTCATATATAATAGATTAATTTACTAAAATAATCGAAACTAAACTTGGACTGCTAAACGTAAATTTGTTATTTTGGACACTTAAAAAACAGAGACAGCAAATTGTGTCCTCTTAGAAGATCTTAATTTCAATAATTATTCAGGAATGTATTTTTGATAAGTTCCATATCATTTATTCACACTATTGTATTATTTATTGTTAAGGTATATTACATGAAAATGATTGGTTTTTAAAACCTATATTTACTTGATATTTTAATGAATATTCCCCTTAATATTCTAATGAATATTTTTTTCAGCTGTCTTATGTTAATGTTCCTGAAAGAAGTATAATTTTTTCAAAAATCCGTAGGCTCTTAAATTCATATCATATAATTGGTGAAATAATAGTTTGTATATATCATATTTATATTTTGTATTATTAATTAAAAAAGTTTTTCTATTCAATTAATAATTGATGTTTGAAATAGTTTCCAGAATTACTGTTTGATGTAAAATTTTATATTATCATATAGCTCTTAGAATATGTATAGCTAGAATAGTTATGATTAAGAAAACGCCATACTTGCCTGACATGTTTTCTCTGTTTAACGCACGTACAACATGACAACTTTACCCACAAATGTACATTCAGTAGTAGAACAAATTTTTTGTGTTAACTTTAATATAAGGTGAATTGACCTATTATCGAATTTAAAGAATTTTGTAAGAACAGGGAATTATGATTTATGTTAATATGTTGCATAATAGTTTTGTTTAAGTACCTACTTATAACTCTTTAAAATTAAAGCCTACGAGATGATAAAATTGGTAAATTGGTTCTAAAGTACTGAATATAAATCGCCATGTTTATATATTATACGTTTATAAGACGTAGACAACATACGCTGGGGCATATTTGTTTTTTTTTTTTTATCAATTATCCCGCGGCAACTTATGCCATTGGGAAGGGGGTGGTACTGTAGATTTATGGAACGGTAAGGTGTGTTACACGTGGGTGAGTTTTGGCAGAATTTTTATTGGGGCACCCGTAGGTTTCTGCCATGCCCCAGAGTGGGGGATGGTGGCACTTGTTCTCCGGACACCGTGACTTGCCCGGAGAAAAATGTCGCCCGATGGTCGAGGATCGAACCCTGTCCGGCGCTGAGCCACAGCCGACGCGTTAGACCGCTCGGCCACCTCATCCCCACCATATTTGTTTGTGCGTCCTTTAAACTGAAGAGTTCATACTAAGAGTGACATGAATATTTTAGAAAGCTTGATATTTTCTGTAATTATCAAAAAATTAAAACATATCAAACTATAATGACCATTTAGCTTAAACTTCCATTTATGTATGTCATATTAAAGTTACTATATAAATGTATTAACTAATATTTCGTAAGAATTATTTCTCATAAAAAATAATTTAATTTTATATTTATATTGATTCATTGTATGGATACAATTATTAATGAATATATTTTAATTTTTATGTGAAACATTCTTAAACAGCTCTGATTATTTTTTATTGGGATGCATTATTTATATATTATTACTAAATTATATTTCAAATACGAAAATAATATTTAATAAATTATAATAGCTAGGTTATCACTTATCGTTATTTATAAAAAAAATATTAATTTCGATTTTACAATATTGATGTGTGTATGTGTTTTTAAGTTTATGTTCTACTATTTTTGGTATGGTTTTGTTCTCCAAAATATTTTATAATGTATTAGGATATAATATGAATTACAAATATTTGATGTACCTATATATTATATTGATTTAAAATTGGGAGTATACTTCTTTTATACACACACACATACAAAATAAAGATAAAGATAAGATAAAAATACATAAATAATTTATTGATGTATACTAACACTAGAAAATTGAGCTTTTTGAACATAGTTTTTTTCAATATACTTATTTACATATTTACTTTGTGTTATTGTTTGCTTGTGTATAGTTGTGTGGAAGTGATTAAAATAGGTTGAGTGTTCACAACTCTTGGTCCTATAGAATCCTATATCATTACCTTTTCAATCGATGTTAAATTAATTAACATTGTTATAATGAGGTTAAATATAAAATTACGAAATAATAAATTTAATAAGGTGACAACGTTTGTTATTATCTTCATCTTCCAAGTATGTAACATTACAAATTTTCTTTCAGTAGTTAACGATTAGTTTCGTTTATTTTCATAATGAAATGTAGAGTCAATTGACAAATTATTATAATTACATTTAGAGTTACAAACATTAATTGGTTTTCTCCAAAAATTTTTGTTAATATTTTAATTTGTAAGTGACTAAAGTAACATTTTCGAAATGTTATTTTAAAAACATTGATCTTAAGTGCTGTTGAACGTTCCATAAATTCAATCAGAATATTTAAAAGCCAAAAAAGATACATACAGAAATTTAATTTTGAGTCCCTCCCTTCACTTATAGCTCACCTTAGTAAGCATATGATTGTAAATAATAATAATAATACAACTTTGATTGGTTTATAATATAGAACTGTGGTTGTATACATTTATCAAAATGTTTTGTTGGTTAAGTGGTAGTTCATATGCATTTGGAAAATACTAAGGAGACAAGAAATTACCTATTCTAAGTACCATCTAAAATATTTTTCTGATCTTAAACATTATTGTAAACCTAATGCATTCCTCATTTTGCTCAGAATCTAAAATTGAATTGTTGAATATGTAGCTATATCTAAAATTCTTATTTAAATTTAACTGATAATATGCAATTTTCACCATAATTATTAATTGGTTATTAATAATTTATGCATATTATTAAAAATTAAAAAGAATTATCTATTGAATTGTAAAATTATTTATAGTTAATTCGTAATTGTTATAAGTTGAAATTAGTTATTCTTGAAAATACACTTTTATCTATAAAAAAAGTGTGACTATATATTTTTACATTTACGTCTAAAATGATGATCGGAACTTTGAAGAATGTTGTTTCTATAATTGTATGTGATTTTAATTGTATTGTTCGATGTAATGACATGACAACCATAATGCCTATGCAAATGTTTTGGTTGTTTTATTTTAATTTATAAGTAGTATAATACTAGAGAGTGGATTTTTAGGTTTTTACATATAGGTACATTTATGATTTATTTATTGACTGAATGAATCCGAAGGTGAAAAATGTGGACGATATATCTATTATGGAATTCGTTTGAAAAAACTTATTTTGGATATTAAAGCACAATTTGGAAATTATTTAGCCTATAGGAAAATCCTGATTTCTAGGTGGTCCTATCGGCCCATGTAAGTTGTGACTAATGAAAAAGGAAAAAAGTGCTCAGAACCAGTGAATTCTACTTTGAAATAATACCTATAATTTTGCTATGATAGCAAATCAAAACTAAAACACTTAACATTATAGTATCAGGTTTCAAAATTAATATTTCTTGCTCTTTTCAAATCCAGTCTCTTATTAAAAATATTTATTTAAATACTATAATATTTTTCATTCTTTCCTCTTATTTTAGAGGCAAGACTGGCCTTACTTCCCTTACCTAATGAACTGCCCATCTGAAATGAGCATCTATTTAAATCTTAGAATATGATTTTCTATATAATATAAGAAGAACGTTAGTTATTTTTTCTTATTTCAATATCTTTTAAAGTGGTTGAATTCTATTTGTGTTAAGCATTTAATTTTTAACTGTGGGTATTTCATAAATTTCTACCATAATTCAGATTTAATGTTAGAAAATTAATTTATAATTGATAATTTAACCTTAGAGAACCCTTGCCTAATTTGTATAACAGCTTTTTTGTATTAAGATACATAAAATAAGAAATTTATATCACTATGCTTATGTAACTGAATGTTTATAATTTTCAGGTGGAATGACTGACCAAATTGATAATCAATTCAATAATTATGCATTTATTGAACCGAAATTATTTAATGCAAGACATAAAAGAGAAATTCAATCAACCAAAATAAATCCGGTTAGTTGTTAATTTATTTTAAATTCTATGAAAATAATTAATTAATAATACTAATATTGTTTGTTTGTCGTTTTTGTTTTGTGTAATTTTCAATAACTAATTTTTAAATGCAATTATTTCACAGTTGTTTAAATAGTGCAGACTCTAGATCATATTAAAATATATTATTAAATTATTTTAAATGTGACATTAATGTAACTGGGTTTCCGCTATTGTAATAATTATAATAAATAAATCAATCATATGGACTATGTTATAAGTTATATTACTGATAATTCCTACAGATTTTACTTGTTAAAATGAATGCACATTTTAAATATATGATAAATATTATTGTATATTTCCTGATTACATGCCTATATATATAATCAAACAGTTTAAAAATATTAAAATTTTGTCCTAAAACTATAAACAATAAAATATTTACCTAGCAGACAATGTTTGATGGAAGACCATAGTTCGGGAATATATAAAAAATTAGGTATATATAATAGTGTCAATTCATTATACGGAGAAGTATCTTATTTTAAAAGTTTTCCAACTGTCCCGACGAATACTTTTAAGATACCTAAATGTTAGGTATTTATGAACTTTGTCCCGTTTCTTAAAAAATTTGTAAAAAAAAAAAAATATTTAAACGTAACAAGCTACTTTATATTTTTTTCCACATTCGAAAAAACATTGAATCATATATTCTTATGTAGTATATGGTATGTTTTTTAAATTATAATTAAAAAATATGCATCAACGAGGTTGGTATCATAACTTATTAACCAGGGAAATACTTAGGTGCAACTTTAAAAAAGCGGGTAAGTGGGTACCGCTCTGCTGTACATTAGCGGGTGGGGTGAACCTCTGACTAGGGTAGGTTAAATTTGAATGCAATGATAGGTATCGTTGTATACGAAAAACGATTCTGAACGGAGATGATTTATCAGTCTAGGATATATTATATTTAAATATTGTCATATATTCTATTTTGAAACAAATATATTATTTTTCAATTAGGACGCATTTTGCATAAGGCATGGTTAATCAATTTTTCCAAAAACATTGCATGTAGTTATCATAATTCATAATACCTTAAATTATCATAGATATACATATACCGGGTTTCATAAAAATTTAAAACTCAAACGCTCAAAACATTTATCCTATAATGACGCTTCAAATTTTCTCTATAGCTATTTGAAGCAATACTTATGAAAAACTTAGTGTTGAATTTTTTAACCTTAGATATAAATATAAACAATTTTATGAATTTTGAACTACAAAATTATTTGCAAATATTCATGGTTTTGACGAATTTTTGTCAATATTTGAACTTCAAATGCTAATAACAAAAAATTTTGCGTATGTATTCTTATCATTTTTTAATCACTATAAGAATTAAACTGTATATAGATAACACTAACATAAACATTTGGTAAATATTTTAAATATTTACAGTGATTAGTTTTTGAATTACAACCGTATTAATAAATCGATTTGGTCGAAAATTATAGTTTTGCGTAAAAATTTCCGTTTTTCTGTCATTTTTTTTTTTTGTTTTTCTCGATTTTTTGTTGAAAACTATTGGAAAATGTTAACTTTTGATCTCTATAATGCACCAAGGATTGCACCACTTTTCCATCAGAAACCATCCCCAAAGTTTGAAATTTAAGAATTATTTCGAGTAGTTGTGCTGTACACAGCCACAAAAAAAAACACACAAATCATTGTAAAATCAATACATTCATCACTCCGTTCAGTCTAAAATATTCAATTACGAAAAAAATACATTCAGATTTTATGGGTTCGTTTTTTATCGGTTGCTATGGTAAAATAATTTATTATTCATTAGTTACGAGAATAGTAACTTAGATATTGTTAAGCAAAATTATAACGTCATATAACTTATAAGTTAATTAATTTCATTGTCAATTTTTCTATTGTTTGGTTGCCATCATGGTAACTGTAACTCGAAATCGGTAAAAAAAAATTGTATCTCTAGCCCAAGATAATGTATACACTATACAGTATACATAATGTAATATGTTCAACTTGAAAAGAAATTATTTATTGTTATTAGTTTAATACAATGATACATTTGTTCAAAAAATTAATTCGTAAATTACTAGCAATTTTATAACATAAAAAGAAGTTGAATGTCTAAACAAATTAATAGAAGAATCAATTTTAACTAAAAATATTTACCAGGTACCTATGAAAATTACTGAAAAACATTTGTGACACATTTTCAGAGTATTATTATTATTATTATTGAGTTAATAAATCCAATATTAAGCAAATTATTGATATTATGTGGGTTACTAGTTACTTTAAAAAATATAGAAATTATTTCTGGTAGAAAAATATGAACAATTTATTGACTGATAAAAATTGAGTTGAATAGACATTTGAACCATGCTATAAAGTTGTGATACACGGACATTTTTCAGAATTTCATGATCTTTTGTTAGTAAAAAAATAGAACGGGAAATAAACACTCACCCAAAAAATATTGACTAAAAATTACAACTACCTATGTTAAGAGGATGTAAATGACATTCATTGTTTCTGTCTTAGAAGTGCGTAACATAGCTAATTTAAGCTCAGCAGATTACGCGTGGCTTAAAAAATTGGAGTGAATCGACCTATTATGAAACTTGATGGTTAGAGCATTATCTGCTTTTGTATGTTGGTTTTTTTACGATATTTCAATCTTTAACTAAGTTATAAGGATTTTTAATCTACAATATATTATATAACAGGGGTCACCAATTAATTAATTAATTATTTTCCGCGGGCCACATTAAGAATTCGAAAAATTCTCGCGGGCCATAAAAATTCAAAATACATAGTATTTATTATAATATGCCGGTTGGCCAAAAATATTTTATTTCTAAATAAAAAAAATATACACTTATTAATTATTTAACTAAAACTAATGAAAATATAATTATATTATTGGCTTTTTCTCTCAGTCTGCGGGCCGCCATTTGGTGACCCCTGTTATATAAGCATAACTTGCTAAAAATATGAACTATCATAAGGCACTAACATACAAACACAAATAATGTTCTTACCATCAAGTTTCATAAAAGGTCGATTCACTCAAATTTTTAAATTAGCGAAGCTATACGTGATCTGCTCAACGTAAATTTGCCATAATTATGCGCTTGTAAGGCGGAAACAACAAATGTCAGTGTTACGTCCTCCTAAGACGCTGATGTTTCAATTGCAGAGTAATTAAAAGTAATTATTGATATAATTTTTATTTTGTGTCTTATTTTTATCATTTATACTAATTTTTGATGATATTAAAAAAATGTAATTTTATATGTTTTTAATTGGTTAAAATAACAGTTATCAAGAATGGTGATTTTTTCTTTACTTAACCTTGTTATTTATTTAACTAAAATTATACTTATATTGTTATATAATTGCGATTATATTTTAATATATTCTTTTTTTATTACTTTAAATATTAAAAGATTAATTTAATATGCTGCTGTAAAAAAAAAAAATAACACACTTCCTCAATTTTCACACCTCTATCACGATAGTCATTATAATTACACAAATAACTAACGTTATCATAGGGGTTTCGAAATTCTGAGTGTTCATGTTATATTACATTTTTGAAACAAATTTATTGTTGGTAAAGAAGAGAAAATGCTTCTATAATCTAAACTCTATCTGATGTTTGATGTTTTGATTACATCTGTATGATAGCTCACTGGTGCAACAGATGACTCATAATTTAATATTATATTACGTATATTTATGCTGCACCTAAGCCGATTGAAGAATATTAGAATAATAGGTACCTACTAATTACAATATATACATGCACAATTATACAATGTAGGTACCAAAACAAAAATTATTATTATTATATCTTACATATTAAAAGGAAAATTTCGAAACAGTTATAGAAAATCCTAGTTTATTATTTGTTTCTGTTGGATTAGGTAGGTATACTTCTTAATTTTAATACATTCAAAATATTTATTTAATATAACTATGTTTTTACGCGATGATTCATCTCTGAATTTTGGTTCTCTGTGCCGATTTGCAATAATGAATGGTCGTTGGATTCTTGATATTACAACACCAAAATGTATTTAAAAAAAATTAATCCAATTTTACATTTATACCATTAGATTGCTGATGTGACTTTTGCTTGATAGATGGCTTGATTATTATAGATCTCTGTAAGGATGGGCCTTGCCACTTTGGATACTAATATATTAAGAGCCAAGAGGACGCTACACCCGCGTCCCGCATGTGTTGTCTCCGTCTTACAAGTGCGTAACATCTTATGGCAAAATCTGTTTAGCGCGGGACAACTGTTCTCCCTCAATATTTATGATAGAATTTTCAAAATTTCACAACGCAAAGGTAAGAACTTTATCTGTGTCATAGCGTCGTTATTTTTTTGATAGCACAAACCAATAATTTTAAGCAATTTAATGAAAAAATAAAAAATAAATGTATTTTATTAAGCTTATATTATAACTTTAATTATATTTATGTTATCAAAAAAATAACGACACTATGACACAGATAAAGTTCTTGCCTATGCGTTGTGAAATTTTGAAAATTCTATTATAAATATTGAGGGAGGACAGTTGTCCCGCGTTAAACAGATTTTACTATGTTATACTACGTTTGTAAGACGGAGACAATACATGCGGGTGTGGCGTCCTCTTAATTTAAAAATATTTATCAGTTACCAAATATCAATGCATCGTTAAAATATTGGCTGGTAATAACACAGCCTCTTAATTTATTACATTGCATCTACAATTAGAGTTCATGGGGACGCAAATAATTATATTATCTAAATTTCAAATTCAAAACACTATTAGTCATATTTCTGCATGTTGATTTAGATAGGGTTTCCGGTATTTTGTTGCGACTATAGCTAACCGTTATGGGTGTTTCTAGGACCTTTAAATTTAGAATCATAAATTATTGAGTCATTATATTTTATTTTAACAATAACAATAAATTATGAGTAAATTACTAATTGTAGTTAATTATAGAATTGGGTATAAGATTGTCAGTATTTAGTACTAAAGTCTACGTCTTAAATAAATGTTAGGATATACTATTAAAAACGAAACTATTTTAGTCATGATTCATGACACATAGACAATTAACACGAGAATACGACAATAATATTTCACTATTATAAATAAAAACAATTTTTGCATTTCGTTTACTGTAATTTCCAGGTACATTATTTTATTTTTAAGTGCATTTTTTAATCCCTCTATTTAAACTTTAAAGTGACGTTGAATAGACATTTAATACTCAGTTTTCATACATGTGCCGCACATTTTAAAATTTTAAATACTTCAACGATTTATATACCTTAAATTATGCATTAAATAAAATAATATTAACTTAAGATGTTGGTAGGTAACCTAAAAATACCAAGAATACATAATACCGTATAATATGAGATAGTTGGTATTCATCAAATATGCTCATAAAATCATATTTAAACAAAAAGGTTACAACATTATCATCTTTTCATTTTTTATTACCTTTATAATTTTAATTACAGAAAAAAAACTATTATAAATACAGAAAAAATACGATTTAAAATAATTATTGAGTTGCTAGAGTTAGAATTTATGAGTTAGTGATTTTTATGTTTGTTTTATTATTTTTATTTTTTGTACTTGTAGAATGGCCTGGAGCATGCTCATGGTATTACTTTAGTATTTGTCGACAAACAACAAGAATATATTATTGATCTCAGCCTCAATAGGTAAGTTAAAAATATTATTAAACCAACAAAAATAGTAATCAATATAAAACTAATTTATTTTATAACTTTTTACAGAGGACTAATCCCAGTTAATTATTTTGAAAAACATCAGAAAAATGGAGCTCATGTAATAAATAGACCAAAAGCAAATGTAAATTTACATTTTTATTTTATTATAAATAGTATTAAAATTTAGTCATATTCAGTTAATTTATAATTAAATTAATAGGAACTTGAATTTTGCAACTATAATGGTAAAATTCGTCATTTGCCGAATTCCTGGGCAGCAATTTCTACATGTGATGGCATAAGGTTATTATAATAACTACTTTTAAAATAAAAAAAGTAAATATGATTAAATAATTAGTGATTTTGATTTTTGTAGAGGAATGTTTTTTGATGGGATTTCATACCATTATATTGAAAATGTTGAACGCAAATCAGGTGACAAGTACCATATTTTGTACAAACATGAAGATCTTAGAACTAATTATACATGTGGTAAGTGATTACAAAATCATTTTTTGAATTTTAAACATAACATTTTAATTTTCAGGATTTCCTAGTTCACTTGAATTTACATCTAATGAACTCAAACGCGTAAGGAGATTTATTTTTAGTGATAACAACATACTTTGATATATTGATATAAGTTTTGTATCTACCTATATCATTTTTGCAGGGGAAAAGAAGTACGAGGTCTTTTAAGGGACCATACAATCAAAATGAAAACTCTAGATTTATTGAATTGGTACTTGTTGTTGACCAAGAAGAGTATAAGTTTTTTAATAATGAATTGTCAAAAGTTTATCAGCATACTAAAGATATTGCAAATATAATTAATTCTGTAAGCTGTAACTGCCCTCTAATATTTTAACATTGCATGAAATGTTATTGTTATTTTTATTTTTTTCAGCTTTATATACCACTAAATATATTCATCACACTTGTTGGAGTAGTTGTATGGACTGAACATAATGAAATTACATTAGTGTCAAATGGTGACACTACATTGACTAATTTCTTAAACTATCGTCGTGAAAGTCTTCTCAAAGATCATCCTAATGATAATGCTCAATTACTAACGTACATATTATTTTTCTTTAAGAGTCATAAATATTATATGATTTATTTATTTATTTTTTTTTTCAGAAAATTCCAATTTGAGAATGGTATTGTTGGTAAAGCTTTAAAAGGACCTATATGTACCTATGAATTTAGTGGTGGTGTAAATAGCGACCACAGTTTTGTACGGGGTTTGGTAGCGACAACTATAGCACATGAAATAGGTCACAACTTGGGTATGGAACATGATACATCTGAGTGTGATTGCCCAGCTGATCGATGTGTTATGGCACCTTCTTCAGGGTAAAATGATTGTTAAATTTCAATTTTGCTAACAATGTATTTAATTTTATATTTTTGTTCAGAGCACAGAGCCCAACCCACTGGAGTTCTTGTAGTATGGAATATTTAGCACTAGCGTTTGAGCATGGAATGGACTACTGTTTAAGAAATAAACCTGTTGGGTAAGTTTATCAACCATAATTGTTAATGTATTCCTCACATTTTCTTTTAAATAACATATATTTTGTGTAATTATATATATTTACTCAAGTTTTATGCTTCTATTGTTAGATTATTTGGAAGCCCAGAGTGTGGTAATAGTTTTGTAGAAGATGGAGAACAGTGTGATTGTGGAATGAAAGATATGTGCAAAAATCCTTGTTGCAATCCAGAAACATGCATGTTTTATGAAAACGCCACCTGTGCTACAGGAAAATGTTGTGATTTAAATGTAATTTGAAAATGCCATTTGAATTTTTAGTATATATTCAATATGCTATACTTAAAAATAAATTTAATTTTCATAGACTTGTAGCTTAAAGTTTGCTGGTGTAGAATGTAGATCAGCTTCAAATAAATGTGATTTACCTGAGTACTGTACTGGAGATTCAGAGTATTGCCCTGATAATGTATTCAAATTTGATGGATCTACTTGTGAAACAAATAAGGTTTGTTTTAAACTGTATGGTATTTGAATTTTTAAATCTGTTTTTTTTCTTAAAGTTAAGTATTAAAAATTACATGTTATAGAATATTTTAAAGAATTATATTGCTAAAAAAAATACAAATACTTTCTAACCAAGTATTATATTGTTCAATCTTTGAGGCGATAACATAAAAATATAAATTAAATAAAAATGAACATTTGTTATGTCTAAATGCTTTTTTTAATTTATAAATACTTATTATAAAACTTGATTTTAACATGATGTGTGCTTTTAGATTTTGAGCAAAGCGATGAATGTATTGATTTTACCATGATGTGTATTTTTATTTTTTTTTTTTGTGTCTGTTATCACGTTTTGGGGTAGTAAAAGTGCTTCGATTTTCGACTTCAGTTCCTAGTTAGATCAGAAAGTGAATCTAGTTGGTACTTTGGGACTTTGGGGGGTCAAAAGAAAAAAATTCTTAATATTTTTCTAAATAATCGGGATAAACAAACTAAAATTTAAGGGAAAAACGGGAAATTTTACGCCCAATCGATTTTGGTTTTTGATGTAACATTAAAACAAATGACCATAGATACATGAATTTTTCACAGAATGTTTTCTAAATAATCGGGATAAACAAACTAAAAATTAAGGGAAAAATGGGAAATTTTACGCACAATCGATTTTGGTTTTTGATGTAACATTAAAACAAATGACCATAGATACATGCATTTTTCTCAGAATGTTGATATAAGTGTATTCTATCCACCATGCAATTTTCAAAACTTTCGAATTAAGTTGAACTATTCATAGGTATTTGCAATTTTCGATCATTATTAGCTTTTTTTAAATTAATATCGATAAAAATTTATTTGTTGGGTAGAAAAGCTTGAAAATTTAATGCAAGGCTCTTAACATATTGTTACAATAGCAGTTGAAAAATAAAAGAAATTCATAGTCACAATTTTTTTTGTATAAACATTCAAAGTTTGAAATTTGACAAAATATGTAAAAATCACAAAAATTTGCAAATAATTTAAAGCTAGAAAATTATGAAAATTTTTCTTTTTAAATCTAAGATTTGAAAATTTAATACAAGATTCCTTACAAGTTTTTCAATCTTTATCACAAGAAAAATATCCACCAGAAATTCAAATTAAATTTTTATGAGCATTTGGAATTTAAATTTTTACAACATTGGATTTTCACTGGATTTCATATTTAGCGATTTTCTTATTTTGGTGTAACTCTAAAACAAATGACCGCAGATACTTGACATTTTCACTGAATGTTTATATAGGCATTTTCTATATTTGATAAAATTTTCAAAATATTTAGATTTGGTTTGAGCTGTTTACTGACATTTTAATTTTTCAACTTTTTTAGTTTTTTTTTCTATAAATATCGATAAAAATTTATTTGCTGGATAGAAAAGCTTGAAAATTTAATACAAGGCTTCTAACATATTGTAACAATAGCAGTTGAAAAATATTCAAATTTTTACTAAATACGTAAGAATTATGGCAATGTTCAAATTATCTTAGATAGAAATTTATAAAAGTTTTTTAATAATATATAATATATCCTAGATAGATAAACCGTCTTCGCTTAGAATCGTTTTTTTGTATACAATGATAAAATGTCATTGGGTTCTAATTTAATTTCATCCATTACAGTAACCCACTTGTAATCTACTGTACATCAGAGCGACATCCACAACTTACCTGCTTTTTATACATGTTCATATGTTCATTAATTAACTTCAAGTATAACATTATACTTTATCATTTTTTTTTTTTTACAGGCATTTTGTTTTGATGGTTCTTGTCGTACTCATGCAGATCAATGCCGTTTATTATGGGGTCCTACTGGAGAATCATCTGCGAAAGAATGTTACAATATGAATAATAAAGGTACACCACAAGGTAACTGTGGTTACAATCGTCTGAACAAGTCTTATGTAAAATGTGCTCAAGAGTAGGTTAATTTTTTTTAATTATAATTCATTAATATGATGTTTGGTTTTTATTTTATTTATTTATTCAATTTAGAAATTTAAAATGTGGAATGTTACAATGTAAACACAAAAACGAACGTTTAGAATTTGGTATGGAGACTGTATCCACTGTATCGCACACATTCTTTAACAATGATGGATTAATGATACCTTGTAGAACTGCTATTATAGACTTGGGTCTAAGTGATGTTGATCCTGGTTTAACTCCAGATGGTGCATATTGTGGTGAAAATAAGGTTTGTACTATCATAATATTGTCTATAAACATTTTATTCAATTTCATAGAATGATTTATTGATTTGAATTTTTAAGATGTGTGTGAAACAAAAATGCATATCAGTAGAGGATTACAGAAAACAAAATAATAATTGTAAAAATGATTGTAATGGCAATGGAGTGTGTAACAGCAAAGGCAATTGTCACTGTAAAACTGGTTATGGTCCACCATACTGTGATAATCCTGGACCTGGTGGGAGTGAAGATTCTGGACCAGCATCCAGTCCAAACAGTACTTATTTAATGTTCATTATTTTATTGCGTTAATTTATTGTATTCACATATTTTTTTTTTATTTTAGCGTTTAAAGGATTCATGACTGGAATGTATGTTCTTACATTTGGGGCCATTCCGCTCTTGTTAGCAGTTTTATTATTCGCTTATTGTTCGAAGAATCATCGATCACCATCTGAATGGAATAAAGCTAACCGCAAAAAGCTATCGTATGTATCTAAATGTTTGCCATTTATCGAACGTTTGCAACATTTGGTCATTGATGATGGTGATGGTAATAGTAATGCTTGCACTACTACAACAACTAGACCGCTGCCTAGTATAAACACTGTGTCATCTTTAGTTACACAATACAACAATGAAATTTACTTAGAACCATCTAAGACCAGTAGTTTTTATAATAATACATCTAAGCCAATATTAGAAAATGCTTATATCAACAATGCATGTTCTGTAGCACCACCAAATTATATTGATGCTGTGAAATCTCGTCTGAGTAAAAGTGATATTATTATTACAAATCTCTTGTCTACAACTAATCCTCAAGTGAATAGTTATTTGCAAGATGGTGTATGGGGAAATTCAAAATAATTTTTCTTTTACAATTAATTATAATTCATATAGTTTAAGACTACTATGAATTTGAGATTATATATTTATATTAACACTTAAGTCTTGGGAATTCAACCACCTGATAATTTGACACAACTAGTGATCCACAACCTTTATTTTCAATAATAATGTATCTAGGATCACAATTTTTATGCCTTTGCATGTTTTTCTTTTAATTTAAACGATTAAAATATAAACTGCATTGAATATAATAATTTTTGTTTTACACATTTTTATATATATCATGGCTTATAATGTATAAAAATAATATTTTAAAATTTAAACCTTATATGCCAACATGTCATTAGTAATTATTAATTAATTTCTCATTTTTATGTAAAAAATATGTAAATGTTAATACTTTAATTTCAATTTTATTTATTTCTGTTAAATATTTTATTAGTAATTAATATTTAAATATTATAAATTATATTTAGGGACATTTATTTTATTTAAAATTGTATTACAACAGAGTAAATTAATTCTTGCATAACATATAATGCACTTAGGATGCACATGCCTTGGGTATGTATTTTTGTTTTGAATTTTGCTTTTCCTAACAGCTAACACTAATTAAATTTGTATTGTTTTATTTGTTGCTTTTTGTTGTGTTTCAAACCGATTATTTAAAGTTATTGCTTGTGTATGGCTTTATATTATAAAATATTATAATGTATTTACATTTACATTACTTGGACTATGAGACATTAAACTTGCCTCACGTACATTTTATCCGACTGAACTTTTGCTATTGGTCTTTCACTTGTTGGTGTTTAATATTTTCAAATTTTCTTTTAACAGCAACGATTCAGAAGTCGGTAACAAACCTAATGGTACTGTATCACCTTCAAGTACACTATTGATAGACAATCAAAAACCACCGACACTTCATTCAGATCTTGTAGGTAATTACAAAGGATTTAGCATCAAACCAATAGTGATCAACGAACAGCCGGTTGTATCTCGGACACCAATCAGGCCGGCGCCTTCTGCGCCTGCCCCAATGAACGAAAGAAGCGGTAGGCTGCAGATTAGTCAACCGGTGTTGGACGCGACTACATCGTCTACCGTACACAAGTTGGTGTCGATACCGTCGAAACCGGCGCCACCCGTACCGACCGCGGCCAGACCTGCGTCGTTGATGGCGGTGGACAACAAAAACAGTGGTGGCGGTGGAGCGGGAGGTTACCCGACACTGCGCAGGATAACGTCGTTTATGAAAAATCAAAAGACCGAAGAGAAAAAACCCACAATCCCTCGCGCCAACACCAAGTTCGACAAAGAAGAGTTGAAAAAACTGGAAATATCACACCCGATCCTCCAGAAGGAGATAAACGTACCGTCGGAACCGTTGCCACTGGAGGCGGACCAACACAAAGCTGTCGTGCTCAGGGCGCAGAGCCTGCGCGTCGCCAACAACGCCAATCACAGGCCGCGCGTACCGAACTTCGGGTCGATGAAGTGTAAACGGCCCACCAGCGTTGCCACCGCGGCGGCGTCTGCGGTCTCCTGTTCAAGGCCCACCTCGCCACCGCCACCCCGACCGCCGGCCGCGCACCCTGTCCAGTCCCAAGTCGACTACCAGATACCACGACCGTTTGTGACCGAATGCGGACGCGACGGCGACCGGCCCGCAAATGTCAGTTGCGAGGAGCCGCTTTCGGAGAACATCTATTCGGTGATCGACGAGCGCCCCGCGGTGGACGCTGCAGACGAGGACGATTCTGGTACGTACAAAGTGCCCAAGTCGTTGGAGAGTTCGTTGCTGGGCGAGATCGTGTCGGCGATACAGGAACGCAATCATGAGTCCATTTACACCAGCAAACCATCGGTCGATCTGCCGCCACAGCAGACTTACGAAAACTATAAGTCATCGCCGGCCAGTTCGACCACCAGTTCTGGGTACATGCGCCCCGTGGACGTCAAGTCGCGGGCCGCCTCATACGATCAACCGGACTTGGTCAAGAACTGCGATGAAAACCGTTCGTTAAACCCTTCGCCGGACGTGCTCGATGCCAAAAACCAACCTACAGCCGAAAAACCAACCATTCTGTTTCCGAAACCGGTTGTCGGCGTGGCCAGCAAGTTGGCGTTAACAGCTACGGTCGGTCTGAAAAAAAAACTTTCGGACGGAAGTCGATACCCTTCAAAAGCCGTGGCCGACATTCAGAAGAGATTTGAAAGCCACGAAAAAGTACTGAATAATCCTCCAGTATCGGCCAAACCAACCACTGGCAACAGGTAATGTTGGCCGACAGAAACTGCATAAGGATGTTTTATTACTGTTATTTATTTATTTATTTTTTTTTTTGGGGGGGGAGGGGGGGGGGTGGACGAAAGACTGCTGTCATGACACCCGCTTTTTTATATACAATTTTTTACATACACAATGGTGCTTACATTTATCATTTTTATTTTGGAGTTAATTACTCTTAACTGTAAATATTTTGGTGTACATAGAGTATTGTTTCATTTCTTTGAACAAAATGACTACTTCAAAAAAAAAACCAATGTGATAAACTTAACTCAAAATTAAATTTATTTGTGTTCAAAAAGTATTAGTTCCTTTACAGAAAATATTGCAAATTTAAATTTTTGGATTAGCATTATGATATTATTTTCGTTTTTAAGTATACTATTCAAGCCAAGCATCAAATTTAATATAGATAATTAACCAATCCTTCCGGTGCATTATTTACCTTAGGCTTCATGGCTTTTATAACTCCATTCGTAATTTTTATTTATCTTCTCTACTTTTTATTTTACTAGTCATTATGTTTAATACTTTAATGTGAAATTTATATATATTATTCTATATGTGTTTTGTGTTCATGTATTATACATTTTCATCCCATGCTTTGTATAAGCTTTATAATACCAGTTAATACTATACATCTTACAAATATAACGTTAAAATTTGCAAATTGCTTAACAATGTAATTTTTTTTGTTAAACTCCACACTGCTAGATTTTTATGTATTTTTTTTTTTGCAAATATCTACTTCAAAGGAAAAAAAAGACACTAATGTTATTGACGCCAAAGGCTCATGTTCCTCATAGTCTATTATTATATTATTATATAATTATTTTATTTATTGTATTTGTATATTATATTATATTGTACTTGTATTTTATATTATTTTTCATTTTTATTCGAGAACAAAATTAAAATTTTATACCAAATAATTATAGTATTGTTTTTTATCCTGAATTTGAGATTAACTTATAAATTTAAATAAAATATGTGAACTTCCAAAATATTTACATCTATCATAATAAAATTCCACATAGTGGTACCTCTAGTGTATCTACATAATTAAAAAGCTTGTTTTTAGATACTACCTAGATTTTAGAGTAACACACATATTATAATAATGTTCTACGTTATTACAAGCACATCCAGTACAAAATATTTAAGGAGTGTTTTCTCTGGATCGTCTGGATATGGTGATTAGTGTCAACTACCAGTCCGGACTCAATTATAATTATTTATTCAACATTTTTATATCGGTACATGAATCATTCATGAGAAACCTTGTACTAAATTTTTAAGATTTTTGACAGTGAAAATCTTTTGATAACATTTCAAATGTCTATAGTCAAATACTTGGGATATTTTTTTATTTTTCACAAGGTCATTGAAAAATATTGGGAATTTTTGATGTTGACTTTTCAAAATAACAACTAGGACCAATTTTCTTTTTAAAAACCACCGTCAAAGTTGATAATCAAAGGATTTTTTAAACTTATTTTTGTGTATACATACTCAAAAAAAAAAAAATCACTTCATTAATCAATACTTATTCATTGCTCAGCTGTGCTAGGGGATTTTTTTTTACAAAGTATGATAGTATACTCTGTTCAGAGAGAAAATGCACCTCAGTCCGACCAAGATCAGTTCTTTTCCATAACCCTACGGAACACCCTGTCCTAGAATAACCGGTTTCAATAGCGGGAATTGGGCAAAATGTGCTTTCTATTGCTTAACAGAGTATAGATATTAATATTGATAATAAATATAAAATTTAAATTGTATAGTTACAATTTCAATGATTTTAAATATCAATATGATATTAATTAGACAATAGTAAAATGTAAAAATGTCTTTTTGAAATATGACAGTAAAAACAATATTACATGAAAAAAAATTAATATAACGGTTAAAAATATGCTTGCAACTTAAATGCCCTAAATGTATTGCAATCATAATTATAAATAAAATATTATTTTACATTAATCAAATGAATAAATTAAATCAATATAAGTAACATTTGTCTCAAAATAAACTTAAAATATCAATTAATAGAAAAAGAGTAAGACTTATAACCGAGTATCACAAAATAGTATCCCAAATTGTATTTTATTCAGACTTATATAAATTTTCTAATATACTATCTATTTTATTTTTAAATGCCCCAAATGAAAAAATATCATCAAATCTCTTTTTTCCATGATTTCCAAATATTTCAGCTTTTCCTTCAATTTCTACAAGCTGTTTTATAGCATTAGCAAAATCTTCGGGCTCAGCATTCCGTAAGTATCCATTATGATTATTTACAATAGTCTCTTTAGGTCCACCATTATTAACTGCCACAACTGGTTTACAACAGTACATGGCTTCTAACGGAACGATACCAAAATGTTCAAAGGATGGAGTATACACCAAGCATAGACAATGCCTAAGGAGTGATATTTTTATGGCATCCGATGGAGATTTCAAAAATATAACGCGTTCATCGAGATTCATATCTCGAACAAGATTTACCAGCTCATGAAAATATTCGATATTTTCTAAATTCAGAGGATCATAACCCCCGGCCAAGACGAGTTTTATTTTCTTGTCTGACAACAAGTTGAAACTGTGGATCGCCAAACCCAGATTTTTCTTCCTCTCAAACCTATTTATAGATAAGATATATTTACAACTGTCCACTTCCATAAAATCTTTCAACTGTATCGTTTCGGTGTTATCGAAAAACGCAGTGTTTATGGACGGGTAGACGACTATTGGCAGCGTGTCAATGCTTTTAAACGTACTCCTAAAGACGTCCAACGTGAAATTACTGTTAACCAAGATCATGTGGGCGCACGCGGTGGTCTTCTCTTCTAGCCAGTCCAACGGCAGTCGATAGTACCGCTTGAGAGCGTCGTCGTGCGCGGCCAACAGCTGATCGGGATAATGGCAGTAGAACAGCACTCTGCATGGCATCCAATTCAATATGGGTATGCACGCCGATATCTGGTCCACGAACACCACATCAGGATTGATGGAACTGAAAAACGTCAAGTACAACGCGGCATACACCATGCGCGCGTAACTGCACAGAGCGTAACACTTGCCGAACACCGTCCTCGGTAGCCAATCGCCGACCACGGTCACCGGCAGCGTACCGTCCCTGGTCTCTTCGAAACAGTGCGAGACGCTGTGGTGATTGGTGACGAACCGCACGGAATGGCCAGATTGCTTCATCGCCACGGCCGCATCGACCACCAACCGTTCGGCACCGCCTATGCCCAGATCTGGGTGCAGGAAGACCACGTTCAATTTCATCGTGAGACGTCGCCCTCCTCGGTCGAAAACATGTATCTTAATAGGCAAACGGACACGTCACTAACGCGCGTGTATTCAGATAATATATTATATATTTATATAAACGGTCAAACGTACATTGAAATATATTAACCCGATGTGAAGACACGAAACGTAGATTATTAAATTTTATTAACTTTGGCGCCGGCCACCGTGTTCGGTGTTGTCACGTAAGTTTAAATCACGTACGCACTATCTTATCTTACCATCATACTATCTTATCAGTCAATTAGACCTTCCTCTTATAAGCTGGTCTATGAGAGTAATTCTCTTTGCGGTTAGCGGTTAGCGGTTACAATATAATATCGTCCTCTGCATTCGATCTCGATGACAACATCATGTAGGCAAACCGATTATTTATTATTTAATATTTATTAAGCTTAACTGTTATGAATAACATTCAAAATCCATTGACCATGATTCCATGAATATATATATATTACACGTTTGTATAATTTAATAATTTAATTATTAATTAAATACTGACAGGTCTGACTGCAGAAGTGCAGAGACATAATAGAAGACCATTTAATAGAATTGTTGAGAAGATGAGGTACAGCTGAATTATGGCTGAATATAATATTATTACAGAGTTTCAAAATGAAAAGATGCCAATATACATTTATTTTATTTTATTAATATGAGTGTTAGGCTTACCTAATTAATTATTATGGATATTAGATACTTACCTTCAGTGGCGTAATTACGGGGGGGGGATTTGGGTGTCGTATCCCCCCCATGACCTTTTTTTAAGATTGATTAACTACATACCTATGTACTTCTTTGTCTAATAATATTATTATTATTTTTTTTATATAAATGTAATGTATATATTGAAATCAAATACCTCGGCGAATTATTATTATAAATAACCTATACATATTTTATACTTTATAGAAATAATACAAAAAAAACAAATCCTTTATGCTAGTTTTACATAAATACTTCGTACCTAGTTCATTTTAAATGCAGCCACGCAAGTTTATAAGAATCACTATTGCAATATGAATATGTTTTGTGTAAGTTTTGAGTTTGTTTATGCATTGTGTAGTGGTACAAAAATAAACCACCGAGCAGTAAAGTATTATTTTATCGTGGATCGACGACGATCGAAAGACTATTGTCAATTGTCATATCTGTCCTATCTTATCCTATCCTAATATTTTTCCGTAGTGCTATTGAACTAAAAATAACTGATCGATTTGTACACTTAATCGGATTTTATTCCATGTCTCATGTGTACATATTATATTACTCTGAATTCTGAAAGGTGCTTATAATAAATACTTTTTATTTTTTTTTATGGGAGGGGGGTATAGCTGTATAGGTAAAATGTTGAAATATTTTATCCCCCCCACAAACATGGCCAAATTACGCCACTGCTTACCTTTATATAATATGTTTATTTAGTTATCTTATATGTGTATAACCTATATTATGCCGTGCATAATGATAATGATGGTACCTATATATTATTTTCAATGTTGTAGACATGGGCGTAACTATAACTTATAGGATTTCAAACAGGGGGGGGGGAAATTAAAACAAGTTCGTTAGGGTTTATTTACGCTAACACAGAACGACAGAACGGCATGCACTGTTTGCACTGTTGCACTATATTATTAGCAGTAGGTATGCGTTTTGAAAAAGTGATTTTTATAAAGTTCTATAAAATCGACATTATCGCTGTCAGTTTGAGTAAAAGTTGATATTAATGTAATAATGTATAAAGTACAAAACGATTAGCGTTAAAACTCGTAATTCAAATAATTTTCACATAGATCAATCGATAAAATATAAAACAATTACACTCGGTCCCACTAAACTATTTTTAGACTTGAATGTTCTTATATCGCATTTATTATTTCAATGTTCACGTAAAACTTAATTATTACAAATTAAAAAAAAAATGTTTTAATTCAATTTGAGGATCAGGGGTGGGCAAGTGCCCCCCTGCTCCACCCTCGCTACGCCCATGGTTGTAGAGTAATGTAAGATGTAACGCATATTAAAACAATTTTTTTTCAGTCTTACTGTATACATTCAATCATATTTTATTTAAATTATCTCAATAATTGTAATATTTATCTGTAACCCCGTCTCTAACAACTTAGATAAATTATGAAGTAACATTGAATTGAATTTAATTTATTTAAGCTCATCAAATTTTCAAATGAACATAAAATACCTTCAAATTATAAGACGGTACATACAAAACATACAGTCATAGTATGCTGATATCCATAAATGCAGTTGGCATTTGTAAGAGTAAGATCCCTATAAGTATGTCAAATAGAACTTAAAATAGAGTTTTAAATTTCTGAGAATACGACAAAATGGTACCATAGATATTAGATATGGTATAACTATAATGTCATCGGTGGACGCAGTAAATTTCTAAAATCTCTAAGACCTTATAAGTATTTGCAATTATTTATTATAGAATAATACGTATAAAAGTATAAACCTATGTCAAAAGCCAATTTAATATATTCTATTCTTGCAAATGAATAATTTCATAAAATTCGGTATATCTACATCCAGTGCAGAGCGGCGAAGATGATGCGTGATAGCGTCCTCACAAACAGAAGTTAGTCACTAGAAGAATCAATATTTTTGTAAGTTTTTATATTATTTAGTTGCGAGTGGTCTAATATAATTTTATAAATAATTTCGTGACGGACAAGAGTCGTAAATACCGAAGTGCGCAATGCATAAAATACATAAAGCAACTACACTGCAGCTCGGCCGTTGTCGTGTTATTTTTTACTCATTATGTACGCCGTGGCCCACTCACAGAATATTAATAATAATTTTTGTAATTTATAAACAGTACACACTTATGACCCGTAAAATTCAACAATTACTATTTACACTCTACGCGTTCATTTTATAACGGAAAGTTTTCAGATTAATTCTCTTCTCCTCCTACTCATCCTCACAAAAAAAAAAAAAAAAAAAAAACGTACACTACCTACGTACTCGTATAATATATTTTTTCTCAATAATTGCATTATTTTCAGACTTCAATTTTGTAGTATCTAATGTGTTTCCGCATGTCAGCTTCGGATTGCATACACGTCACGGACTCCACCGAAGTCCTAAAGAATCGATTGGTAAGGTAAGCTTATTTTCAGTTTTTCATACATATTCTTTTGCGGCTTAAAATTATAAAAAAATAAAGGTACCTTGTCTGTACACTTTTATAATAATGATTTTTGTAGAGTGTTTCACCTATGTACATTTGAAACTAAAAACTTAATTACCAAGCAAACATATTTTATTCTATGATTTTTTAAAATAAAATGAAATAGGCATTCTCTTAAACCCAAAAACTCAGACTTATGGCCTTTAAAAATTATTTCATAAATTAATAATAATATTTTCTATAAATTGAGCATGATAATTTCTCTGCGAGCGTGACATTCAAATAATTGTTAACGTTACACAGCAATTTATTAAAAAATGATTATGCTGATTAAACGTATGACAAAAATTGTCAATATTATAATATGATAAGTCAATAATTTAAGATATATACTCATATTAGACAATTCTCAAAAATCGAATTTTTTAAAAGTTATTATGATTTTTTGAAAATACAGGTTAGGTAGGCATATAAAAAAGACAATTAGACAAGAAAAATTGAACAACTCCTATAAGCTTTTAGCTTGTGTTGGAGTTGTAGTTCTTAGAATTAAGTTTGTAATACGGACAATTATTCTAAGAAAATTTTTTTACTAATTTATTAAGACTACAATTTTATAAAAGATAATGAATCAATATGGTAATACAAATAAACAACTTAAAACTAATAATTTTTGAAGATAAATGAACTTAAATTAATTTCAAAATGTTATTTTTAAAATGATTATAATTTCTTAAATGACTATTATTAATATTTAATGGTTTAATTGCCATGATAGCAGTATTCAACAAACTTTTGAAACCATCATTTTTAAAACCTCGTATATCAGAAACTATATATTAAAATTATGGAAAAACATTTTGGAATGACATTTCTATGTTTAAATACAGGTAATAACAGCAATTTTTCAATAATCTATTAAAACTTAAAAGAATTGTGTATGACTAATAATTATGCAAGACATAAAATTATTACTTACTATTATATTAAGATAGACCATATTCAATATATTCCAATTTTCCAATCTAATACATTAATTATGTTTAAGTTATCTGCTACTATATAAAATATATTATTAGGAATTATCTAAGTGTTCCAGATAAGAATTTAGAAAAATCAAAAAATTATCATTAATACTGTTTGGGGATCTATAAATATGCCAAAGGTTTTTTTCTTTTTCAAAACATATTTCCAAAGAATTACAATCATGATTGCAGATTAAACTTAATGGTTAAAATTATTTATTTTAAGATCGTTTGCATTTTTATTAATTACGACAGTTAAATTTGTTAACTGATATCCATCTAAATATTTACTTAGAATATAACAGTTGGGTACATAAAAAGTGTAATTTGGGACTGGTGTGGCGCGGTAGTTGGCCGTAGTCTTTAACGTTGTCAAGCATCGCCTGGCTATGATGTTTTTTATAGCCATATAAAATTAATAAGTTCTTAAATAAAACAATCAAAACACATAATAACATTAAACGATTAAACAGATTGTTTAGCTATATATTAACGATTCTGAACGGAGATGATTTGTCAGTCTAGGATATATTATATTTAAATATTGTCATATATTCTATACCTTATATCAGTGGTGGACTGAGAGAAAAACATAGCCCGGGAAAATCATAATTGTAGAGGCCCTCAATATACTAACGGCCTTTTATATATATAATATATTTTTTATACGTCATGTGGATGCCTATATACCTAATAACTATTTTAGATTCTGAGCGGAGCGATGAATGTATAGTTTTTACAATGATGTGTGTTTTTTAATTTTTTTTTTGTGTCTGTCATCACCTTTTAGAACATTAAAAATGCTTAGATTTTTTTCAACATTATCTCTTCTAATAGGAAAGTAGTGAATCTAGTTGGTAGTTTTCCCAGTAGTTTTCCCAGTAGTTTTCAAAAGTAAAGTGAAAAACAAAAGAAAAATTATTTTTATTTTTTGATGTAACTCTAAAACAAATGACCGTATCTACATGCAATTTTGACTGAATGTTAATTTAGCTTTTTTTATACACCATAACAATTCAAAATATTTTGTATTGTTTTAAACTGTTTACGGCAATTTAAAATTTCATGTTTTTTCTATAAATATCAATAAAATTGTATTTGTTGTCTCAAAGTGCGTGAAAAGGTAATGAAAGGCTACTCATATATTGTTACTATAGCGGTTGAAAAATATTAAAAATGCATAGGCAAATTTTTTTTATAATTATTTAAAGTTTGAACTTTGACAAAATGTATCAAAATCTTGAAAATTATCAATCATTGTAATTAAAAAATTATGAAATGTTCAGTTTTATAACTAAGGATTGAAGATTTAAAATACAGATTCTCATAAATTGTTCATATTATGGCCAACAAATCTAAAAAAATATATAAACAAAGTTATTTCTTACAGACATTTTAAATTCAAATTGCGAATTTTTATTTCTTTATTTTAAATAATAATAAATTTTTTAATTACATCTAGATTAGTATTCTTGCTCTACGATAAGAGGTATTACCTCAGTGTAGTGAGCAAAGCTAGTAAATTCATATGTTAACCATATTATACTTTGTTCACATTTATCAACTACAAGCAATAAATAAATTTATTATTATTAAAATAAAATTTGAACGAAGTTACATATTAAATCCAATAATATCGATTTTGGTTATTTTGTTGTAATTTAAAAATAAATATTATTCGTGGATATAAGAAACTTTTAAGAATATATTGACATATTGTTGTGTTTTATACACACAATGATATTTTAAAATGTATTTTTTGGGGGAAAAATGAATTTAACCTACTGTAGAAGATACTAATGCCTAATACTAAAATTAATTACTTTAATCACAATAATATTATAAAACATGCCTATTGCCAATATTGCTTTAGTAATATTATAGACATACCGTCTCAAAATCTCATTTTTCGTACACAATAATATTATATCATTGAAATCAAATTTAATACCATTCATTACAGTGACCCACTATTGTAACCTACTGTAAGCCTGGTCTGGCCGAACACAAACCAGTCCCGCATTTTTAAATACCTAATCAGAAATCTAGGTTTTTATGTTTAATAATATTTTATATTACATACTTACTACTTATTAGATAATATTTTAATTTATTATTTCACCATTATAATATTAATAAATATATATTTTATACCAGCAGCGGCCCACCGGGAAATTTCCCGGTATCTCGGTCGTCCAGTCCGCCTCTGCCTTATATTATCATAGATATATATATACCTGGTTTGACGATAAATCGTTATCGTTATGCTATTTCGTAAAAATTTAAAATTCAAACGCACTTAAAATTTTTCCTATAATGATGCTTCGAGTTTTCTATATAGCTACTTGAAGGAAAACTTATGGAAAACTTAATGTTGTATTTTTAATCCTTAGTTATAAACACAAAAAATTATATGATTTTTCAACTTCAAGATTACTTGCAAATTTTCGCGTTTTTGACAGATTTCGTAAAATTTGAACTATAAACGATTATAAAAAAAAATTGTTCCTTGCATTGTATTCTTATAATTTTTTAATCACTCTAAGAATAACTTATGTGAAACTTTGTATTCAATTTTCAAGTTTTTTTTATAGAGCCAAAAACATTTTATCGACACTTCAAAAAAAAATTTTCAGAAAAATATAAAATTTCAGTGGTCTATAAATAACTCTAAAATTAAACTGTATATAGATTACACTAATATAAACATTTGGTGAAAATTTCAAGTATTTACAGTGATAAGTTTTTGAATTACAACCATATAAAAAAATCGATTTTGTCGAAAACTGGTTTTGCGTAAAAATACCGTTTTTCTGTAATTTTTTTTTAATTTTTCTCGATTTAGCATTATTTCGACTTTTTATGCTGTAGCACAGACACACACACACAAAAAAAAAACACATATCATTGTAAAATCAATACATTCATCACTTCGTTCAGAATCTAATTTGAATAGGTCAGAAAATATTGTTGAATATTTTATTGAAATTTCAGAGATGGTATTCGTCTGTGAAGATTTGCCAATTAAATATCATATTCGTTGTGAAGCCTATGTGAAATGTATTAACAATGTTTCGAAGATAAAGTTTCATAGTAAATTCAGATATTGGGTAAGTAATTTTCTATTTTTCAGTAGATTAATTTTAATTTTATTACTTTATTAATTAATCAGGGGATAGATTACTTGCAATTTTGAAATTATTCGTTTTGTAACCACTGGTATAACACTATTCAAGTTATCAATAAAATCATGATAAAAATTAGGAAATTGGTCAGGTATAATATTAAATTTTTTTTTTTTTAATAATTTCCTCAATGATATTTAAATATTTTCATCAATTAACAGGTACGATGACCTGTAGGTACTATAGGGACTGGGAGTGTGAGAGTGGGGGCAGAGAAGGATAAAGAGATAGGGTGGAGAGAGAGAGAGATAGATAGATAGAGAGAGAGAGAGAGAGAAGAGAGAGAGAGAGAGAGAGAGAGAGAGAGAGAGAGAGAGAGAGAGAGAGAGAGAGAGAGAGAGAGAGAGAGAGAGAGAGAGAGAGAGAGAGAGAGAGAGAGAGAGAGAGAGAGAGAGAGAGAGAGAGAGAGAGAGAGAGAGAGAGAGAGTGTGAGAGAGATAGATTAGGGGGGGGGGACAGAACAAAAAGCGAGAGAGAATTGTGAGAGGTTGTGAGAGACAGTTTGATAGGTGAAGGGGATAGGGAGTGATAGGGATAGGAAGAAAGAGGGGTATTGGCAGAGAGATAGGATTAGGTTAGGTGGGGGGAAGGGAGATAGTTAGGTAGAATAGTTATGTTAACAATTTTGAATATGTAGGAAAGGATCTTAAATTGCAAAGGGTCACTCGACCCTTTGAGTGATACTACCAGGTTAGGTAAGGTTTACTACCTTCGACTTATGGGATAGAATAAAAAGAGAAGGTTGGTTAGGCCGATTAAGAGGATGTCAGTGGAATTTTTTTTCTCCGACTCATGCGTAATATATCAAATTTTTTGTTCACAATAATCTTAATAATTTCTAAAATTAGAGGAAAATGAATGGTTAGATTTTTATCTAGGGCATATCATAGGCTTATTATACTTTAATTAATAAGTGAGTTATGAGTATTTTAAAGTATTCATAACTCGCTTCAAATATAGACTATAAGATGCTCTAGGTATTAATCATAAGTATCTTAAAATTTTAAAAGAGGCCATTTCACTCTAATTTTAGAAATTATTATGATTATAGTGAACGTAATATTTGCTATGTTGTGTGTGGGTCACAGAGAAAAAAAATAAATGCACTGACATCCTCTTAAGTGTTATCAAGTCAAAAAAGCTCTTGATTGTTGATTGTTTACGTTATTATAAGTCTTGTAAAAAGTATGACTTTGAATTGAAAGTAGGCATGATTGGAAGTAAAAGTTATAATTAATAACTGTAGAGCTAGGACTTTTATGTACTTATTAATAATTCATCAAATATATGCAGTTAAATAGGCCTTAAAAAAAATTACATTGTTTTTTTACACTATAAAAATTAATTAATTAAATATTATATGCATTTTATCATATGTTTATATATTTGTATTAATACCATGTGTCCCACAAAACAGGGTAGGTACAATTTATCACTCATTACCCTATTATACCATGTAATCTATTATAAATTCCTATATGACTTAAAATTATTTTAACTCAAATATTTTAGTGGTATCCATACAACTGGGTTTTGTTGTTTTTGTGATTGTCGTAGACTTCTTCTTTTTGTTTCCCATGAGTATTTTTTTATTTTAATATATTGTTATGTTGTTTATTCATGAGACATCGTGTTAGATCAGTAAAATGTTTTGCTAATATTTTGATACTCCAATCAAAAGTTTGCTATAGTAGGGATATGTTAAGTCCTGTGTTTGTATTTTTAGGTACCTGTAGTCTTGTAGAAATCTGTAAGTTATGACATTTGAATTGGTTATTATGTTAAATTTGTATTTTTGTTGTATGGTTAACTTGTAATTATATGATTTTATTCTTCTAACATGAATGATGTTTTCAGTTAGATTTTTATCGAAGTTTAATTTTACTTTATAATTTAATTCTGATATTTATTTATTATTTTTAAATTACTTTAAATTGGCCTCTGTATTTTTGTGCTAACTTAGGCATTTTGCCTATTTGTGAAAATGGACATTTTATTAATTCTTGGTCACCTGGATTAAAGCTTACTATTCCGTGACTTTTGTCTAAATAATATTTTCGTTTAATTTGTGCCATTTTTTTACTATTTGTGGAATTTCATTCCATATTTTGTTTAGTTTCTTTAATAATTTTTATATGTTGTAAGGCATGCTCTTTCTGGTATTAGTATAATATCTATTGGAAAATAAGGTTCAAAATCATGCATTAGGAAAAAAAAAATGCTATAATTGGTATAATATGTTGTGCATACTGCATCGTTGATAATATAATATGTTATTTATTATGACAAATTGTCGTGATTTCCTTAATATGTTTTTATTTATATTTTCTTTGGGTTCATTAATCGCTTTTGTTGTAAATGCAAAATTGATCTTTAGAATTCGATGGATTTATGTCGTACATTCGTACCTAATTAAGTGATTTGTCGATTCCAATATTTTTATCGTTTGTATTTGTTATTGTATTATAGCCCGTCTGATACTCTGTTTTCTTTACTATTTTTATGTGATATATCAAAGGTGAAATCTTATAGTTCGATATTATTTTTGAAAAAGAAACATTTGTTTGATATTATTGAAAAATTCATTTTGTCCATGATTATGAACACTTACGTTAAGTAAACTTTGTTGTTTGTTTCAGTTATTTGATCGTTGTTGTTATCTCTGGACATTTATTTTTTATCATTATTTTTTTTCTTTTGTATCTAAATCAAAATTATTTGTTAAAAATCGGCTTTGAATTATATTCCCAATAATCTGCTATGGATTATGTTTTATTCATTATTAGTTATCGTTTGGACTATAATCTTAATTTTATTTGAATTCTAACGACTATGTGTTTAATTATTTTATAAAAAATGTATGAATCTTCTTTGGATTATATTATTTTATTTATTATTAGTCGTCGTTTGGACTATAACTTTAATTTTATTTGATATTATATTAATATATTTATTTGATCTTTATTTATTATTAGTCATCATTTGGACTATAATATAGTTATAATATATTTTTATTTTATTTGAATCTAAACATCTCTGTGTGATTAATTATATTTTATTTATATTTCTTAGTTTTTTGGTTTGGTCTCCAGTAAATTTGGTTTTTTTTATAGTGTTAAATGGCATTATTTATTTTGTAAATTATTGAAAATTAAATTTTTTTTTTGTTGTCCGACATACTAGATTGGTATGTTCAGATGAGCCCTTCCTTGTATAAGAATTTCATGATATCTAAAAATGATATTTAAAATATGGATTTCCATTTAAAAAGAATGAAGAAATACATGACTTATAAGAATTTTAAGTCATATAGGAATTTATGATTGATTTGTCTAGTTTAATGTCCAACAAACAAAATTAAAGATATTTACAGGTTAATGAGTAATAAAGTGTACCCTGTTATTTGAGACACATGATATATATTGTATATATTTAAAAAAAAAAAATTATAGTGCTAGTAAAAATTTCATATTTAATATAATTATATTTTGATCCATAAAAATATTTACCTATGTGCTTGATTTTCGATAAACTATCAAAAGATGCACTTAAAACATTTAGAATTTTATCACTTAAGTTTTTAAATATACTATGTACTACTACTAACCTAGAAATAAGCATACAATAAAGCATACAAAAAAGAAAAAATATATAAAATGTATAAAAAGTCTTTGCTCTAGAAAACATAAAATGTTTTAAAATAAAAATTTGTTATAGTAATTTGTCCAGATAAAAGAAAAACAACTTTTGAAGGTGATTAAGAGTTAAAAGAATTTCATTATGAAATTGAAAGCAACTTATATTACTAGTTTTTTTAAAATTAATCCAAATCTCTAAGAAGAAATAAGATCTGGTGATAGGTAATTTTTCTGAGAAATACAATCATTTTTAAAGTATTATTTTAGTTGAGTGTTGGAATCTATACTAGTGTTAATCGTATACTTTTTCGACTAGTCTAATGAAATGTTTAAATTTAAGATTTTAGAAATAAAAAAATGTTGTTGTTCACGTATGTATTTATTACCTAGGTATTCAATATTTTAAGTGACATACGTGTTGTTGTTATTATTAGCTATAAAAACAAAAAAACATTATTGAACTTGATGAAAAATAGACGTACAAGTACTAATTATCTCATATAATAGATATGGTTTCTATATGTTAAAAAAGTAAAATTTGGACCTAAAGGTCAACACATCGACTGTCGTCGCTAGCTCCCGGATGGGCAACTACCTGGGTTCTTAGTGACGAATCTTCGTCTTATTTACATGAGTTTAAAACCAAACAGTAAAATCAGGTTATGCAGTTGATATCTTGAAAACAAAAAAAATTGCCTCTGGCCTGGTATATACACTGCACACTAGTGGTATACTATATTTTGGGGTATGGTGTGGCGCGGTGGTTTGCCGTGGTCAAACATCGCCTGGCGTCACTAGCTCCTGGATGGGTGACCACCTGGGTTCTTAGTGACGAATCCTTACCCCACATACTCACGTGTTTCTAAACAAACACACGCAATATGGATGTATAATTGCCGAAGGATTTGTTTAAAAAAAAAACTTATATTATATAATAATAAAAATAATAAGAAACCAATTGTACATTGTTTAAGTCTATATGAGATATTATACTTCATACTATAACTTTTTAATAATAATAATTAACAATAAGTATGTAATTTGAGATATTTTAGATGATTAAATTTTCTTCTGGACACTTGATCTTTGTCACAAAAAATGTACAGACACTGTGATGTAAAGATTACCAATCACACAGCAAAATGTTATGTTGAAATAATAAATAATAATATTTTATTGTAGAAAAGATTGTGTAAACATTTTTTTTAGATCGTTTCATTTAAAAAATTTTCAAAATCGTAATAATTCAATTTCCGGTGTCTAGGGTCGTTTTTATTAGGTACCATATAAAAATAAAAATAAAATTACCATTATGGTACCACCCGACGTTTTTGGGACCAGAAAAGCATGATAACTATAATTTTAGTGTGTTGGAAGGGGAAATAATTTAGATATTACACCATTTATGTAATAATATTACAAAAGTTGTTTTGCTTTAATGAGGATGTCGCACTCTCATTCTCTTCAACAGGACTTTTGTAAGTCGGAGACAATACAAACAACACATAAATCTTTAATAATTATTAGTTATTATTGTACAATTTACAGCCAATCATACTTGCGAGTTTAGATGACAATTTTTAATTAGGACTTGATAGAATGTAATATGGATTTGTTAACAACAGTTCCCTTCACGTATAGGTACTCATTTATGCACTCATCGCGGCCAGACACTCGTCGTCATATAAATATGTGCTTAAAGTTATATACATAAAAAAAATGGGCATGGCTCTATCTATAGGTAATAAATTATCTACGAAGCAGTTGCACCGAAGTCCTAAAAATCTATTTGGGAGAAAAATATTTCAAGATGCTCAACATCTAAATAATAAGAGCTATTTCTAAGAGGTTAACAATCAATAGAACAACTTGATAAGTAAACACTTATATCGGAAATCAACTAAGGATCTTTTTATTCAAAGTGTCCTAGTTAACCATCCGTTTGTCACGCGTTACCCAAATAGCATTTATTGTTCTACGATCATTTAGATTGATACTTATTAAACCCAGTGTCGTAGTCAGCCTTCCCGAGGGGTATTGGGTGTATAGTACTGTATACACTTCTTCCCTCCTCAAATCCTAACCCTGGCTACGGCACTGCCTTCCCCGCGGACAAGTAGATGGTTACCTACATAAGTCATCAGAAGGTTAGTTTAGGTTAGGTACCTAACACAATGGTAAGTTAAGCTCAAGTGATGATAGATGACTATCATCACTGGTCGTGACCTTTGCATAGATCTTTTCTTACTAACTAACAAGGTATTCGAAATTGTCAACATAACAATGAAAAATATTTAAAAATTAACGAGGAAAATATTAATACTACATTTATACTAAAATATAATATTAAACAAACTTTTTTTTTAGCTTAGAATACTTAATACTTAAAATATTATATATACCTGATTGATATTGTCATAATTTGGATCACGGTTTTATAGCCATACGAGTATTAGTGTTATACCAGTATTTCAATTGAACTAATGTCAATCACAGTAAATAATGCATCCTCTGATCATAAATTAGTTCAATATACTATAAAAATCTAGATTAATTTTGTGGCAACAATTTTTAAACTTTTTTAACCATGTTCTTCTAAAACACATAATTTTATCATGATTTAATTATCCTACTTTTGTTTTTCTTGAGAATACATGTGCAGTCTTCATTGTGTATTCCAAGAATTAAATTTTTTCCAAATTTTTTTTTTGATCCTTAAAAATCATTTGCCTGCAGGCGCCAAAACCCACTTTCCATTTTTATTTTAAAAATATAGCTCTTCTTTATTTTTGTGGACACAATTTTCAAACTTTTTAAACCATGTTCATCTAAAACACATAATTTTATCATGATTTAATTATCTTTTATTTATTTTTCTTGGGAATACATAGTACAGTCTTCATTGTGTATTCCAAGACTTAACTTTTTATACATATTTCTTTTTTGATCCTTAAAAACCATTTGCCTGCGGGCGCCAATACCCCCTTTCCAATTTTATTTTTGAAATATAGCTCTACTTTATGTTTGTGGACACAATTTTAAACTTTATATTCCACTTGCTACTAAAAAACATAATTTTATCATGATTTAATTATCTTTTATTTATTTTTCTTGGGAATACATAGTGAAGTCTTCATTAGGTATTCCAAGACTTAACTTTTTATCCAAATTTCTATTTTGATCCTTAAAAATCATTTGCCTGCTTTCGTAAATACCACCTTTCCAATTTTATTTTTGAAATATAGCTCTACTTTATTTTTGTGGACACTAAATTAAACTTTATTTTCCAATTGCCACTAAAAAACATAATTTTATCATGATTTAATTATCTTTTATTTATTTTTCTTGGGTACACATAGTGCAGTCTTCAATGTGTATTTTAAGACTTAACTTTTTTCCAAATTTCTTTTTTGATCCTTAAAAATTATTTGCCTGCTTTCGTAAATACCACCTTTCCAATTTTATTTTTGAAATATAGCTCTACTTTATTTTTGTGGAAACAATATTCAGACTTTTTAAACCATGTTCATCTAGAAAGCATAATTTTATCATGATTTAATTATCCTTCTTTTGTTTTTCTTAAGAAAACATGTGCAGTCTTCATTGTGTATTCCAAGACTTAACTTTTTTCAAAATTTTTTTTTGATACTTTAAAACCATTTACCTGCGGGTGCCAATACCCCCTTTCCAATTTTATTTTTGAAATATAGATCTACTTTATTTTTGTGGACACAACTTCAAACTTTATTTTCTACTTGCTACTAAAAAACATAATTTTATCATGATTTAATTATCTTTTATTTATTTTTCTTGGGAATACATAGTGCAGTCTTCAATGTGTATTTTAAGACCATAACATTTGTCCAAATTTAGTTCTTGATCCTTAAAAATCATTTACCTGTTTTCGCCAATACCCCCTTTTCAATTTTATTTTAAAAATATAGCTCTACTTTATTTTTGTGGACACAATTTTCAAACTTTTTTAACCATGTTCATCTAAAAAACATAAATTTATCATGATTTAATTATCTTTTATTTATTTTTCTTGGTCATACTTAAGGCAGTCTTCAATGTGTATTTTAAGATTTAACTTTTTTCAAAATTTTTTTTTGATACTTAAAAACCATTTGCCTGCGGGCGCCAATACCCCCTTTCCAATTTTATTTTTGAAATATAGCTCTACTTTATTTTTGTGGACACTAAATTAAACTTTATATTCCACTTGCCACTAAAAAACATAATTTTATCATGATTTAATTATCTTTTATTTATTTTTCTTGGGAATACACAGTGAAGTCTTCATTAGGTATTCCAAGACTTAACTTTTTATCCAAATTTCTTTTTTGATCCTTAAAAATCATTTGCCTGCTTTCGTAAATACCACCTTTCCAATTTTATTTTTGAAATATAGCTCTACTTTATTTGTGTGGACACTATTTTCAAACTTTTTTAACCAGGTTCATCTAAAAAACATAATTTTATCATGATTTAATTATCCTTCTATTATTATTCTTGGGAATACATAGTGCAGTCTTCATTGTGTATTCCAAGATTTAAATTTTTATCCAAATTACTTTTTTGATCCTTAAAAATTATTTGCCTGCTTTCGTAAATACCACCTTTCCAATTTTATTTTTGAAATATAGCTCTACTTTATTTTTGTGGAAACAATTTTCAGACTTTTTAAACCATGTTCATCTAGAAAGCATAATTTTATCATGATTTAATTATCCTTCTTTTGTTTTTCTTAAGAAAACATGTGCAGTCTTCATTGTGTATTCCAAGACTTAACTTTTTTCAAAATTTTTTTTTGATACTTTAAAACCATTTGCCTGCGGGCGCCAATACCCCCTTTCCAATTTAAATTTTGAAATATAGATCAACTTTATTTTTGTGGACACAACTTCAAACTTTATTTTCCACTTGCTACTAAAAAACATAATTTTATCATGATTTAATTATATTTTATTTATTTTTCTTGGGAATACATAGTGCAGTCTTCAATGTGTATTTTAAGACCATAACATTTGTCCAAATTTAGTTCTTGATCCTTAAAAATCATTTACCTGTTTTCGCCAATACCCCCTTTTCAATTTTATTTTAAAAATATAGCTCTACTTTATTTTTGTGGACACTATTTTCAAACTTTTTTAACCAGGTTCATCTAAAAAACATAATTTTATCATGATTTAATTATTCTTCTATTATTATTCTTGGGAATACATAGTGCAGTCTTCATTGTGTATTCCAAGATTTAAATTTTTATCCAAATTACTTTTTTGATCCTTAAAAATCATTTGCCTGCTTTGGTAAATACCACCTTTCCAATTTTATTTTTGAAATATAGCTCTACTTTATTTTTGTGAACACAATTTTCAAACTTTTTTAACCATGTTCATCAAAAAAACATAAATTTATCATGATTTAATTATCTTTTATTTATTTTTCTTAGGAATACATAGTGAAGTCTTCATTGTGTATTTTAAGACCATAATTTTTTCCAAATTTCTTTTTCGATCCTTAAAAATCATTTGCCCACAGGCGCCAAAACCCCCTTTCCATTTTTATATTAAAAATATAGCTCTACTTTATTTTTGTGGACACTAAATTAAACTTTATTTTCCACTTGACACTAAAAAACATAATTTTATCATGATTTAATTATCTTTTATTTATTTTTCTTGGGAATACATAGTGAAGTCTTCATTAGGTATTCCAAGACTTAACTTTTTATCCAAATTTCTATTTTGATCCTTAAAAATCATTTGCCTGCTTTCGTAAATACCACCTTTCCAATTTTATTTTTGAAATATAGCTCTACTTTAGTTTTGTGGACACTAAATTAAACTTTATTTTCCACTTGCCACTAAAAAACATAATTTTATCATGATTTAATTATCTTTTATTTATTTTTCTTGGGTACACATAGTGCAGTCTTCAATGTGTATTTTAAGACTTAACTTTTTTCCAAATTTCTTTTTTGATCCTTAAAAATTATTTGCCTGCTTTCGTAAATACCACCTTTCCAATTTTATTTTTGAAATTTAGCTCTACTTAATTTTTGTGGAAACAATTTTCAGACTTTTTAAACCATGTTCATCTAGAAAGCATAATTTTATCATGATTTAATTATCCGTCTTTTGTTTTTCTTAAGAAAACATGTGCAGTCTTCATTGTGTATTCCAAGACTTTTTTCAAAATTTTTTTTTGATACTTTAAAACCATTTGCCGGCGGGTGCCAATACCCCCTTTCCAATTTTATTTTTGAAATATAGATCTACTTTATTTTTGTGGACACAACTTCAAACTTTATTTTCCACTTGCTACTAAAAAACATAATTTTATCATGATTTAATTATCTTTTATTTATTTTTCTTGGGAATACATAGTGCAGTCTTCAATGTGTATTTTAAGACCATAACATTTGTCCAAATTTAGTTCTTGATCCTTAAAAATCATTTACCTGTTTTCGCCAATACCCCCTTTTCAATTTTATTTTAAAAATATAGATCTACTTTATTTTTGTGGACACAATTTTAAAACTTTTTTAACCATGTTCATCTAAAAAACATAAATTTATCATGATTTAATTATCTTTTATTTATTTTTCTTGGGAATACATAGTGCAGTCTTCAATGTGTATTTTAAGACTTAAATTTTTATCCATATTTCTTTTTTGATCCTAAAAAACCATTTGCCTGCGGGCGCCAATACCCCCTTTCCAATTTTATTTTTGAAATATAGATCTACTTTATTTTTGTGGACACAACTTCAAACTTTATTTTCCACTTGCTACTAAAAAAAATAATTTTATCATGATTTAATTATCTTTTATTTATTTTTCTTGGGAATACATAGTGCAGTCTTCAATGTGTATTTTAAGACCATAACATTTGTCCAAATTTAGTTCTTGATCCTTAAAAATCATTTACCTGTTTTCGCCAATACCCCCTTTCCAATTTTATTTTTGAAATATAGCTCTACTTTATTTGTGTGGACACTATTTCAAACTTTTTTAACCAGGTTCATCTAAAAAACATATATTTTATCATGATTTAATTATCCTTCTATTATTATTCTTGGGAATACATAGTGCAGTCTTCATTGTGTATTCCAAGACTTAAATTTTTATCCAAATTCCTTTTTTGATCCTTAAAAATCATTTGCCTGCATTCGTAAATACCACCTTTCCAATTTTATTTTTGAAATATAGCTCTACTTTAATTTTGTGAACACAATTTTCATACTTTTTTAACCATGTTCATCAAAAAAACATAAATTTATCATGATTTAATTATCTTTTATTTATTTTTCTTAGGAATACATAGTGAAGTCTTCATTGTGTATTTTAAGACCATAACATTTGTCCAAATTTAGTTCTTAATCCATAAAAACCATTTGCCAGCGGGCACCATTACCCCCTTTCCAATTTTATTTTTGAAATACAGCTCTACTTTATTTTTGTGGACACTAAATTAAACTTTATTTTCCACTTGCCACTAAAAAACATAATTTTATCATGATTTAATTATCTTTTATTTATTTTTCTTGGGAATACACAGTGAAGACTTCAATAGGTATTCCAAGACTTAACTTTTTATCCAAATTTTTTTTTGATCCTTAAAAACCATTTGCCTGCGGGCGCCAATACCCCCTTTCCAATTTTATTTTTGAAATATAGCTCTACTATATTTTTGTGGACACAACTTTAAACTTTATTTTCCACTTGCCACTAAAAAACATAATTTTATCACGATTTAGTTGTCTTTTAATTATTTTTCTTGGGAATACATAGTGCAGTCTTCATTGTGATTTTATGACCATAACATTTGTCCAAATTTAGTTCTTGATCCATAAAAATCATTTACCTGTTTTCGCCAATACCCCCTTTTCAATTTTATTTTAAAAATTTAGCTCTACTTTATTTTTGTGGACACTATTTTCAAACTTTTTTAACAATGTTCATCTAAAAAACATAAATTTATCATGATTTAATTATCTTTTATTTATTTTTCTTGGGAATACATAGTGCAGTCTTCAATGTGTATTTTAAGACTTAACTTTTTACCAAATTTCTTTTTTGATCCTTAAAAACCATTTGCCTGCTTTCGTAAATACCACCTTTCCAATTTTATTTTTGAAATATAGCTCTACTTTATTTGTGTGGACACTATTTTCAAACTTTTTTAACCAGGTTCATCTAAAAAACATAATTTTATCATGATTTAATTATCCTTCTATTATTATTCTTGGGAATACATAGTGCAGTCTTCATTGTGTATTCCAAGACTTAAATTTTTATCCAAATTTCTTTTTTGATCGTTAAAAATCATTTGCCTGCTTTGGTAAATACCCCCTTTTCAATTTTATTTTAAAAATAATGCTCTACTTTATTTTTGTGGACACAATTTTCAAACTTTTTTAACCATGTTCATCTAAAAAACATAATTTTATCATGATTTAATGTTCCTTCTATTATTATTCTTGGGAATACATAGTGCAGTCTTCATTGTGTATTCCAAGACTTAAATTTTTATCCAAATTTCTTTTTTTATCCTTAAAAACCATTTGGCTGCGGGCGCCATTACCCCCTTTCCAATTTTATTTTTGAAATATAGATCTACTTTATTTTTTTGGACACAACTTCAAACTTTATTTTCCACCTGCTACTAAAAAACATAATTTTATCATGATTTAATTATCTTTTATTTATTTTTCTTGGGAATACATAGTGCAGTCTTCAATGTGTATTTTAAGACCATAATTTTTTCCAAATTTCTTTTTCGATCCTTAAAAATCATTTGCCCGCAGGCGCCAAAACCCCCTTTCCATTTTTATATTAAAAATATAGCTCTACTTTATTTTTGTGGACACTAAATTAAACTTTATTTTCCACTTGACACTAAAAAACATAATTTTATCATGATTTAATTATCTTTTATTTATTTTTCTTGGGAATACATTGTGCAGTCTTCAATGTGTATTTTAAGACCATAACATTTGTCCAAAATTAGTTCTTGATCCTTAAAAATCATTTACCTGTTTTCGCCAATACCCCCTTTTCAATTTTATTTTAAAAATATAGCTCTACTTTATTTTTGTGGACACAATTTTCAAACTTTTTTAACCATGTTCACCTAAAAAACATAAATTTATCATGATTTAATTATCTTTTATTTATTTTTCTTGGGAATACATAGTGCAGTCTTCGATATGTATTTTAAGACTTAACTTTTTATCCAAATTTCTTTTTTGATCCTTAAAAATCATTTGCCTGCGGGCGCCATTACCCCCTTTCCAATTTTATTTTTGAAATACAGCTCTACTTTATTTTTGTGGACACTAAATTAAACTTTATTTTCCACTTGCCACTAAAAAACATAATTTTATCATGATTTAATTATCTTTTATTTATTTTTCTTGGGAATACACAGTGAAGTCTTCATTAGGTATTCCAAGACTTAACTTTTTATCCAAATTTCTTTTTTGATCCTTAAAAATCATTTGCCTGCTTTCGAAAATACCACATTTCCAATTTTATTTTTGAAATATAGCTCTACTTTATTTGTGTGGAAACTATTTTCAAACTTTTTTAACCAGGTTCATCTAAAAAACATAATTTTATCATGATTTAATTATCCTTCTATTATTATTCTTGGGAATACATAGTGCAGTCTTCATTGTGTATTCCAAGACTTAAATTTTTATCCAAATTTCTTTTTTGATCCTTAAAAATCATTTGCCTGCTTTCGTAAATACCACCTTTCCAATTTTATTTTTGAAATATAGCTCTACTTTATTTTTGTGAACACAATTTTCAAACTTTTTTAACCATGTTCATCAAAAAAACATAAATTTATCATGATTTAATTATCTTTTATTTATTTTTCTTAGGAATACATAGTGAAGTCTTCATTGTGTATTTTAAGACCATAATTTTTTCCAAATTTCTTTTTCGATCCTTAAAAACCATTTGCCTGCGGGCGCCAATACCCCCTTTCCAATTTTATTTTTGAAATATAGCTCTACTTTATTTTTGTGGACACTAAATTAAACTTTATTTTCCACTTGACACTAAAAAACATAAATTTATCATGATTTAATTATCTTTTATTTATTTTTCTTGGGAATACATAGTGCAGTCTTCGATATGTATTTTAAGACTTAACTTTTTTCCAAATTTCTTTTTTGATCCTTAAAAATCATTTGCCTGCGGGCGCCATTACCCACTTTCCAATTTTATTTTTGAAATACAGCTCTACTTTATTTTTGTGGACACTAAATTAAACTTTATTTTCCACTTGCCACTAAAAAACATAATTTTATCATGATTTAATTATCTTTTATTTATTTTTCTTGGGAATACACAGTGAAGTCTTCATTAGGTATTCCAAGACTTAACTTTTTATCCAAATTTCTTTTTTGATCCTTAAAAATCATTTGCCTGCTTTCGTAAATACCACCTTTCCAATTTTATTTTTGAAATATATCTCTACTTTATTTTTGTGGAAACAATTTTCAAACTTTTTAAACCATGTTCATCTAGAAAGCATAATTTTATCATGATTTAATTATCCTTCTTTTGTTTTTCTTAAGAATACATGTGCAGTCTTCAATGTGTATTTTAAGACTTAACTTTTTACCAAATTTCTTTTTTGATCCTTAAAAACCATTTGCCTGCGGGCGCCATTACCCCCTTTCCAATTTTATTTTTGAAATACAGCTCTACTTTATTTTTGTGGACACTAAATTAAACTTTATTTTCCACTTGCCACTAAAAAACATAATTTTATCATGATTTAATTATCTTTTATTTATTTTTCTTGGGAATACACAGTGAAGTCTTCATTAGGTATTCCAAGACTTAACTTTTTATCCAAATTTCTTTTTTGATCCTTAAAAATCATTTGCCTGCTTTCGAAAATACCACATTTCCAATTTTATTTTTGAAATATAGCTCTACTTTATTTGTGTGGAAACTATTTTCAAACTTTTTTAACCAGGTTCATCTAAAAAACATAATTTTATCATGATTTAATTATCCTTCTATTATTATTCTTGGGAATACATAGTGCAGTCTTCATTGTGTATTCCAAGACTTAAATTTTTATCCAAATTTCTTTTTTGATCCTTAAAAATCATTTGCCTGCTTTCGTAAATACCACCTTTCCAATTTTATTTTTGAAATATAGCTCTACTTTATTTTTGTGAACACAATTTTCAAACTTTTTTAACCATGTTCATCAAAAAAACATAAATTTATCATGATTTAATTATCTTTTATTTATTTTTCTTAGGAATACATAGTGCAGTCTTCAATGTGTATTTTAAGACCATAATTTTTTCCAAATTTCTTTTTCGATCCTTAAAAATCATTTGCCCGCAGGCGCCAAAACCCCCTTTCCATTTTTATATTAAAAATATAGCTCTACTTTATTTTTGTGGACACTAAATTAAACTTTATTTTCCACTTGACACTAAAAAACATAATTTTATCATGATTTAATTATCTTTTATTTATTTTTCTTGGGAATACATAGTGCAGTCTTCAATGTGTATTTTAAGACCATAACATTTGTCCAAAATTAGTTCTTGATCCTTAAAAATCATTTACCTGTTTTCGCCAATACCCCCTTTTCAATTTTATTTTAAAAATATAGCTCTACTTTATTTTTGTGGACACAATTTTCAAACTTTTTTAACCATGTTCACCTAAAAAACATAAATTTATCATGATTTAATTATCTTTTATTTATTTTTCTTGGGAATACATAGTGCAGTCTTCAATATGTATTTTAAGACTTAACTTTTTTCCAAATTTCTTTTTTGATCCTTAAAAATCATTTGCCTGCGGGCGCCATTACCCACTTTCCAATTTTATTTTTGAAATACAGCTCTACTTTATTTTTGTGGACACTAAATTAAACTTTATTTTCCACTTGCCACTAAAAAACATAATTTTATCATGATTTAATTATCTTTTATTTATTTTTCTTGGGAATACACAGTGAAGTCTTCATTAGGTATTCCAAGACTTAACTTTTTATCCAAATTTCTTTTTTGATCCTTAAAAATCATTTGCCTGCTTTCGTAAATACCACCTTTCCAATTTTATTTTTGAAATATAGCTCTACTTTATTTTTGTGGAAACAATTTTCAAACTTTTTAAACCATGTTCATCTAGAAAGCATAATTTTATCATGATTTAATTATCCTTCTTTTGTTTTTCTTAAGAATACATGTGCAGTCTTCAATGTGTATTTTAAGACTTAACTTTTTACCAAATTTCTTTTTTGATCCTTAAAAACCATTTGCCTGCGGGCGCCATTACCCCCTTTCCAATTTTATTTTTGAAATACAGCTCTACTTTATTTTTGTGGACACTAAATTAAACTTTATTTTCCACTTGCCACTAAAAAACATAATTTTATCATGATTTAATTATCTTTTATTTATTTTTCTTGGGAATACACAGTGAAGTCTTCATTAGGTATTCCAAGACTTAACTTTTTATCCAAATTTCTTTTTTGATCCTTAAAAATCATTTGCCTGCTTTCGTAAATACCACCTTTCCAATTTTATTTTTGAAATATAGCTCTACTTTATTTTTGTGGAAACAATTTTCAAACTTTTTAAACCATGTTCATCTAGAAAGCATAATTTTATCATGATTTAATTATCCTTCTTTTGTTTTTCTTAAGAATACATGTGCAGTCTTCAATGTGTATTTTAAGACTTAACTTTTTACCAAATTTCTTTTTTGATCCTTAAAAATCATTTGCCTGCGGGCGCCATTACCCCCTTTCCAATTTTATTTTTGAAATACAGCTCTACTTTATTTTTGTGGACACTAAATTAAACTTTATTTTCCACTTGCCACTAAAAAACATAATTTTATCATGATTTAATTATCTTTTATTTATTTTTCTTGGGAATACATAGTGCAGTCTTCAATGTGTATTTTAAGACCATAATTTTTTCCAAATTTCTTTTTCGATCCTTAAAAATCATTTGCCCGCAGGCGCCAAAACCCCCTTTCCATTTTTATATTAAAAATATAGCTCTACTTTATTTTTGTGGTCACTAAATTAAACTTTATTTTCCACTTGACACTAAAAAACATAATTTTATCATGATTTAATTATCTTTTATTTATTTTTCTTGGGAATACATAGTGCAGTCTTCAATGTGTATTTTAAGACCATAACATTTGTCCAAAATTAGTTCTTGATCCTTAAAAATCATTTACCTGTTTTCGCCAATACCCCCTTTTCAATTTTATTTTAAAAATATAGCTCTACTTTATTTTTGTGGACACAATTTTCAAACTTTTTTAACCATGTTCACCTAAAAAACATAAATTTATCATGATTTAATTATCTTTTATTTATTTTTCTTGGGAATACATAGTGCAGTCTTCAATATGTATTTTAAGACTTAACTTTTTTCCAAATTTCTTTTTTAATCCTTAAAAATCATTTGCCTGCGGGCGCCATTACCCACTTTCCAATTTTATTTTTGAAATACAGCTCTACTTTATTTTTGTGGACACTAAATTAAACTTTATTTTCCACTTGCCACTAAAAAACATAATTTTATCATGATTTAATTATCTTTTATTTATTTTTCTTGGGAATACACAGTGAAGTCTTCATTAGGTATTCCAAGACTTAACTTTTTATCCAAATTTCTTTTTTGATCCTTAAAAATCATTTGCCTGCTTTCGTAAATACCACCTTTCCAATTTTATTTTTGAAATATAGCTCTACTTTATTTTTGTGGAAACAATTTTCAAACTTTTTAAACCATGTTCATCTAGAAAGCATAATTTTATCATGATTTAATTATCCTTCTTTTGTTTTTCTTAAGAATACATGTGCAGTCTTCAATGTGTATTTTAAGACTTACTTTTTACCAAATTTCTTTTTTGATCCTTAAAAACCATTTGCCTGCGGGCGCCATTACCCCCTTTCCAATTTAATTTTTGAAATACAGCTCTACTTTATTTTTGTGGACACAATTTTCAAACTTTTTTAACCATGTTCATCTAAAAAACATAAATTTATCATGATTTAATTATCTTTTATTTATTTTTCTTGGGAATACACAGTGAAGTCTTCATTAGGTATTCCAAGACTTAACTTTTTATCCAAATTTCTTTTTTGATCCTTAAAAATCATTTGCCTGCTTTCGAAAATACCACTTTTCCAATTTTATTTTTGAAATATAGCTTTACTTTATTTGTGTGGAAACTATTTTCAAACTTTTTTAACCAGGTTCATCAAAAAAACATAATTTTATCATGATTTAATTATCCTTCTATTATTATTCTTGGGAATACATAGTGCAGTCTTCATTGTGTATTCCAAGACTTAAATTTTTATCCAAATTTCTTTTTTGATCCTTAAAAATCATTTGCCTGCTTTCGTAAATACCACCTTTCCAATTTTATTTTTGAAATATAGCTCTACTTTATTTTTGTGAACACAATTTTCAAACTTTTTTAACCATGTTCATCAAAAAAACATAAATTTATCATGATTTAATTATCTTTTATTTATTTTTCTTAGGAATACATAGTGAAGTCTTCATTGTGTATTTTAAGACCATAATTTTTTCCAAATTTCTTTTTCGATCCTTAAAAACCATTTGCCTGCGGGCGCCAATACCCCCTTTCCAATTTTATTTTTGAAATATAGCTCTACTTTATTTTTGTGGACACTAAATTAAACTTTATTTTCCACTTGACACTAAAAAACATAATTTTATCATGATTTAATTATCTTTTATTTATTTTTCTTGGGAATACATGGTGCAGTCTTCAATGTGTATTTTAAGACCATAACATTTGTCCAAAATTAGTTCTTGATCCTTAAAAATCATTTGCCTGCTTTCGTAAATACCCCCTTTTCAATTTTATTTTAAAAATATAGCTCTACTTTATTTTTGAGGACACTATTTTCAAACTTTTTTAACCATGTTCATCTAAAAAACATAATTTTATCATGATTTAATTATCCTTCTATTATTTTTCTTGGGAATACATAGTGGAGTCTTCATTGTGTATTCCAAGACTTAAATTTTTATCCATATTTCTTTTTTGATCCTTAAAAACCATTTGCCTGCGGGCGCCAATACCCCCTTTTCAATTTTATTTTAAAAATATAGCTATACTTTATTTTTGTGGACACAAAATTAAACTTTATTTTCCACTTGCCACTAAAAAACATAATTTTATCATGATTTAATTATCTTTTATTTATTTTTCTTGGGAATACATAGTGCAGTCTTCATTGTGTATTCCAAGACTTAAATTTTTAACCATATTTCTTTTTTGATCCTTAAAAACCATATGCCTGCGGGCGCCAATACACCATTTCCAATTTTATTTTTGAGATATAGCTATACTTTATTTTTGTGGACACAATTTTCAAACTTTTTTACCCATGTTCATCTAAAAAGCATAATTTTATCATGATTTAATTATCCTTCTTTTGTTTTTCTTAAGAATACATAGTGCAGTCTTCATTGTGTATTTTAAGACCATAACATTTGTCCAAATTTAGTTCTTGATCCTTAAAAATCATTTACCTGTTTTCGCCATTACCTCCTTTTCAATTTTATTTTAAAAATTTAGCTCTACTTTATTTTTGTGGACACTATTTTCAAACTTTTTTAACCATGTTCATCTAAAAAACATAAATTTATCATGATTTAATTATCTTTTATTTATTTTTCTTGGGAATACATAGTGAAGTCTTCAATGTGTATTTTAAGACTTAACTTTTTACCAAATTTCTTTTTTGATCCTTAAAAACCATTTGCCTGCGGGCCCCATTACCCCCTTTCCAATTTTATTTTTGAAATACAGCTCTACTTTATTTTTGTGGACACTAAATTAAACTTTATTTTCCACTTGCCACTAAAAAACATAATTTTATCATGATTTAATTATCATTTATTTATTTTTCTTGGGAATACACAGTGAAGTCTTCATTAGATATTCCAAGACTTAACTTTTTATCCAAATTTCTTTTTTGATCCTTAAAAATCATTTGCCTGCTTTCGTAAATACCACCTTTCCAATTTTATTTTTGAAATATAGCTCTACTTTATTTTTGTGGAAACAATTTTCAAACTTTTTAAACCATGTTCACCTAAAAAACATAATTTTATCATGATTTAATTATCTTTTATTTATTTTTCTTGGGAATACACAGTGAAGTCTTCATTAGGTATTCCAAGACTTAACTTTTTACCAAATTTCTTTTTTGATCCTTAAAAACCATTTGCCTGCGGGCACCATTACCCCCTTTCCAATTTTATTTTTGAAATACAGCTCTACTTTATTTTTGTGGACACTAAATTAAACTTTATTTTCCACTTGCCACTAAAAAACATAATTTTATCATGATTTAATTATCCTTCTATTATTATTCTTAAGAATACATAGTGCAGTCTTCATTGTGTATTTTAAGACCATAACATTTTTCCAAATTTCGTTCTTGATCCTTAAAAATCATTTACCTGTTTTCGCCAATACCCCCTTTTCAATTTTATATTAAAAATATAGCTCTACATTATTTTTGTATACTCAATTTAAACTTTTTTAACCATGTTCATCTCAATCACATAATGTTATCATGATTTAATTATCCTTCTTTTGTTTTTCTTGAGAATACATGTGCAATCTTCATTGTGTATTCCAAGCCTTCAATTTTTTCAAATTTTTTTTTGATCCTTAAAAATCATTTGCCTGCGGGCGCCAATACCCCCTTTTCAATTTTATTTTAAAAATATAGCTCTACATTATTTTTGTGCACACAACTTTAAACTTTATTCTCCACATGCCACTAAAAAACATAATTTTATCATGATTTAATTATCTTTTGTTTATTTTTCATGGGAATACATAGTGCAGTCTTCATTGTGTATTCCAAGACTTAAATTTTTTCAAATTTTTTTTTGATCCTTAAAAATCATTTGCCTGCGGGCGCCAATACCTTCTTTCCTATTTTATTATATATTTCCAATGAAGACTGCACAAGGATAATTAAATCATGATAAAATTATGATTTTTCAGATGAACATGGTTAAAAAAAGTTTGAAAATGTGTCCACAAAAATAAAGTAGAACTATCTTTTTAAAATAATAATGGAAAGGGGGTTTTGGCGCCTTCAGGCCAATGATTTTTAAGGAACAAAAATAAATTTGGAAAAAATTATGGTCTTAAAATACACAATGAAGACTGCACTATGTATTCCCATAAAAAATAAATAATAGATAATTAAATCATGAAAAAAATTATGTTTTTTAGTGGCAAGTGGAAAATAAAGTTTAATGTTGTGTCCACAAAAATAAAGTATAGCTATATTACAAAAATAAAATTAGAAATGGGGTATTGGCGCCCGCAGGCATATGATTTTTAAGGATCAAGAAAGAAATTTGGAAAAAATTATGGTCTTAAAATACACAATGAAGACTGCAGTATTTATTTTTAAGAATAACAAAAGAAGTATAATTAAATCATGATAAAATTATGCTTTTTAGGTGAACATGGTTAAAAAAGTTTGAAATTTGTTACCACAAAAATAAAGTAGAGCTATAGTTTTAAAATAAAAATGGAAAGGGGGTTTTGGCGAAAACAGGTAAATGATTTTTAAGGATCAAAAAAGAAATATGGATAAAAAGTTATGTCTTGGAATACACAATGAAGACTGTACTATGTATTCCCAAGAAAAATGAATAAAAGATAATTAAATCCTGATAAAATTGTTTTTTAGTGGCAAGTGGAAAATAAAGTTTGAAAATTGTGTCCACAAAAATAAATCAGAGCTATATTTCAAAAATAAAATTTGAAAGGGGGTATTGGCGCCAGCAGGCAAATGGTTTTTAAGGATCAAGAAAGAAAATTGGAAAAATTTATGGTCTTAAAATACACAATGAAGACTGCACTATGTATTCCCATGAAAAATAAATAAAAGATAATTAAATCATGAAAAAAATTATGTTTTTTAGTGGCAAGTGGAAAATAATATTTAATGTTGTGTCCACAAAAATAAAGTATAGCTATATTACAAAAATAAAATTGGAAAGGGGGTATTGGCGCCCGTAGGCAAATGGTTTTTAAGGATCAAAAAAAAAATTTGGAAAAAAGTTAAGTCTTGGAATACACAATGAAGACTGCACTATGTATTCCCAAGAAAAACAAAAGAAGGATAATTAAATCATGATAAATTTATGCTTTTTAGATGAACATGGTTAAAAAAGTTTGAAAATTGTGTCCACAAAAATAAATTAGAGCTATATTTCAAAAATAAAATTGGAAAGGTGGTATTTACGAAAGCAGGCAAAAGATTTTTAAGGATCAAGAAAGAAAATTGGAATAAATTATGGTCTTAAAATACACAATGAAGACTGCACATGTATTCTCAAGAAATACAAAAGGAGGATAATTAAATCATGATAAAATTATGCTTTTTAGATGAACATGGTTAAAAAAGTTTGAAAATTGTTACCACAAAAATAAAGTAGAGCTATGTTTTAAAATAAAAATGGAAAGGGGGTTTTGGCGAAAACAGGCAAATGGTTTTTAAGGATCAAAAAAAAATTTGGAAAAAAAATTAAGTCTTAGAACACACAATGAAGACTGCACATGTATTCTTAAGAAAAACAAAAGAAGGATAATTAAATCATGATAAAATTATGTTTTTTAGATGAACATGGTTAAAAAAGTTTGAAAATAGTGTCCACAAAAATAATGTAGAGCTATATTTTTAAAATAAAATTGAAAAGGGGGTATTTACGAAAGCAGGCAAATGATTTTTAAGGATCAAGAATGAAATTTGGAAAAAATTATGGTCTTAAAATACACAATGAAGACTTCACTATGTATTCCTAAGAAAAATAAATAAAAGATAATTAAATCATGATAAATTTATGTTTTTTAGATGAACATGGTTAAAAAAGTTTGAAAATTGTGTCCACAAAAATAAAGTAGAGCTATATTTCAAAAATAAAATTGGAAAGGGGGTTTTGGCGCCTGCAGGCAAATGATTTCTAAGGATCAAGAAAGAATTTTTGAAAAAATTATGGTCTTAAAATACACAATGAAGACTGCACTATGTATTCCCAAGAAAAATAAATAAAAGATAATTATATCATGATAAAATTATGTTTTTTAGTGGCAAGAGGAAAATAAAGTTTAATTTTGTGTCCACAAAAATAAAGTATACCTATATTTTTAAAATAAAATTGGAAAGGGGGTTTTGGCGAAAGCAGATAAATGATTTTTAAGGATCAAGAACGAAATTTGGAAAAAATTATGGTCTTAAAATACACATTGAAGACTGCACTATGTATTCCCAAGAAAAATAAATAAAAGATAATTAAATCATGATAAAATTATGTTTTTTAGTAGCAAGTGGAAAATAAAGTTTGAAGTTGTGTCCACAAAAATAAAGTAGATCTATATTTCAAAAATAAAATTGGAAAGGGGGTATTGGCGCCCGCAGGCAAATGGTTTTTAAGGATCAAAAAAGAAATATGGATAAAAATTTAAGTCTTGGAATACACAATGAAGACTCCACTATGTATTCCCAAGAAAAATAATAGAAGGATAATTAAATCATGATAAAATTATGTTTTTTAGATGAACATGGTTAAAAAAGTTTGAAAATAGTGTCCACAAAAATAAAGTAGAGCTATATTTTTAAAATAAAATTGAAAAGGGGGTATTGGCGAAAACAGGTAAATGATTTTTAAGGATCAAACCCTAAATTTGGACAAATGTTATGGTCTTAAAATACACAATGAAGACTGCACTATGTATTCCCAAGAAAAATAAATAAAAGACAAGTAAATCGTGATATAATTATGTTTTTTAGTGGCCTAGGGAAAATAAAGTTTAATGTTGTGTCCACAAAAATAAAGTATAGCTATATTTCAAAAATAAAATTAGAAATGGGGTATTGGCGCCCGCAGGCATATGATTTTTAAGTATCAAAAAAAAATTTTGAAAAAAGTTAGGTCTTGGAATACACAATGAAGACTGCACTATGTATTCCCAAGAAAAACAAAAGAAGGATAATTAAATCATGATAAAATTATGCTTTTTAGGTGAAAGTGGTTAAAAAAGTTTGAAAATTATGTCCACAAAAATAAAGTAGAGCTATATTTTTAAAATAAAAATGGAAAGGGGGTTTTGGCGCCTGCAGGCAAATGGTTTTTAAGGATCAAAAAAGAAATATGGATAAAAATTTAAGTCTTGGAATACACAATGAAGACTGCACATGTATTCCCAAGAAAAATAAATAAAAGATAATTAAATCATGATAATATTATGTTTTTTAGTAGCAAGTGGAAAATAAAGTTTAAAGTTGTGTCCACAAAAATAAAGTAGAGCTATATTTCAATAATTAAATTATAAGGGGGTATTGGCGCCCGTAGGCATATGATTTTTAAGGATCAAGAAAGAAATTTGGAAAAAATTATGGTCTTAAAATACACAATGAAGACAGCAGTATGTATTCTTAAGAAAACCAAAAGAAGTATAATCGTATAATTTTAAAATCATGATAAAATTATGCTTTTTAGGTGAACATGGTTAAAAAAGTTTAAAAATTGTTACCACAAAAATAAAGTAGAGCTATAGTTTTAAAATAAAAATGGAAAGGGGGTTTTGGCGAAAACAGGTAAATAATTTTTAAGGATCAAAAAAGAAATATGGATAAAAAGTCAAGTCTTGGAATACACAATGAAGACTGTACTATGTATTCCCAAGAAAAATAAATAAAAGATAATTAAATCCTGATAAAATTATGTTTTTTAGTGGCAAGTGGAAAATAAAGTTTATAGTTGTGCCAAAAAAATAAATTAGAGCTATATTTCAAAAATAAAATTTGAAAGGGGGTATTGGCGCCAGCAGGCAAATGTTTTTTAAGGATCAAAAAGAAATATGGATAAAAAGTTAAGTCTTGGAATACACAATGAAGACTGCACATGTATTCTCATGAAAAACAAAAGGAGGATAATTAAATCATGATAAAATTATGCTTTTTAGTAGCAAGTGGAAAATAAAGTTTGATGTTGTGTCCACAAAAATAAAGTAGATCTATATTTCAAAAATAAAATTGGAAAGGGGGTATTGGCGCCCGCAGGCAAATGGTTTTTAAGGATCAAAAAAGAAATATGGATAAAAAGTTAAGTCTTGGAATACACAATGAAGACTGTACTATGTATTCCCAAGAAAAATAAATAAAAGATAATTAAATCCTGATAAAATTATGCTTTTTAGATGAACATGGTTAAAAAAGTTTGAAAATTGTTTCCACAAAATTAAAGTAGAGCTATATTTTTAAAATAAAAATGGGAAGGGGGTTTTGGCGCCTGCAGGCAAATGATTTTTTAAGGATCAAAAAAGAAATATGAATAAAAAATTAATTCTTGGAATACACAATGAAGACTGCAGTATGTATTCTTAAGAAAAACAAAAGAAGTATAATTAAATCATGATAAAATTATGCTTTTTAGATGAACATGGTTAAAAAAGTTTGAAAATTGTTACCACAAAAATAAAGTAGAGCTATGTTTTAAAATAAAAATGGAAAGGGGGTTTTGGCGAAAACAGGCAAATGGTTTTTAAGGATCAAAAAAAAATTTGGAAAAAAAATTAAGTCTTAGAACACACAATGAAGACTGCACATGTATTCTTAAGAAAAACAAAAGAAGGATAATTAAATCATGATAAAATTATGTTTATTAGATGAACATGGTTAAAAAAGTTTGAAAATAGTGTCCACAAAAATAATGTAGAGCTATATTTTTAAAATAAAATTGAAAAGGGGGTATTTACGAAAGCAGGCAAATGATTTTTAAGGATCAAGAATGAAATTTGGAAAAAATTATGGTCTTAAAATACACAATGAAGACTGCACTATGTACTTTCAAGAAAAAAAAATAAAAGATAATTAAATCATGATAAAATTATTTTTTTTAGTAGCATGTGGAAAATAAAGTTTAAAGTTGTGTCCACAAAAATAAAGTAGAGCTATATTTTTAATATAAAAATGGAAAGGGGGTTTTGGCGCCTGCGGGCTAATGATTTTTAAGGATCAAAAAAAAAATTTGGAAAAAATTATGGTCTTAAAATACACAATGAAGACTTCACTATGTATTCCTAAGAAAAATAAATAAAAGATAATTAAATCATGATAAATTTATGTTTTTTAGATGAACATGGTTAAAAAAGTTTGAAAATTGTGTCCACAAAAATAAAGTAGAGCTATATTTCAAAAATAAAATTGGAAAGGTGGTATTTACGAAAGCAGGCAAATGATTTTTAAGGATCAAGAAAGAAAATTGGAAAAAATTATGGTCTTAAAATACACAATGAAGACTGCACTATGTATTCCCAAGAAAAATAAATAAAAGATAATTAAATCATGATAAAATTATGTTATTTAGTAGCAAGTGGAAAATAAAGTTTAAAGTTGTGTCCACAAAAATAAAGTAGAGCTATATTTCAATAATTAAATTATAAGGGGGTATTGGCGCACGCAGGCAAATGGTTTTTATGGATCGAAAAAGAAATTTGAAAAAATGTTAAGTCTTAAAATACACATTGAAGACTGCACTATGTATTCCCAAGAAAAATAAATAAAAGATAATTAAATCATGATAAAATTATGTTTTTTAGTGGCAAGTGGAAAATAAAGTTTAATTTTGTGTCCAACAAAATAAAGTATAGCTATATTTTTAAAATAAAATTGGAAAGGGGGTTTGGGCGAAAGCAGGTAAATGATTTTTAAGGATCAAGAACGAAATTTGGAAAAAATTATGGTCTTAAAATACACATTGAAGACTGCACTATGTATTCCCAAGAAAAATAATAGAAGGATAATTAAATCATGATAAAATTATGTTTTTTTGATGAACATGGTTAAAAAAGTTTGAAAATTGTGTCCACAAAAATAAAGTAGAGTTATATTTTTAAAATAAAATTGAAAAGGGGGTATTGGCGAAAACAGGTAAATGATTTTTAAGGATCAAGAACTAAATTTGTACAAATGTTATGGTCTTAAAATACACATTGAAGACTGCACTATGTATTCCCAAGAAAAATAAATAAAAGATAATTAAATCATGATAAAATTCTGTTTTTTAGTAGCAAGTGGAAAATAAAGTTTGAAGTTGTGTCCACAAAAATAAAGTAGATCTATATTTCAAAAATAAAATTGGAAAGGGGGTATTGGCGCCCGCAGGCAAATGGTTTTTAAGGATCAAAAAAGAAATATGGATAAAAATTTAAGTCTTGGAATACACAATGAAGACTGCACAATATGTATTCTCAAGAAAAACAAAAGGAGGATTATTAAATCATGATAAAATTATGCTTTTTAGGTGAACGTGGTTAAAAAAGTTTGAAAATTATGTCCACCAAAATAAAGTAGAGCTATATTTTTAAAATAAAAATGGAAAGGGGGTTTTGGCGCCTGCAGGCAAATGATTTCTAAGGATCGAGAAAGAATTTTTGAAAAAATTATGGTCTTAAAATACACAATGAAGACTGCACTATGTATTCCCAAGAAAAATAAATAAAAGATAATTATATCATGATAAAATTATGTTTTTTAGTGGCAAGAGGAAAATAAAGTTTAATTTTGTGTCCACAAAAATAAAGTATACCTATATTTTTAAAATAAAATTGGAAAGGGGGTTTTGGCGAAAGCAGATAAATGATTTTTAAGGATCAAGAACGAAATTTGGAAAAAATTATGGTCTTAAAATACACATTGAAGACTGCACTATGTATTCCCAAGAAAAATAAATAAAAGATAATTAAATCATGATAAAATTATGTTTTTTATTAGCAAGTGGAAAATAAAGTTTGAAGTTGTGTCCACAAAAATAAAGTAGATCTATATTTCAAAAATAAAATTGGAAAGGGGGTATTGGCGCCCGCAGGCAAATGGTTTTTAAGGATCAAAAAAGAAATATGGATAAAAATTTAAGTCTTGGAATACACAATGAAGACTCCACTATGTATTCCCAAGAAAAATAATAGAAGGATAATTAAATCATGATAAAATTATGTTTTTTAGATGAACATGGTTAAAAAAGTTTGAAAATAGTGTCCACAAAAATAAAGTAGAGCTATATTTTTAAAATAAAATTGAAAAGGGGGTATTGGCGAAAACAGGTAAATGATTTTTAAGGATCAAGAACTAAATTTGGACAAATGTTATGGTCTTAAAATACACAATGAAGACTGCACTATGTATTCCCAAGAAAAATAAATAAAAGACAAGTAAATCGTGATAAAATTATGTTTTTTAGTGGCTAAGGGAAAATAAAGTTTAAAGTTGTGTCCACAAAAATAAAGTAGAGCTATATTTCAAAAATAAAATTGGAAAGCGGGTATTGGCGCCCGTAGGCAAATGGTTTTTAAGTATCAAAAAAAAATTTTGAAAAAAGTTAGGTCTTGGAATACACAATGAAGACTGCACTATGTATTCCCAAGAAAAACAAAAGAAGGATAATTAAATCATGATAAAATTATGCTTTTTAGGTGAAAGTGGTTAAAAAAGTTTGAAAATTGTGTCCACAAAAATAAAGTAGAGCTATATTTTTAAAATAAAATTGAAAAGGGGGTATTGGCGAAAACAGGTAAATGATTTTTAAGGATCAAGAACTAAATTTGGACAAATGTTATGGTCTTAAAATACACATTGAAGACTGCACTATGTATTCCCAAGAAAAATAAATAAAAGATAATTAAATCATGATAAAATTATGTTTTTTAGTAGCAAGTGGAAAATAAATTTTGAAGTTGTGTCCACAAAAATAAAGTAGATCTATATTTCAAAAATAAAACTGGAAAGGGGGTATTGGCGCCCGCAGGCAAATGGTTTTTAAGGATCAAAAAAGAAATATGGATAAAAATTTAAGTCTTGGAATACACAATGAAGACTGCACATGTATTCTCAAGAAAAACAAAAGGAGGATAATTAAATCATGATAAAATTATGCTTTTTAGGTGAAAGTGGTTAAAAAAGTTTGAAAATTGTGTCCACAAAAATAAAGTAGAGCTATATTTTTAAAATAAAAATGGAAAGGGGGTTTTGGCGCCTGCAGGCAAATGGTTTTTAAGGATCAAAAAAGAAATTTGGATAAAAATTTAAGTCTTGGAATACACAATGAAGACTGCACATGTATTCCCAAGAAAAATAAATAAAAGATAATTAAATCATGATAAAATTATGTTTTTTAGTAGCAAGTGGAAAATAAAGTTTAAAGTTGTGTCCACAAAAATAAAGTAGAGCTATATTTCAATAATTAAATTATAAGGGGGTATTGGCGCCCGTAGGCATATGATTTTTAAGGATCAAGAAAGAAATTTGGAAAAAGTTATGGTCTTAAAATACACAATGAAGACAGCAGTATGTATTCTTAAGAAAACCAAAATAAGTATAATTGTATAATTTTAAAATCATGATAAAATTATGCTTTTTAGGTGAACATGGTTAAAAAAGTTTAAAAATTGTTACCACAAAAATAAAGTAGAGCTATAGTTTTAAAATAAAAATGGAAAGGGGGTTTTGGCGAAAACAGGTAAATGATTTTTAAGGATCAAAAAAGAAATATGGATAAAAAGTCAAGTCTTGGAATACACAATGAAGACTGTACTATGTATTCCCAAGAAAAATAAATAAAAGATAATTAAATCCTGATAAAATTATGTTTTTTAGTGGCAAGTGGAAAATAAAGTTTATAGTTGTGCCAAAAAAATAAATTAGAGCTATATTTCAAAAATAAAATTTGAAAGGGGGTATCGGCGCCCGTAGGCAAATGGTTTTTAAGGATCAAAAAAAAAATTTGGAAAAAAGTTAAGTCTTGGAATACACAATGAAGACTGCACATGTATTCTCAAGAAATACAAAAGGAGGATAATTAAATCATGATAAAATTATGCTTTTTAGGTGAACGTGGTTAAAAAAGTTTGAAAATTATGTCCACCAAAATAAAGTAGAGCTATATTTCAATAATTAAATTATAAGGGGGTATTGGCGCCCGTAGGCATATGATTTTTAAGGATCAAGAAAGAAATTTGGAAAAAATTATGGTCTTAAAATACACAATGAATACTGCACTATGTATTCCCAAGAAAAATAAATAAAAGATAATTAAGTCATGATAAAATAATGCTTTTTAGATGAACTTGGTTAAAAAAGTTTGAAAATTGTTTCCACAAAAAAAAGTAGAGCTATATTTTTAAAATAAAAATGGATAGGGGGTTTTGGCGCCTGCAGGCAAATGATTTTTAAGGATCAAAAAAGAAATATGGATAAAAAGTCAAGTCTTGGAATACACAACGAAGACTGTACTATGTATTCCCAAGATAAATAAATAAAAGATAATTAAATCCTGATAAAATTATGTTTTTTAGTGGAAAGTGGAAAATAAAGTTTAATTTTGTGTCCACAAAAATAAAGTATACCTATATTTTTAAAATAAAATTGGAAAGGGGGTTTTGGCGAAAGCAGATAAATGATTTTTAAGGATCAAGAACGAAATTTGGAAAAAATTATGGTCTTAAAATACACATTGAAGACTGCACTATGTATTCCCAAGAAAAATAAATAAAAGATAATTAAATCATGATAAAATTATGTTTTTTAGTAGCAAGTGGAAAATAAAGTTTGAAGTTGTGTCCACAAAAATAAAGTAGATCTATATTTCAAAAATAAAATTGGAAAGGGGGTATTGGCGCCCGCAGGCAAATGGTTTTTAAGGATCAAAAAAGAAATATGGATAAAAATTTAAGTCTTGGAATACACAATGAAGACTGCACAATATGTATTCTCAAGAAAAACAAAAGGAGGATAATTAAATCATGATAAAATTATGCTTTTTAGGTGAACGTGGTTAAAAAAGTTTGAAAATTATGTCCACCAAAATAAAGTAGAGCTATATTTTTAAAATAAAAATGGAAAGGGGGTTTTGGCGCCTGCAGGCAAATGATTTCTAAGGATCAAGAAAGAATTTTTGAAAAAATTATGGTCTTAAAATACACAATGAAGACTGCACTATGTATTCCCAAGAAAAATAAATAAAAGATAATTATATCATGATAAAATTATGTTTTTTAGTGGCAAGAGGAAAATAAAGTTTAATTTTGTGTCCACAAAAATAAAGTATACCTATATTTTTAAAATAAAATTGGAAAGGGGGTTTTGGCGAAAGCAGATAAATGATTTTTAAGGATCAAGAACGAAATTTGGAAAAAATTATGGTCTTAAAATACACATTGAAGACTGCACTATGTATTCCCAAGAAAAATAAATAAAAGATAATTAAGTCATGATAAAATAATGCTTTTTAGATGAACTTGGTTAAAAAAGTTTGAAAATTGTTTCCACAAAAAAAAGTAGAGCTATATTTTTAAAATAAAAATGGATAGGGGGTTTTGGCGCCTGCAGGCAAATGATTTTTAAGGATCAAAAAAGAAATATGGATAAAAAGTCAAGTCTTGGAATACACAACGAAGACTGTACTATGTATTCCCAAGATAAATAAATAAAAGATAATTAAATCCTGATAAAATTATGTTTTTTAGTGGAAAGTGGAAAATAAAGTTTAATTTTGTGTCCACAAAAATAAAGTATACCTATATTTTTAAAATAAAATTGGAAAGGGGGTTTTGGCGAAAGCAGATAAATGATTTTTAAGGATCAAGAACGAAATTTGGAAAAAATTATGGTCTTAAAATACACATTGAAGACTGCACTATGTATTCCCAAGAAAAATAAATAAAAGATAATTAAATCATGATAAAATTATGTTTTTTAGTAGCAAGTGGAAAATAAAGTTTGAAGTTGTGTCCACAAAAATAAAGTAGATCTATATTTCAAAAATAAAATTGGAAAGGGGGTATTGGCGCCCGCAGACAAATGGTTTTTAAGGATCAAAAAAGAAATATGGATAAAAATTTAAGTCTTGGAATACACAATGAAGACTGCACAATATGTATTCTCAAGAAAAACAAATGGAGGATAATTAAATCATGATAAAATTATGCTTTTTAGGTGAACGTGGTTAAAAAAGTTTGAAAATTATGTCCACCAAAATAAAGTAGAGCTATATTTTTAAAATAAAAATGGAAAGGGGGTTTTGGCGCCTGCAGGCAAATGATTTCTAAGGATCAAGAAAGAATTTTTGAAAAAATTATGGTCTTAAAATACACAATGAAGACTGCACTATGTATTCCCAAGAAAAATAAATAAAAGATAATTATATCATGATAAAATTATGTTTTTTAGTGGCAAGAGGAAAATAAAGTTTAATTTTGTGTCCACAAAAATAAAGTATACCTATATTTTTAAAATAAAATTGGAAATGGGGTTTTGGTGAAAGCAGATAAATGATTTTTAAGGATCAAGAACGAAATTTGGAAAAAATTATGGTCTTAAAATAAACATTGAAGACTGCACTATGTATTCCCAAGAAAAATAATAGAAGGATAATTAAATCATGATAAAATTATGTTTTTTAGATGAACATGGTTAAAAAAGTTTGAAAATAGTGTCCACAAAAATAAAGTAGAGCTATATTTCAAAAATAAAACTGGAAAGGGGGTATTGGCGCCCGCAGGCAAATGGTTTTTAAGGATCAAAAAAGAAATATGGATAAAAATTTAAGTCTTGGAATACACAATGAAGACTGCACATGTATTCTCAAGAAAAACAAAAGGAGGATAATTAAATCATGATAAAATTATGCTTTTTAGGTGAAAGTGGTTAAAAAAGTTTGAAAATTATGTCCACAAAAATAAAGTAGAGCTATATTTTTAAAATAAAAATGGAAAGGGGGTTTTGGCGCCTGCAGGCAAATGGTTTTTAAGGATCAAAAAAGAAATTTGGATAAAAATTTAAGTCTTGGAATACACAATGAAGACTGCACATGTATTCCCAAGAAAAATAAATAAAAGATAATTAAATCATGATAAAATTATGTTTTTTAGTAGCAAGTGGAAAATAAAGTTTAAAGTTGTGTCCACAAAAATAAAGTAGAGCTATATTTCAATAATTAAATTATAAGGGGGTATTGGCGCCCGTAGGCATATGATTTTTAAGGATCAAGAAAGAAATTTGGAAAAAGTTATGGTCTTAAAATACACAATGAAGACAGCAGTATGTATTCTTAAGAAAACCAAAATAAGTATAATTGTATAATTTTAAAATCATGATAAAATTATGCTTTTTAGGTGAACATGGTTAAAAAAGTTTAAAAATTGTTACCACAAAAATAAAGTAGAGCTATAGTTTTAAAATAAAAATGGAAAGGGGGTTTTGGCGAAAACAGGTAAATGATTTTTAAGGATCAAAAAAGAAATATGGATAAAAAGTCAAGTCTTGGAATACACAATGAAGACTGTACTATGTATTCCCAAGAAAAATAAATAAAAGATAATTAAATCCTGATAAAATTATGTTTTTTAGTGGCAAGTGGAAAATAAAGTTTATAGTTGTGCCAAAAAAATAAATTAGAGCTATATTTCAAAAATAAAATTTGAAAGGGGGTATCGGCGCCCGTAGGCAAATGGTTTTTAAGGATCAAAAAAAAAATTTGGAAAAAAGTTAAGTCTTGGAATACACAATGAAGACTGCACATGTATTCTCAAGAAATACAAAAGGAGGATAATTAAATCATGATAAAATTATGCTTTTTAGGTGAACGTGGTTAAAAAAGTTTGAAAATTATGTCCACCAAAATAAAGTAGAGCTATATTTCAATAATTAAATTATAAGGGGGTATTGGCGCCCGTAGGCATATGATTTTTAAGGATCAAGAAAGAAATTTGGAAAAAATTATGGTCTTAAAATACACAATGAATACTGCACTATGTATTCCCAAGAAAAATAAATAAAAGATAATTAAGTCATGATAAAATAATGCTTTTTAGATGAACTTGGTTAAAAAAGTTTGAAAATTGTTTCCACAAAAAAAAGTAGAGCTATATTTTTAAAATAAAAATGGATAGGGGGTTTTGGCGCCTGCAGGCAAATGATTTTTAAGGATCAAAAAAGAAATATGGATAAAAAGTCAAGTCTTGGAATACACAACGAAGACTGTACTATGTATTCCCAAGATAAATAAATAAAAGATAATTAAATCCTGATAAAATTATGTTTTTTAGTGGAAAGTGGAAAATAAAGTTTAATTTTGTGTCCACAAAAATAAAGTATACCTATATTTTTAAAATAAAATTGGAAAGGGGGTTTTGGCGAAAGCAGATAAATGATTTTTAAGGATCAAGAACGAAATTTGGAAAAAATTATGGTCTTAAAATACACATTGAAGACTGCACTATGTATTCCCAAGAAAAATAAATAAAAGATAATTAAATCATGATAAAATTATGTTTTTTAGTAGCAAGTGGAAAATAAAGTTTGAAGTTGTGTCCACAAAAATAAAGTAGATCTATATTTCAAAAATAAAATTGGAAAGGGGGTATTGGCGCCCGCAGGCAAATGGTTTTTAAGGATCAAAAAAGAAATATGGATAAAAATTTAAGTCTTGGAATACACAATGAAGACTGCACAATATGTATTCTCAAGAAAAACAAATGGAGGATAATTAAATCATGATAAAATTATGCTTTTTAGGTGAACGTGGTTAAAAAAGTTTGAAAATTATGTCCACCAAAATAAAGTAGAGCTATATTTTTAAAATAAAAATGGAAAGGGGGTTTTGGCGCCTGCAGGCAAATGATTTCTAAGGATCAAGAAAGAATTTTTGAAAAAATTATGGTCTTAAAATACACAATGAAGACTGCACTATGTATTCCCAAGAAAAATAATAGAAGGATAATTAAATCATGATAAAATTATGTTTTTTAGTGGCAAGAGGAAAATAAAGTTTAATTTTGTGTCCACAAAAATAAAGTATACCTATAATTTTAAAATAAAATTGGAAATGGGGTTTTGGTGAAAGCAGATAAATGATTTTTAAGGATCAAGAACGAAATTTGGAAAAAATTATGGTCTTAAAATAAACATTGAAGACTGCACTATGTATTCCCAAGAAAAATAATAGAAGGGTAATTAAATCATGATAAAATTATGTTTTTTAGATGAACATGGTTAAAAAAGTTTGAAAATAGTGTCCACAAAAATAAAGTAGAGCTATATTTTTAAAATAAAATTGGAAAGGGGGTATTGGCGCCCGCAGGCAAATGGTTTTTAAGGATCAAAAAAGAAATATGGATAAAAATTTAAGTCTTGGAATACACAATGAAGACTGCACATGTATTCTCAAGAAAAACAAAAGGAGGATAATTAAATCATGATAAAATTATGCTTTTTAGGTGAAAGTGGTTAAAAAAGTTTGAAAATTATGTCCACAAAAATAAAGTAGATCTATATTTCAAAAATAAAATTTGAAACGGGGTAATGGCGCCCGCAGGCAAATGGTTTTTAAGGATCAAAAAAGAAATATGGATAAAAAGTTAAGTCTTGGAATACACAATGAAGACTGCACTATGTATACCCAAGAAAAATAAAAAGAAGGATAATTAAATCATGATAAAATTATGCTTTTTAGATGAACATGGTTAAAAAAGTTTAAAAATTGTGTCCACAAAAATTAAGTAGAGCTATATTACAAAAATAAAATTGGAAATGGGGTATTGGTGCCCGTAGGCATATGATTTTTAAGGTTCAAGAAAGAAATTTGGAAAAAATTATGGTCTTAAAATACACAATGAAGACTGCACTATGTATTCCCAAGAATAATAAATAAAAGATAATTAAATCCTGATAAAATTATGTTTTTTAGTGGCAAGTGGAAAATAAAGTTTATAGTTGTGCCAAAAAAATAAATTAGAGCTATATTTCAAAAATAAAATTTGAAAGGGGGTATCGGCGCCCGTAGGCAAATGGTTTTTAAGGATCAAAAAAAAAATTTGGAAAAAAGTTAAGTCTTGGAATACACAATGAAGACTGCACATGTATTCTCAAGAAATACAAAAGGAGGATAATTAAATCATGATAAAATAATGCTTTTTAGATGAACATGGTTAAAAAAGTTTGAAAATTGTGTCCTCAAAAATTAAGTAGAGCTATATTTCAAAAATAAAATTGGAAAGGTGGTATTTACGAAAGCAGGCAAATGATTTTTAAGGATCAAGAAAGAAAATTGGAAAAATTTATGGTCTTAAAATACACAATGAAGACTGCACTATGTATTCCCAAGAAAAATAAATAAAAGATAATTAAATCCTGATAAAATTATGTTTTTTAGTGGCAAGTGGAAAATAAAGTTTATAGTTGTGCCAAAAAAATAAATTAGAGCTATATTTCAAAAATAAAATTTGAAAGGGGGTATTGGCGCCAGCAGGCAAATGTTTTTTAAGGATCAAAAAGAAATATGGATAAAAAGTTAAGTCTTGGAATACACAATGAAGACTGCACATGTATTCTCATGAAAAACAAAAGGAGGATAATTAAATCATGATAAAATTATGCTTTTTAGTAGCAAGTGGAAAATAAAGTTTGATGTTGTGTCCACAAAAATAAAGTAGATCTATATTTCAAAAATAAAATTGGAAAGGGGGTATTGGCGCCAGCAGGCAAATGGTTTTTAAGGATCAAGAAAGAAAATTGGAAAAATTTATGGTCTTAAAATACAAAATGAAGACTGCACTATGCATTCCCAAGAAAAACAAAAGAAGGATAATTAAATCATGATAAAATTATGCTTTTTAGATGAACATGGTTAAAAAAGTTTGAAAATTGTTTCCACAAAATTAAAGTAGAGCTATATTTTTAAAATAAAAATGGGAAGGGGGTTTTGGCGCCTGCAGGCAAATGATTTTTTAAGGATCAAAAAAGAAATATGAATAAAAAATTAATTCTTGGAATACACAATGAAGACTACACATTTATTCTTAAGAAAAACAAAAGAAGGATAATTAAATCATGATAAAATTATGCTTTTTAGATGAACATGGTTAAAAAAGTTTGAAAATTGTTTCCACAAAAATAAAGTAGAGCTATATTTCAAAAATAAAATTGGAAAGGTGGTATTTACGAAAGCAGGCAAATGATTTTTAAGGATCAAAAAAGAAATTTGGATAAAAAGTTAAGTCTTGGAATACCTAATGAAAACTTCACTGTGTATTCCCAAGAAAAATAAATAAAAGATAATTAAATCATGATAAATTTATGTTTTTTAGATGAACATGGTTAAAAAAAATTGAAAATTGTTACCACGAAAATAAAGTAGAGCTATAGTTTTAAAATAAAAATGGAAAGGGGGTTTTGGCGAAAACAGGTAAATGATTTTTAAGGATCAAAAAAGAAATATGGATAAAAAGTTAAGTCTTGGAATACACAATGAAGACTGTACTATGTATTCCCAAGAAAAATAAATAAAAGATAATTAAATCCTGATAAAATTATGTTTTTTAGTGGCAAGTGGAAAATAAAGTTTATAGTTGTGCCAAAAAAATAAATTAGAGCTATATTTCAAAAATAAAATTTGAAAGGGGGTATTGGCACCAGCAGGCAAATGTTTTTTAAGGATCAAAAAGAAATATGGATAAAAAGTTAAGTCTTGGAATACACAATGAAGACTGCACATGTATTCTCATGAAAAACAAAAGGAGGATAATTAAATCATGATAAAATTATGCTTTTTAGATGAACATGGTTAAAAAAGTTTGAAAATTGTGTCCACAAAAATAAAGTAGAGCTATATTTTTAAAATAAAATTGGAAAGGTGGTATTTACGAAAGCAGGCAAATGATTTTTAAGGATCAAGAAAGAAAATTGGAAAAAATTATGGTCTTAAAATACACAATGAAGACTACACTATGTATTCCCAAGAAAAATAAATAAAAGATAATTAAATCCTGATAAAATTATGTTTTTTAGTGGCAAGTGGAAAATAAAGTTTATAGTTGTGCCAAAAAAATAAATTAGAGCTATATTTCAAAAATAAAATTTGAAAGGGGGTATTGGCTTCAGCAGGCAAATGGTTTTTAAGGATCAAGAAAGAAAATTGGAAAAATTTATGGTCTTAAAATACAAAATGAAGATTGCACTATGTATTCCCAAGAAAAACAAAAGAAGGATAATTAAATCATGATAAAATTATGCTTTTTAGATGAACATGGTTAAAAAAGTTTGAAAATTGTTTCCACAAAATTAAAGTAGAGCTATATTTTTAAAATAAAAATGGGAAGGGGGTTTTGGCGCCTGCAGGCAAATGATTTTTTAAGGATCAAAAAAGAAATATGGATAAAAATTTAAGTCTTGGAATACACAATGAAGACTGTACTATGTATTACCAAGAAAAATAAATAAAAGATAATTATATCATGATAAAATTATGTTTTTTAGTGGCAAGAGGAAAATAAAGTTTAATTTTATGTCCACAAAAATAAAGTATACCTATATTTTTAAAATAAAATTGGAAATGGGGTTTTGGTGAAAGCAGATAAATGATTTTTAAGGATCAAGAACGAAATTTGGAAAAAATTATGGTCTTAAAATAAACATTGAAGACTGCACTATGTATTCCCAAGAAAAATAATAGAAGGATAATTAAATCATGATAAAATTATGTTTTTTAGATGAACATGGTTAAAAAAGTTTGAAAATAGTGTCCACAAAAATAAAGTAGAGCTATATTTTTAAAATAAAATTGGAAAGGGGGTATTGGCGCCCGCAGGCAAATGGTTTTTAAGGATCAAAAAAGAAATATGGATAAAAATTTAAGTCTTGGAATACACAATGAAGACTGCACATGTATTCTCAAGAAAAACAAAAGGAGGATAATTAAATCATGATAAAATTATGCTTTTTAGGTGAAAGTGGTTAAAAAAGTTTGAAAATTATGTCCACAAAAATAAAGTAGAGCTATATTTTTAAAATAAAAATGGAAAGGGGGTTTTGGCGCCTGCAGGCAAATGGTTTTTAAGGATCAAAAAAGAAATTTGGATAAAAATTTAAGTCTTGGAATACACAATGAAGACTGCACATGTATTCCCAAGAAAAATAAATAAAAGATAATTAAATCATGATAAAATTATGTTTTTTAGTAGCAAGTGGAAAATAAAGTTTAAAGTTGTGTCCACAAAAATAAAGTAGAGCTATATTTCAATAATTAAATTATAAGGGGGTATTGGCGCCCGTAGGCATATGATTTTTAAGGATCAAGAAAGAAATTTGGAAAAAGTTATGGTCTTAAAATACACAATGAAGACAGCAGTATGTATTCTTAAGAAAACCAAAATAAGTATAATTGTATAATTTTAAAATCATGATAAAATTATGCTTTTTAGGTGAACATGGTTAAAAAAGTTTAAAAATTGTTACCACAAAAATAAAGTAGAGCTATAGTTTTAAAATAAAAATGGAAAGGGGGTTTTGGCGAAAACAGGTAAATGATTTTTAAGGATCAAAAAAGAAATATGGATAAAAAGTCAAGTCTTGGAATACACAATGAAGACTGTACTATGTATTCCCAAGAAAAATAAATAAAAGATAATTAAATCCTGATAAAATTATGTTTTTTAGTGGCAAGTGGAAAATAAAGTTTATAGTTGTGCCAAAAAAATAAATTAGAGCTATATTTCAAAAATAAAATTTGAAAGGGGGTATCGGCGCCCGTAGGCAAATGGTTTTTAAGGATCAAAAAAAAAATTTGGAAAAAAGTTAAGTCTTGGAATACACAATGAAGACTGCACATGTATTCTCAAGAAATACAAAAGGAGGATAATTAAATCATGATAAAATTATGCTTTTTAGGTGAACGTGGTTAAAAAAGTTTGAAAATTATGTCCACCAAAATAAAGTAGAGCTATATTTCAATAATTAAATTATAAGGGGGTATTGGCGCCCGTAGGCATATGATTTTTAAGGATCAAGAAAGAAATTTGGAAAAAATTATGGTCTTAAAATACACAATGAATACTGCACTATGTATTCCCAAGAAAAATAAATAAAAGATAATTAAGTCATGATAAAATAATGCTTTTTAGATGAACTTGGTTAAAAAAGTTTGAAAATTGTTTCCACAAAAAAAAGTAGAGCTATATTTTTAAAATAAAAATGGATAGGGGGTTTTGGCGCCTGCAGGCAAATGATTTTTAAGGATCAAAAAAGAAATATGGATAAAAAGTCAAGTCTTGGAATACACAACGAAGACTGTACTATGTATTCCCAAGATAAATAAATAAAAGATAATTAAATCCTGATAAAATTATGTTTTTTAGTGGAAAGTGGAAAATAAAGTTTAATTTTGTGTCCACAAAAATAAAGTATACCTATATTTTTAAAATAAAATTGGAAAGGGGGTTTTGGCGAAAGCAGATAAATGATTTTTAAGGATCAAGAACGAAATTTGGAAAAAATTATGGTCTTAAAATACACATTGAAGACTGCACTATGTATTCCCAAGAAAAATAAATAAAAGATAATTAAATCATGATAAAATTATGTTTTTTAGTAGCAAGTGGAAAATAAAGTTTGAAGTTGTGTCCACAAAAATAAAGTAGATCTATATTTCAAAAATAAAATTGGAAAGGGGGTATTGGCGCCCGCAGACAAATGGTTTTTAAGGATCAAAAAAGAAATATGGATAAAAATTTAAGTCTTGGAATACACAATGAAGACTGCACAATATGTATTCTCAAGAAAAACAAATGGAGGATAATTAAATCATGATAAAATTATGCTTTTTAGGTGAACGTGGTTAAAAAAGTTTGAAAATTATGTCCACCAAAATAAAGTAGAGCTATATTTTTAAAATAAAAATGGAAAGGGGGTTTTGGCGCCTGCAGGCAAATGATTTCTAAGGATCAAGAAAGAATTTTTGAAAAAATTATGGTCTTAAAATACACAATGAAGACTGCACTATGTATTCCCAAGAAAAATAATAGAAGGATAATTAAATCATGATAAAATTATGTTTTTTAGTGGCAAGAGGAAAATAAAGTTTAATTTTGTGTCCACAAAAATAAAGTATACCTATAATTTTAAAATAAAATTGGAAATGGGGTTTTGGTGAAAGCAGATAAATGATTTTTAAGGATCAAGAACGAAATTTGGAAAAAATTATGGTCTTAAAATAAACATTGAAGACTGCACTATGTATTCCCAAGAAAAATAATAGAAGGGTAATTAAATCATGATAAAATTATGTTTTTTAGATGAACATGGTTAAAAAAGTTTGAAAATAGTGTCCACAAAAATAAAGTAGAGCTATATTTTTAAAATAAAATTGGAAAGGGGGTATTGGCGCCCGCAGGCAAATGGTTTTTAAGGATCAAAAAAGAAATATGGATAAAAATTTAAGTCTTGGAATACACAATGAAGACTGCACATGTATTCTCAAGAAAAACAAAAGGAGGATAATTAAATCATGATAAAATTATGCTTTTTAGGTGAAAGTGGTTAAAAAAGTTTGAAAATTATGTCCACAAAAATAAAGTAGATCTATATTTCAAAAATAAAATTTGAAACGGGGTAATGGCGCCCGCAGGCAAATGGTTTTTAAGGATCAAAAAAGAAATATGGATAAAAAGTTAAGTCTTGGAATACACAATGAAGACTGCACTATGTATTCCCAAGAAAAATAAAAAGAAGGATAATTAAATCATGATAAAATTATGCTTTTTAGATGAACATGGTTAAAAAAGTTTAAAAATTGTGTCCACAAAAATTAAGTAGAGCTATATTACAAAAATAAAATTGGAAATGGGGTATTGGTGCCCGTAGGCATATGATTTTTAAGGTTCAAGAAAGAAATTTGGAAAAAATTATGGTCTTAAAATACACAATGAAGACTGCACTATGTATTCCCAAGAATAATAAATAAAAGATAATTAAATCCTGATAAAATTATGTTTTTTAGTGGCAAGTGGAAAATAAAGTTTATAGTTGTGCCAAAAAAATAAATTAGAGCTATATTTCAAAAATAAAATTTGAAAGGGGGTATCGGCGCCCGTAGGCAAATGGTTTTTAAGGATCAAAAAAAAAATTTGGAAAAAAGTTAAGTCTTGGAATACACAATGAAGACTGCACATGTATTCTCAAGAAATACAAAAGGAGGATAATTAAATCATGATAAAATAATGCTTTTTAGATGAACATGGTTAAAAAAGTTTGAAAATTGTGTCCTCAAAAATTAAGTAGAGCTATATTTCAAAAATAAAATTGGAAAGGTGGTATTTACGAAAGCAGGCAAATGATTTTTAAGGATCAAGAAAGAAAATTGGAAAAATTTATGGTCTTAAAATACACAATGAAGACTGCACTATGTATTCCCAAGAAAAATAAATAAAAGATAATTAAATCCTGATAAAATTATGTTTTTTAGTGGCAAGTGGAAAATAAAGTTTATAGTTGTGCCAAAAAAATAAATTAGAGCTATATTTCAAAAATAAAATTTGAAAGGGGGTATTGGCGCCAGCAGGCAAATGTTTTTTAAGGATCAAAAAGAAATATGGATAAAAAGTTAAGTCTTGGAATACACAATGAAGACTGCACATGTATTCTCATGAAAAACAAAAGGAGGATAATTAAATCATGATAAAATTATGCTTTTTAGTAGCAAGTGGAAAATAAAGTTTGATGTTGTGTCCACAAAAATAAAGTAGATCTATATTTCAAAAATAAAATTGGAAAGGGGGTATTGGCGCCAGCAGGCAAATGGTTTTTAAGGATCAAGAAAGAAAATTGGAAAAATTTATGGTCTTAAAATACAAAATGAAGACTGCACTATGCATTCCCAAGAAAAACAAAAGAAGGATAATTAAATCATGATAAAATTATGCTTTTTAGATGAACATGGTTAAAAAAGTTTGAAAATTGTTTCCACAAAATTAAAGTAGAGCTATATTTTTAAAATAAAAATGGGAAGGGGGTTTTGGCGCCTGCAGGCAAATGATTTTTTAAGGATCAAAAAAGAAATATGAATAAAAAATTAATTCTTGGAATACACAATGAAGACTACACATTTATTCTTAAGAAAAACAAAAGAAGGATAATTAAATCATGATAAAATTATGCTTTTTAGATGAACATGGTTAAAAAAGTTTGAAAATTGTTTCCACAAAAATAAAGTAGAGCTATATTTCAAAAATAAAATTGGAAAGGTGGTATTTACGAAAGCAGGCAAATGATTTTTAAGGATCAAAAAAGAAATTTGGATAAAAAGTTAAGTCTTGGAATACCTAATGAAAACTTCACTGTGTATTCCCAAGAAAAATAAATAAAAGATAATTAAATCATGATAAATTTATGTTTTTTAGATGAACATGGTTAAAAAAAATTGAAAATTGTTACCACAAAAATAAAGTAGAGCTATAGTTTTAAAATAAAAATGGAAAGGGGGTTTTGGCGAAAACAGGTAAATGATTTTTAAGGATCAAAAAAGAAATATGGATAAAAAGTTAAGTCTTGGAATACACAATGAAGACTGTACTATGTATTCCCAAGAAAAATAAATAAAAGATAATTAAATCCTGATAAAATTATGTTTTTTAGTGGCAAGTGGAAAATAAAGTTTATAGTTGTGCCAAAAAAATAAATTAGAGCTATATTTCAAAAATAAAATTTGAAAGGGGGTATTGGCACCAGCAGGCAAATGTTTTTTAAGGATCAAAAAGAAATATGGATAAAAAGTTAAGTCTTGGAATACACAATGAAGACTGCACATGTATTCTCATGAAAAACAAAAGGAGGATAATTAAATCATGATAAAATTATGCTTTTTAGATGAACATGGTTAAAAAAGTTTGAAAATTGTGTCCACAAAAATAAAGTAGAGCTATATTTTTAAAATAAAATTGGAAAGGTGGTATTTACGAAAGCAGGCAAATGATTTTTAAGGATCAAGAAAGAAAATTGGAAAAATTTATGGTCTTAAAATACACAATGAAGACTGCACTATGTATTCTCATGAAAAATAAATAAAAGATAATGAAATCATGAAAAAAATTATGTTTTTTATTGGCAAGTGGAAAATAATATTTAATGTTGTGTCCACAAAAATAAAGTATAGCTATATTACAATAATAAAATTGAAAATGGGGTATTGGTTTTCGTAGGCATATGATTTTTAAGGATCGAGAAAGAAATTTGGAAAAAAATATGGTCTTGGAATACACAATGAAGACTGCACATGTATTCTCAAGTTAAACTAAAGTAGGATAATTAAATCATGATAAAATTATGCTTTTTAGGTGAATGTGGTTAAAAAAGTTTGAAAATTATGTCCACAAAAATAAAGTAGAGCTATATTTTTAAAATAAAAATGGAAAGGGGGTTTTGGCGCCTGCAGGCAAATGATTTTTAAGGATCAAGAAAGTAATTTTGAAAAAATTATGGTCTTAAAATACACAATGAAGACTGCACTATGTATTCCCAAGAAAAATAAATAAAAGATAATTAAATCCTGATAAAATTATGTTTTTTAGTGGCAAGTGGAAAATAAAGTTTATAGTTGTGCCAAAAAAATAAATTAGAGCTATATTTCAAAAATAAAATTTGAAAGGGGGTATTGGCGCCAGCAGGCAAATGTTTTTTAAGGATCAAAAAGAAATATGGATAAAAAGTTAAGTCTTGGAATACACAATGAAGACTGCACATGTATTCTCATGAAAAACAAAAGGAGGATAATTAAATCATGATAAAATTATGCTTTTTAGTAGCAAGTGGAAAATAAAGTTTGATGTTGTGTCCACAAAAATAAAGTAGATCTATATTTCAAAAATAAAATTGGAAAGGGGGTATTGGCGCCAGCAGGCAAATGGTTTTTAAGGATCAAGAAAGAAAATTGGAAAAATTTATGGTCTTAAAATACAAAATGAAGACTGCACTATGCATTCCCAAGAAAAACAAAAGAAGGATAATTAATTCATGATAAAATTATGCTTTTTAGATGAACATGGTTAAAAAAGTTTGAAAATTGTTTCCACAAAATTAAAGTAGAGCTATATTTTTAAAATAAAAATGGGAAGGGGGTTTTGGCGCCTGCAGGCAAATGATTTTTTAAGGATCAAAAAAGAAATATGAATAAAAAATTAATTCTTGGAATACACAATGAAGACTACACATTTATTCTTAAGAAAAACAAAAGAAGGATAATTAAATCATGATAAAATTATGCTTTTTAGATGAACATGGTTAAAAAAGTTTGAAAATTGTTTCCACAAAAATAAAGTAGAGCTATATTTCAAAAATAAAATTGGAAAGGTGGTATTTACGAAAGCAGGCAAATGATTTTTAAGGATCAAAAAAGAAATTTGGATAAAAAGTTAAGTCTTGGAATACCTAATGAAAACTTCACTGTGTATTCCCAAGAAAAATAAATAAAAGATAATTAAATCATGATAAATTTATGTTTTTTAGATGAACATGGTTAAAAAAAATTGAAAATTGTTACCACAAAAATAAAGTAGAGCTATAGTTTTAAAATAAAAATGGAAAGGGGGTTTTGGCGAAAACAGGTAAATGATTTTTAAGGATCAAGAAAGAAAATTGGAAAAATTTATGGTCTTAAAATACAAAATGAAGACTGCACTATGTATTCCCAAGAAAAACAAAAGAAGGATAATTAAATCATGATAAAATTATGCTTTTTAGATGAACATGGTTAAAAAAGTTTGAAAATTGTGTCCACAAAAATAAAGTAGAGCTATATTTTTAAAATAAAATTGGAAAGGTGGTATTTACGAAAGCAGGCAAATGATTTTTAAGGATCAAGAAAGAAAATTGGAAAAAATTATGGTCTTAAAATACACAATGAAGACTACACTATGTATTCCCAAGAAAAATAAATAAAAGATAATTAAATCCTGATAAAATTATGTTTTTTAGTGGCAAGTGGAAAATAAAGTTTATAGTTGTGCCAAAAAAATAAATTAGAGCTATATTTCAAAAATAAAATTTGAAAGGGGGTATTGGCTTCAGCAGGCAAATGGTTTTTAAGGATCAAGAAAGAAAATTGGAAAAATTTATGGTCTTAAAATACAAAATGAAGACTGCACTATGTATTCCCAAGAAAAACAAAAGAAGGATAATTAAATCATGATAAAATTATGCTTTTTAGATGAACATGGTTAAAAAAGTTTGAAAATTGTTTCCACAAAATTAAAGTAGAGCTATATTTTTAAAATAAAAATGGGAAGGGGGTTTTGGCGCCTGCAGGCAAATGATTTTTTAAGGATCAAAAAAGAAATATGGATAAAAATATAAGTCTTGGAATACACAATGAAGACTGTACTATGTATTCCCAAGAAAAATAAATAAAAGATAATTAAATCATGATAAAATTATGTTTTTTAGTAGCAAGTGGAAAATAAAGTTTAAAGTTGTGTCCACAAAAATAAAGTAGAGCTATATTTCAATAATTAAATTATAAGGGGGTATTGGCGCCCGTAGGCATATGATTTTTAAGGATCAAGAAAGAAATTTGGAAAAAAATATGGTCTTAAAATACACAATGAAGACAGCAGTATGTATTCTTAAGAAAACCAAAAGAAGTATAATTGTATAATTTTAAAATCATGATAAAATTATGCTTTTTAGGTGAACATGGTTAAAAAAGTTTAAAAATTGTTACCACAAAAATAAAGTAGAGCTATAGTTTTAAAATAAAAATGGAAAGGGGGTTTTGGTGAAAACAGGTAAATGATTTTTAAGGATCAAAAAAGAAATATGGATAAAAAGTCAAGTCTTGGAATACACAATGAAGACTGCACATGTATTCTCATGAAAAACAAAAGGAGGATAATTAAATCATGATAAAATTATGCTTTTTAGTAGCAAGTGGAAAATAAAGTTTGATGTTGTGTCCACAAAAATAAAGTAGATCTATATTTCAAAAATAAAATTTGAAACGGGGTAATGGCGCCCGCAGGCAAATGGTTTTTAAGGATCAAAAAAGAAATATGGATAAAAAGTTAAGTCTTGGAATACACAATGAAGACTGCACTATGTATTCCCAAGAAAAATAAAAATAAGGATAATTAAATCATGATAAAATTATGCTTTTTAGATGAACATGGTTAAAAAAGTTTAAAAATTGTGTCCACAAAAATTAAGTAGAGCTATATTACAAAAATAAAATTGGAAATGGGGTATTGGTGCCCGTAGGCATATGATTTTTAAGGTTCAAGAAAGAAATTTGGAAAAAATTATGGTCTTAAAATACACAATGAAGACTGCACTATGTATTCCCAAGAAAAATAAATAAAAGATAATTAAATCCTGATAAAATTATGTTTTTTAGTGGCAAGTGGAAAATAAAGTTTATAGTTGTGCCAAAAAAATAAAGTAGATCTATATTTCAAAAATAAGATTGGAAAGGGGGTATCGGCGCCCGTAGGCAAATGGTTTTTAAGGATCAAAAAAAAAAATTGGAAAAAAGTTAAGTCTTGGAATACACAATGAAGACTGCACATGTATTCTCAAGAAATACAAAAGGAGGATAATTAAATCATGATAAAATAATGCTTTTTAGATGAACATGGTTAAAAAAGTTTGAAAATTGTGTCCTCAAAAATTAAGTAGAGCTATATTTCAAAAATAAAATTGGAAAGGTGGTATTTACGAAAGCAGGCAAATGATTTTTAAGGATCAAGAAAGAAAATTGGAAAAATTTATGGTCTTAAAATACACAATGAAGACTGCACTATGTATTCCCATGAAAAATAAATAAAAGATAATGAAATCATGAAAAAAATTATGTTTTTTAGTGGCAAGTGGAAAATAATATTTAATGTTGTGTCCACAAAAATAAAGTATAGCTATATTACAATAATAAAATTGAAAATGGGGTATTGGTTTTCGTAGGCATATGATTTTTAAGGATCGAGAAAGAAATTTGGAAAAAATTATGGTCTTGGAATACACAATGAAGACTGCACATGTATTCTCAAGAAAAACTAAAATAGGATAATTAAATCATGATAAAATTATGCTTTTTAGGTGAATGTGGTTAAAAAAGTTTGAAAATTATGTCCACAAAAATAAAGTAGAGCTATATTTTTAAAATAAAAATGGAAAGGGGGTTTTGGCGCCTGCAGGCAAATGATTTTTAAGGATCAAGAAAGTAATTTTGAAAAAATTATGGTCTTAAAATACACAATGAAGAATGCACTATGTATTCCCAAGAAAAATAAATAAAAGATAATTAAATCCTGATAAAATTATGTTTTTTAGTGGCAAGTGGAAAATAAAGTTTATAGTTGTGCCAAAAAAATAAATTAGAGCTATATTTCAAAAATAAAATTTGAAAGGGGGTATTGGCGCCAGCAGGCAAATGTTTTTTAAGGATCAAAAAGAAATATGGATAAAAAGTTAAGTCTTGGAATACACAATGAAGACTGCACATGTATTCTCATGAAAAACAAAAGGAGGATAATTAAATCATGATAAAATTATGCTTTTTAGTAGCAAGTGGAAAATAAAGTTTGATGTTGTGTCCACAAAAATAAAGTAGATCTATATTTCAAAAATAAAATTGGAAAGGGGGTATTGGCGCCCGCAGGCAAATGGTTTTTAAGGATCAAAAAAGAAATATGGATAAAAAGTTAAGTCTTGGAATACACAATGAAGACTGTACTATGTATTCCCAAGAAAAATAAATAAAAGATAATTAAATCCTGATAAAATTATGTTTTTTAGTGGCAAGTGGAAAATAATGTTTATAGTTGTACCAAAAAAATAAATTAGAGCTATGTTTCAAAAATAAAATTTGAAACGGGGTATTGGCGCCAGCAGGCAAATGGTTTTTAAGGATCAAGAAAGAAAATTGGAAAAATTTATGGTCTTAAAATACAAAATGAAGACTGCACTATGTATTCCCAAGAAAAACAAAAGAAGGATAATTAAATCATGATAAAATTATGCTTTTTAGATGAACATGGTTAAAAAAGTTTGAAAATTGTTTCCACAAAATTAAAGTAGAGCTATATTTTTAAAATAAAAATGGGAAGGAGGTTTTGGCACCTGCAGGCAAATGATTTTTTAAGGATCAAAAAAGAAATATGAATAAAAAATTAATTCTTGGAATACACAATGAAGACTACACATTTATTCTTAAGAAAAACAAAAGAAGGATAATTAAATCATGATAAAATTATGCTTTTTAGATGAACATGGTTAAAAAAGTTTGAAAATTGTGTCCACAAAAATTAAGTAGAGCTATATTACAAAAATAAAATTGGAAATGGGGTATTGGTGCCCGTAGGCATATGATTTTTAAGGATCAAAAAAGAAATATGGATAAAAAGTCAAGTCTTGGAATACACAACGAAGACTGTACTATGTATTCCCAAGATAAATAAATAAAAGATAATTAAATCCTGATAAAATTATGTTTTTTAGTGGAAAGTGGAAAATAAAGTTTAATTTTGTGTCCACAAAAATAAAGTATACCTATATTTTTAAAATAAAATTGGAAAGGGGGTTTTGGCGAAAGCAGATAAATGATTTTTAAGGATCAAGAACGAAATTTGGAAAAAATTATGGTCTTAAAATACACATTGAAGACTGCACTATGTATTCCCAAGAAAAATAAATAAAAGATAATTAAATCATGATAAAATTATGTTTTTTAGCAGCAAGTGGAAAATAAAGTTTGAAGTTGTGTCCACAAAAATAAAGTAGATCTATATTTCAAAAATAAAATTGGAAAGGGGGTATTGGCGCCCGCAGGCAAATGGTTTTTAAGGATCAAAAAAGAAATATGGATAAAAATTTAAGTCTTGGAATACACAATGAAGACTCCACTATGTATTCCCAAGAAAAACAAAAGAAGGATAATTAAATCATGATAAAATTATGCTTTTTAGGTGAAAGTGGTTAAAAAAGTTTGAAAATTGTGTCCACAAAAATAAAGTAGATTTATATATTTTTAAAATAAAATTGAAAAGGGGGTATTGGCGAAAACAGGTAAATGATTTTTAAGGATCAAGAACTAAATTTGGACAAATGTTATGGTCTTAAAATACACATTGAAGACTGCACTATGTATTCCCAAGAAAAATAAATAAAAGATAATTAAATCATGATAAAATTATGTTTTTTAGTAGCAAGTGGAAAATAAATTTTGAAGTTGTGTCCACAAAAATAAAGTAGATCTATATTTCAAAAATAAAATTGGAAAGGGGGTATTGGCGCCCGCAGGCAAATGGTTTTTAAGGATCAAAAAAGAAATATGGATAAAAATTTAAGTCTTGGAATACACAATGAAGACTGCACATGTATTCTCAAGAAAAACAAAAGGAGGATAATTAAATCATGATAAAATTATGCTTTTTAGGTGAAAGTGGTTAAAAAAGTTTGAAAATTATGTCCACAAAAATAAAGTAGAGCTATATTTTTAAAATAAAAATGGAAAGGGGGTTTTGGCGCCTGCAGGCAAATGGTTTTTAAGGATCAAAAAAGAAATTTGGATAAAAATTTAAGTCTTGGAATACACAATGAAGACTGCACATGTATTCCCAAGAAAAATAAATAAAAGATAATTAAATCATGATAAAATTATGTTTTTTAGTAGCAAGTGGAAAATAAAGTTTAAAGTTGTGTCCACAAAAATAAAGTAGAGCTATATTTCAATAATTAAATTATAAGGGGGTATTGGCGCCCGTAGGCATATGATTTTTAAGGATCAAGAAAGAAATTTGGAAAAAATTATGGTCTTAAAATACACAATGAAGACAGCAGTATGTATTCTTAAGAAAACCAAAAGAAGTATAATTGTATAATTTTAAAATCATGATAAAATTATGCTTTTTAGGTGAACATGGTTAAAAAGTTTAAAAATTGTTACCACAAAAATAAAGTAGAGCTATAGTTTTAAAATAAATATGGAAAGGGGGTTTTGGCGAAAACAGGTAAATGATTTTAAAGGATCAAAAAAGAAATATGGATAAAAAGTCAAGTCTTGGAATACACAATGAAGACTGTACTATGTATTCCCAAGAAAAATAAATAAAAGATAATTAAATCCTGATAAAATTATGTTTTTTAGTGGCAAGTGGAAAATAATATTTAATGTTGTGTCCACAAAAATAAAGTATAGCTATATTACAATAATAAAATTGAAAATGGGGTATTGGTTTTCGTAGGCATATGATTTTTAAGGATCGAGAAAGAAATTTGGAAAAAAATATGGTCTTGGAATACACAATGAAGACTGCACATGTATTCTCAAGAAAAACTAAAGTAGGATAATTAAATCATGATAAAATTATGCTTTTTAGGTGAATGTGGTTAAAAAAGTTTGAAAATTATGTCCACAAAAATAAAGTAGAGCTATATTTTTAAAATAAAAATGGAAAGGGGGTTTTGGCGCCTGCAGGCAAATGATTTTTAAGGATCAAGAAAGTAATTTTGAAAAAATTATGGTCTTAAAATACACAATGAAGACTGCACTATGTATTCCCAAGAAAAATAAATAAAAGATAATTAAATCCTGATAAAATTATGTTTTTTGGTGGCAAGTGGAAAATAAAGTTTATAGTTGTGCCAAAAAAATAAATTAGAGCTATATTTCAAAAATAAAATTTGAAAGGGGGTATTGGCGCCAGCAGGCAAATGTTTTTTAAGGATCAAAAAGAAATATGGATAAAAAGTTAAGTCTTGGAATACACAATGAAGACTACACATTTATTCTTAAGAAAAACAAAAGAAGGATAATTAAATCATGATAAAATTATGCTTTTTAGATGAACATGGTTAAAAAAGTTTGAAAATTGTTTCCACAAAAATAAAGTAGAGCTATATTTCAAAAATAAAATTGGAAAGGTGGTATTTACGAAAGCAGGCAAATGATTTTTAAGGATCAAAAAAGAAATTTGGATAAAAAGTTAAGTCTTGGAATACCTAATGAAGACTTCACTGTGTATTCCCAAGAAAAATAAATAAAAGATAATTAAATCCTGATAAAATTATGTTTTTTAGTGGCAAGTGGAAAATAAAGTTTATAGTTGTGCCAAAAAAATAAATTAGAGCTATATTTCAAAAATAAAATTTGAAAGGGGGTATTGGCTTCAGCAGGCAAATGTCTTTTAAGGATCAAAAAGAAATATGGATAAAAAGTTAAGTCTTGGAATACACAATGAAGACTGCACATGTATTCTCATGAAAAACAAAAGGAGGATAATTAAATCATGATAAAATTATGCTTTTTAGTAGCAAGTGGAAAATAAAGTTTGATGTTGTGTCCACAAAAATAAATTAGAGCTATATTTCAAAAATAAAATTGGAAAGGGGGTATTGGCGCCCGCAGGCAAATGTTTTTTAAGGATCAAAAAGAAATATGGATAAAAAGTTAAGTCTTGGAATACACAATGAAGACTGCACATGTATTCTCATGAAAAACAAAAGGAGGATAATTAAATCATGATAAAATTATGCTTTTTAGTAGCAAGTGGAAAATAAAGTTTGATGTTGTGTCCACAAAAATAAAGTAGATCTATATTTCAAAAATAAAATTGGAAAGGGGGTATTGGCGCCAGCAGGCAAATGGTTTTTAAGGATCAAGAAAGAAAATTGGAAAAATTTATGGTCTTAAAATACAAAATGAAGACTGCACTATGCATTCCCAAGAAAAACAAAAGAAGGATAATTAAATCATGATAAAATTATGCTTTTTAGATGAACATGGTTAAAAAAGTTTGAAAATTGTTTCCACAAAATTAAAGTAGAGCTATATTTTTAAAATAAAAATGGGAAGGGGGTTTTGGCGCCTGCAGGCAAATGATTTTTTAAGGATCAAAAAAGAAATATGAATAAAAAATTAATTCTTGGAATACACAATGAAGACTACACATTTATTCTTAAGAAAAACAAAAGAAGGATAATTAAATCATGATAAAATTATGCTTTTTAGATGAACATGGTTAAAAAAGTTTGAAAATTGTTTCCACAAAAATAAAGTAGAGCTATATTTCAAAAATAAAATTGGAAAGGTGGTATTTACGAAAGCAGGCAAATGATTTTTAAGGATCAAAAAAGAAATTTGGATAAAAAGTTAAGTCTTGGAATACCTAATGAAGACTTCACTGTGTATTCCCAAGAAAAATAAATAAAAGATAATTAAATCATGATAAATTTATGTTTTTTAGATGAACATGGTTAAAAAAGTTTGAAAATTGTTACCACAAAAATAAAGTAGAGCTATAGTTTTAAAATAAAAATGGAAAGGGGGTTTTGGCGAAAACAGGTAAATGATTTTTAAGGATCAAAAAAGAAATATGGATAAAAAGTTAAGTCTTGGAATACACAATGAAGACTGTACTATGTATTCCCAAGAAAAATAAATAAAAGATAATTAAATCCTGATAAAATTATGTTTTTTAGTGGCAAGTGGAAAATAAAGTTTATAGTTGTGCCAAAAAAATAAAGTAGATCTATATTTCAAAAATAAGATTGGAAAGGGGGTATTTACGAAAGCAGGCAAATGATTTTTAAGGATCAAGAAAGAAAATTGGAAAAATGTATGGTCTTAAAATACACAATGAAGACTGCACTATGTATTCCCATGAAAAATAAATAAAAGATAATGAAATCATGAAAAAAATTATGTTTTTTAGTGGCAAGTGGAAAATAATATTTAATGTTGTGTCCACAAAAATAAAGTATAGCTATATTACAATAATAAAATTGAAAATGGGGTATTGGTTTTCGTAGGCATATGATTTTTAAGGATCGAGAAAGAAATTTGGAAAAAATTATGGTCTTGGAATACACAATGAAGACTGCAGTATGTATTCTCGAGAAAAACAAAAGGAGGATAATTAAATCATGATAAAATTATGCTTTTTAGGGGAACGTGGTTAAAAAAGTTTGAAAATTATGTCCACAAAAATAAAGTAGAGCTATATTTTTAAAATAAAAATGGAAAGGGGGTTTTGGCGCCTGCAGGCAAATGATTTTTAAGGATCAAGAAAGTAATTTTGAAAAAATTATGGTCTTAAAATACACAATGAAGACTGCACTATGTATTCCCTAGAAAAATAAATAAAAGACAACTAAATCGTGATAAAATTATGTTTTTTAGTGGCAAGTGGAAAATAAAATTTAATGTTGTGTCCACAAAAATTAAGTATAGCTATATTACAAAAATAAAATTGGAAATGGGGTATTGGTGCCCGCAGGCATATGGTTTTTAAGGATCAAAAAAGAAATTTGGAAAAAAATTTAAGTCTTGGAATACACAATGAAGACTCCACTATGTATTCCCAAGAAAAATAATAGAAGGATAATTAAATCATGATAAAATTATGTTTTTTAGATGAACATGGTTAAAAAAGTTTGAAAATAGTGTCCACAAAAATAAAGTAGAGCTATATTTTTAAAATAAAAATGGAAAGGGGTTTTGGCGCCTGCAGGCAAATGATTTTTAAGGATCAAAAAAGAAATATGGATAAAAAGTTAAGTCTTGGAATACACAATGAAGACTGTACTATGTATTCCCAAGAAAAATAAATAAAAGATAATTAAATCCTGATAAAATTATGTTTTTTAGTGGCAAGTGGAAAATAAAGTTTATAGTTGTGCCAAAAAAATAAAGTAGAGATATATTTCAAAAATAAAATTTGAAACGGGGTATTGGTGCCAGCAGGCAAATGGTTTTTAAGGATCAAGAAAGAAAATTGGAAAAATTTATGGTCTTAAAATACACAATGGAGACTGCACTATGTATTCCCATGAAAAATAAATAAAAGATAATTAAATCATGAAAAAAATTATGTTTTTTAGTGGCAAGTGGAAAATAATATTTAATGTTGTGTCCACAAAAATAAAGTATAGCTATATTACAAAAATAAAATTGGAAAGGGGTAATTGCGCCCGCAGGCAAATGGTTTTTAAGGATCAAAAAAGAAATTTGGAAAAAAAGTTAAGTCTTGGAATACACAATGAAGACTGCACTATGTATTCCCAAGAAAAACAAAAGAAGGATAATTAAATCATGATAAAATTATGCTTTCTAGATGAACATGGTTAAAATAGTTTGAAAATAGTGTCCACAAAAATAAAGTAGAGCTATATTTTTAAAATAAAATTGAAAAGGGGGTATTGGCGAAAACAGGTAAATGATTTTTAAGGATCAAGAACTAAATTTGGACAAATGTTATGGTCTTAAAATACACAATGAAGACTGCACATGTATTCTTAAGAAAAACAAAAGAAGGAGAATTAAATCATGATAAAATTATGCTTTTTAGATGAACATGGTTAAAAAAGTTTGAAAATTGTTTCCACAAAATTAAAGTAGAGCTATATTTTTAAAATAAAAATGGAAAGGGGGTTTTGGCGCCTGCAGGCAAATGATTTTTTAAGGATCAAAAAAGAAATATGAATAAAAAATTAATTCTTGGAATACACAATGAAGACTACACATTTATTCTTAAGAAAAACAAAAGAAGGATAATTAAATCCTGATAAAATTATGCTTTTTAGATGAACATGGTTAAAAAAGTTTGAAAATTGTGTTCACAAAAATTAAGTAGAGCTATATTACAAAAATAAAATTGGAAATGGGGTATTGGTGCCCGTAGGCATATGATTTTTAAGGATCAAGAAAGAAATTTGGAAAAAATTATGGTCTTAAAATACACAATGAAGACTGCACTATGTATTCCCAAGAAAAATAAATAAAAGATAATTAAGTCATGATAAAATAATGCTTTTTAGATGAACTTGGTTAAAAAAGTTTGAAAATTGTTTCCACAAAAATAAAGTAGAGCTATATTTTTAAAATAAAAATGGATAGGGGGTTTTGGCGCCTGCAGGCAAATGATTTTTAAGGATCAAAAAAGAAATATGGATAAAAAGTTAAGTCTTGGAATACACAACGAAGACTGTACTATGTATTCCCATGAAAAATAAATAAAAGATAATGAAATCATGAAAAAAATTATGTTTTTTAGTGGCAAGTGGAAAATAATATTTAATGTTGTGTCCACAAAAATAAAGTATAGCTATATTACAATAATAAAATTGAAAATGGGGTATTGGTGCCCGTAAGCATATGATTTTTAAGGATCGAGAAAGAAATTTGGAAAAAATTATGGTCTTGGAATATACAATGAAGACTGCACATGTATTCTCAAGAAAAACAAAAGGAGGATAATTAAATCATGATAAAATTATGCTTTTTAGGTGAATGTGGTTAAAAAAGTTTGAAAATTATGTCCACAAAAATAAAGTAGAGCTATATTTTTAAAATAAAAATGGAAAGGGGGTTTTGGCGCCTGCAGGCAAATGATTTTTAAGGATCAAGAAAGTAATTTTGAAAAAATAATGGTCTTAAAATACACAATGAAGACTGCACTATGTATTCCCAAGAAAAATAAATAAAAGATAATTAAATCATGATAAAATTATGTTTTTTAGTAGCAAGTGGAAAATAAAGTTTGAAGTTGTGTCCACAAAAATAAAGTAGATCTATATTTCAAAAATAAAATTGGAAAGGGGGTATTGGCGCCCGCAGGCAAATGGTTTTTAAGGATCAAAAAAGAAATATGGATAAAAATTTAAGTCTTGGAATACACAATGAAGACTCCACTATGTATTCCCAAGAAAAATAATAGAAGGATAATTAAATCATGATAAAATTATGTTTTTTAGATGAACATGGTTAAAAAAGTTTGAAAATAGTGTCCACAAAAATAAAGTAGAGCTATATTTTCAAAATAAAATTGAAAATGGGGTATTGGCGAAAACAGGTAAATGATTTTTAAGGATCAAGAACTAAATTTGGACAAATTTTATGGTCTTAAAATACACAAAGAAGACTGCACTATGTATTCCCAAGAAAAATAAATAAAAGACAACTAAATTGTGATAAAATTATGTTTTTTAGTGGCAAAGGGAAAATAAAGTTTAAAGTTGTGTCCACAAAAATAAAGTAGAGCTATATTTCAAAAATAAAATTGGAAAGGGGGTATTGGCGCCCGCAGGCAAATGGTTTTTAAGGATCAAAAAAAAATTTGGAAAAAAAATTAAGTCTTAGAACACACAATGAAGACTGCACATGTATTCTTAAGAAAAACAAAAGAAGGATAATTAAATCATGATAAAATTATGCTTTCTAGATGAACATGGTTTAAAAAGTTTGAAAATTGTTTCCACAAAAATAAAGTAGAGCTATATTTCAAAAATAAAATTGGAAAGGTGGTATTTACGAAAGCAGGCAAATGATTTTTAAGGATCAAAAAAGAAATTTGGATAAAAAGTTAAGTCTTGGAATACCTAATGAAGACTTCACTGTGTATTCCCAAGAAAAATAAATAAAAGATAATTAAAACATGATAAATTTATGTTTTTTAGATGAACATGGTTAAAAAAGTTTGAAAATTGTTACCACAAAAATAAAGTAGAGCTATAGTTTTAAAATAAAAATGGAAAGGGGGTTTTGGCGAAAACAGGTAAATGATTTTTAAGGATCAAAAAAGAAATATGGATAAAAAGTTAAGTCTTGGAATACACAATGAAGACTGTACTATGTATTCCCAAGAAAAATAAATAAAAGATAATTAAATCCTGATAAAATTATGTTTTTTAGTGGCAAGTGGAAAATAAAGTTTATAGTTGTGCCAAAAAAATAAATTAGAGCTATATTTCAAAAATAAAATTTGAAAGGGGGTATTGGCGCCAGCAGGCAAACGTTTTTTAAGGATCAAAAAGAAATATGGATAAAAAGTTAAGTCTTGGAATACACAATGAAGACTGCACATGTATTCTCATGAAAAACAAAAGGAGGATAATTAAATCATGATAAAATTATGCTTTTTAGATTAACATGGTTAAAAAAGTTTGAAAATTGTGTCCACAAAAATAAAGTAGAGCTATATTTTTAAAATAAAATTGGAAAGGTGGTATTTACGAAAGCAGGCAAATGATTTTTAAGGATCAAGAAAGAAAATTGGAAAAAATTATGGTCTTAAAATACACAATGAAGACTACACTATGTATTCCCAAGATAAAATAAATAAAAGATAATTAAATCCTGATAAAATTATGTTTTTTAGTGGCAAGTTGAAAATAAAGTTTATAGTTGTGCCAAAAAAATAAATTAGAGCTATATTTCAAAAATAAAATTTGAAAGGGGGTATTGGCGCCAGCAGGCAAATGTTTTTTAAGGATCAAAAAGAAATATGGATAAAAAGTTAATTCTTGGAATACACAATGAAGACTCCACTATGTATTCCCAAGAAAAATAATAGAAGGATAATTAAATCATGATAAAATTATGTTTTTTAGATGAACATGGTTAAAAAAGTTTGAAAATAGTGTCCACAAAAATAAAGTAGAGCTATATTTTTAAAATAAAAATGGAAAGGGGTTTTGGCGCCTGCAGGCAAATGATTTTTAAGGATCAAAAAAGAAATATGGATAAAAAGTTAAGTCTTGGAATACACAATGAAGACTGTACTATGTATTCCCAAGAAAAATAAATAAAAGATAATTAAATCCTGATAAAATTATGTTTTTTAGTGGCAAGTGGAAAATAAAGTTTATAGTTGTGCCAAAAAAATAAAGTAGAGATATATTTCAAAAATAAAATTTGAAACGGGGTATTGGTGCCAGCAGGCAAATGGTTTTTAAGGATCAAGAAAGAAAATTGGAAAAATTTATGGTCTTAAAATACACAATGGAGACTGCACTATGTATTCCCATGAAAAATAAATAAAAGATAATTAAATCATGACAAAATTATGTTTTTTAGATGAACATGGTTAAAAAAAGTTTGAAAATTGTGTCCACAAAAATAAAGTAGATCTATATTTTTAAAATAAAAATGGAGAGGGGTATTGGCGCCAGCAGGCATATGGTTTTTAAGGATCAAAAAAGAAATTTGGAAAAAAAATTAAGTCTTGGAATACACAATGAAGACTGCACATGTATTCTTAAGAAAAACAAAAGAAGGATAATTAAATCATGATAAAATTATGCTTTCTAGATGAACATGGTTAAAAAAGTTTGAAAATTGTTTCCACAAAAATAAAGTAGAGCTATATTTTTAAAATAAAAATGGAAAGGGGGTTTTGGCGCCTGCGGGCAAATGATTTTTAAGGATCAAAAAAGAAATTTGTAAAAAATTATGGTCTTAAAATACACAATGAAGACTGCACATGTATTCCCAAGAAAAATAAATAAAAGATAATTAAATCATGATAAAATTATGTTTTTTAGTAGCAAGTGGAAAATAAAGTTTAAAGTTGTGTCCACAAAAATAAAGTAGAGCTATATTTCAATAATTAAATTATAAGGGGGTATTGGCGCCCGTAGGCATATGATTTTTAAGGATCAAGAAAGAAATTTGGAAAAAATTATGGTCTTAAAATACACAATGAAGACAGCAGTATGTATTCTTAAGAAAACCAAAAGAAGTATAATTGTATAATTTTAAAATCATGATAAAATTATGCTTTTTAGGTGAACATGGTTAAAAAGTTTAAAAATTGTTACCACAAAAATAAAGTAGAGCTATAGTTTTAAAATAAATATGGAAAGGGGGTTTTGGCGAAAACAGGTAAATGATTTTAAAGGATCAAAAAAGAAATATGGATAAAAAGTCAAGTCTTGGAATACACAATGAAGACTGTACTATGTATTCCCAAGAAAAATAAATAAAAGATAATTAAATCCTGATAAAATTATGTTTTTTAGTGGCAAGTGGAAAATAATATTTAATGTTGTGTCCACAAAAATAAAGTATAGCTATATTACAATAATAAAATTGAAAATGGGGTATTGGTTTTCGTAGGCATATGATTTTTAAGGATCGAGAAAGAAATTTGGAAAAAAATATGGTCTTGGAATACACAATGAAGACTGCACATGTATTCTCAAGAAAAACTAAAGTAGGATAATTAAATCATGATAAAATTATGCTTTTTAGGTGAATGTGGTTAAAAAAGTTTGAAAATTATGTCCACAAAAATAAAGTAGAGCTATATTTTTAAAATAAAAATGGAAAGGGGGTTTTGGCGCCTGCAGGCAAATGATTTTTAAGGATCAAGAAAGTAATTTTGAAAAAATTATGGTCTTAAAATACACAATGAAGACTGCACTATGTATTCCCAAGAAAAATAAATAAAAGATAATTAAATCCTGATAAAATTATGTTTTTTGGTGGCAAGTGGAAAATAAAGTTTATAGTTGTGCCAAAAAAATAAATTAGAGCTATATTTCAAAAATAAAATTTGAAAGGGGGTATTGGCGCCACTAGGCAAATGTTTTTTAAGGATCAAAAAGAAATATGGATAAAAAGTTAAGTCTTGGAATACACAATGAAGACTACACATTTATTCTTAAGAAAAACAAAAGAAGGATAATTAAATCATGATAAAATTATGCTTTTTAGATGAACATGGTTAAAAAAGTTTGAAAATTGTTTCCACAAAAATAAAGTAGAGCTATATTTCAAAAATAAAATTGGAAAGGTGGTATTTACGAAAGCAGGCAAATGATTTTTAAGGATCAAAAAAGAAATTTGGATAAAAAGTTAAGTCTTGGAATACCTAATGAAGACTTCACTGTGTATTCCCAAGAAAAATAAATAAAAGATAATTAAATCCTGATAAAATTATGTTTTTTAGTGGCAAGTGGAAAATAAAGTTTATAGTTGTGCCAAAAAAATAAATTAGAGCTATATTTCAAAAATAAAATTTGAAAGGGGGTATTGGCTTCAGCAGGCAAATGTCTTTTAAGGATCAAAAAGAAATATGGATAAAAAGTTAAGTCTTGGAATACACAATGAAGACTGCACATGTATTCTCATGAAAAACAAAAGGAGGATAATTAAATCATGATAAAATTATGCTTTTTAGTAGCAAGTGGAAAATAAAGTTTGATGTTGTGTCCACAAAAATAAATTAGAGCTATATTTCAAAAATAAAATTGGAAAGGGGGTATTGGCGCCCGCAGGCAAATGTTTTTTAAGGATCAAAAAGAAATATGGATAAAAAGTTAAGTCTTGGAATACACAATGAAGACTGCACATGTATTCTCATGAAAAACAAAAGGAGGATAATTAAATCATGATGAAATTATGCTTTTTAGTAGCAAGTGGAAAATAAAGTTTGATGTTGTGTCCACAAAAATAAAGTAGATCTATATTTCAAAAATAAAATTGGAAAGGGGGTATTGGCGCCAGCAGGCAAATGGTTTTTAAGGATCAAGAAAGAAAATTGGAAAAATTTATGGTCTTAAAATACAAAATGAAGACTGCACTATGCATTCCCAAGAAAAACAAAAGAAGGATAATTAAATCATGATAAAATTATGCTTTTTAGATGAACATGGTTAAAAAAGTTTGAAAATTGTTTCCACAAAATTAAAGTAGAGCTATATTTTTAAAATAAAAATGGGAAGGGGGTTTTGGCGCCTGCAGGCAAATGATTTTTTAAGGATCAAAAAAGAAATATGAATAAAAAATTAATTCTTGGAATACACAATGAAGACTACACATTTATTCTTAAGAAAAACAAAAGAAGGATAATTAAATCATGATAAAATTATGCTTTTTAGATGAACATGGTTAAAAAAGTTTGAAAATTGTTTCCACAAAAATAAAGTAGAGCTATATTTCAAAAATAAAATTGGAAAGGTGGTATTTACGAAAGCAGGCAAATGATTTTTAAGGATCAAAAAAGAAATTTGGATAAAAAGTTAAGTCTTGGAATACCTAATGAAGACTTCACTGTGTATTCCCAAGAAAAATAAATAAAAGATAATTAAATCATGATAAATTTATGTTTTTTAGATGAACATGGTTAAAAAAGTTTGAAAATTGTTACCACAAAAATAAAGTAGAGCTATAGTTTTAAAATAAAAATGGAAAGGGGGTTTTGGCGAAAACAGGTAAATGATTTTTAAGGATCAAAAAAGAAATATGGACAAAAAGTTAAGTCTTGGAATACACAATGAAGACTGTACTATGTATTCCCAAGAAAAATAAATAAAAGATAATTAAATCCTGATAAAATTATGTTTTTTAGTGGCAAGTGGAAAATAAAGTTTATAGTTGTGCCAAAAAAATAAAGTAGATCTATATTTCAAAAATAAGATTGGATAGGGGGTATTTACGAAAGCAGGCAAATGATTTTTAAGGATCAAGAAAGAAAATTGGAAAAATGTATGGTCTTAAAATACACAATGAAGACTGCACTATGTATTCCCATGAAAAATAAATAAAAGATAATTAAATCCTGATAAAATTATGTTTTTTAGTGGCAAGTGGAAAATAATATTTAATGTTGTGTCCACAAAAATAAAGTATAGCTATATTACAATAATAAAATTGAAAATGGGGTATTGGTTTTCGTAGGCATATGATTTTTAAGGATCGAGAAAGAAATTTGGAAAAAAATATGGTCTTGGAATACACAATGAAGACTGCACATGTATTCTCAAGAAAAACTAAAGTAGGATAATTAAATCATGATAAAATTATGCTTTTTAGGTGAATGTGGTTAAAAAAGTTTGAAAATAGTGTCCACAAAAATAAAGTAGAGCTATATTTTTAAAATAAAAATGGAAAGGGGTTTTGGCGCCTGCAGGCAAATGATTTTTAAGGATCAAAAAAGAAATATGGATAAAAAGTTAAGTCTTGGAATACACAATGAAGACTGTACTATGTATTCCCAAGAAAAATAAATAAAAGATAATTAAATCCTGATAAAATTATGTTTTTTAGTGGCAAGTGGAAAATAAAGTTTATAGTTGTGCCAAAAAAATAAAGTAGAGATATATTTCAAAAATAAAATTTGAAACGGGGTATTGGTTTCAGCAGGCAAATGGTTTTTAAGGATCAAGAAAGAAAATTGGAAAAATTTATGGTCTTAAAATACACAATGGAGACTGCACTATGTATTCCCATGAAAAATAAATAAAAGATAATTAAATCATGAAAAAAATTATGTTTTTTAGTGGCAAGTGGAAAATAATATTTAATGTTGTGTCCACAAAAATAAAGTATAGCTATATTACAAAAATAAAATTGGAAAGGGGTAATTGCGCCCGCAGGCAAATGGTTTTTAAGGATCAAAAAAGAAATTTGGAAAAAAAGTTAAGTCTTGGAATACACAATGAAGACTGCACTATGTATTCCCAAGAAAAACAAAAGAAGGATAATTAAATCATGATAAAATTATGCTTTCTAGATGAACATGGTTAAAATAGTTTGAAAATAGTGTCCACAAAAATAAAGTAGAGCTATATTTTTAAAATAAAATTGAAAAGGGGGTATTGGCGAAAACAGGTAAATGATTTTTAAGGATCAAGAACTAAATTTGGACAAATGTTATGGTCTTAAAATACACAATGAAGACTGCACATGTATTCTTAAGAAAAACAAAAGAAGGAGAATTAAATCATGATAAAATTATGCTTTTTAGATGAACATGGTTAAAAAAGTTTGAAAATTGTTTCCACAAAATTAAAGTAGAGCTATATTTTTAAAATAAAAATGGAAAGGGGGTTTTGGCGCCTGCAGGCAAATGATTTTTTAAGGATCAAAAAAGAAATATGAATAAAAAATTAATTCTTGGAATACACAATGAAGACTACACATTTATTCTTAAGAAAAACAAAAGAAGGATAATTAAATCCTGATAAAATTATGCTTTTTAGATGAACATGGTTAAAAAAGTTTGAAAATTGTGTTCACAAAAATTAAGTAGAGCTATATTACAAAAATAAAATTGGAAATGGGGTATTGGTGCCCGTAGGCATATGATTTTTAAGGATCAAGAAAGAAATTTGGAAAAAATTATGGTCTTAAAATACACAATGAAGACTGCACTATGTATTCCCAAGAAAAATAAATAAAAGATAATTAAGTCATGATAAAATAATGCTTTTTAGATGAACTTGGTTAAAAAAGTTTGAAAATTGTTTCCACAAAAATAAAGTAGAGCTATATTTTTAAAATAAAAATGGATAGGGGGTTTTGGCGCCTGCAGGCAAATGATTTTTAAGGATCAAAAAAGAAATATGGATAAAAAGTTAAGTCTTGGAATACACAACGAAGACTGTACTATGTATTCCCATGAAAAATAAATAAAAGATAATGAAATCATGAAAAAAATTATGTTTTTTAGTGGCAAGTGGAAAATAATATTTAATGTTGTGTCCACAAAAATAAAGTATAGCTATATTACAATAATAAAATTGAAAATGGGGTATTGGTGCCCGTAAGCATATGATTTTTAAGGATCGAGAAAGAAATTTGGAAAAAATTATGGTCTTGGAATATACAATGAAGACTGCACATGTATTCTCAAGAAAAACAAAAGGAGGATAATTAAATCATGATAAAATTATGCTTTTTAGGTGAATGTGGTTAAAAAAGTTTGAAAATTATGTCCACAAAAATAAAGTAGAGCTATATTTTTAAAATAAAAATGGAAAGGGGGTTTTGGCGCCTGCAGGCAAATGATTTTTAAGGATCAAGAAAGTAATTTTGAAAAAATAATGGTCTTAAAATACACAATGAAGACTGCACTATGTATTCCCAAGAAAAATAAATAAAAGATAATTAAATCATGATAAAATTATGTTTTTTAGTAGCAAGTGGAAAATAAAGTTTGAAGTTGTGTCCACAAAAATAAAGTAGATCTATATTTCAAAAATAAAATTGGAAAGGGGGTATTGGCGCCCGCAGGCAAATGGTTTTTAAGGATCAAAAAAGAAATATGGATAAAAATTTAAGTCTTGGAATACACAATGAAGACTCCACTATGTATTCCCAAGAAAAATAATAGAAGGATAATTAAATCATGATAAAATTATGTTTTTTAGATGAACATGGTTAAAAAAGTTTGAAAATAGTGTCCACAAAAATAAAGTAGAGCTATATTTTCAAAATAAAATTGAAAATGGGGTATTGGCGAAAACAGGTAAATGATTTTTAAGGATCAAGAACTAAATTTGGACAAATTTTATGGTCTTAAAATACACAAAGAAGACTGCACTATGTATTCCCAAGAAAAATAAATAAAAGACAACTAAATTGTGATAAAATTATGTTTTTTAGTGGCAAAGGGAAAATAAAGTTTAAAGTTGTGTCCACAAAAATAAAGTAGAGCTATATTTCAAAAATAAAATTGGAAAGGGGGTATTGGCGCCCGCAGGCAAATGGTTTTTAAGGATCAAAAAAAAATTTGGAAAAAAAATTAAGTCTTAGAACACACAATGAAGACTGCACATGTATTCTTAAGAAAAACAAAAGAAGGATAATTAAATCATGATAAAATTATGCTTTCTAGATGAACATGGTTTAAAAAGTTTGAAAATTGTTTCCACAAAAATAAAGTAGAGCTATATTTCAAAAATAAAATTGGAAAGGTGGTATTTACGAAAGCAGGCAAATGATTTTTAAGGATCAAAAAAGAAATTTGGATAAAAAGTTAAGTCTTGGAATACCTAATGAAGACTTCACTGTGTATTCCCAAGAAAAATAAATAAAAGATAATTAAAACATGATAAATTTATGTTTTTTAGATGAACATGGTTAAAAAAGTTTGAAAATTGTTACCACAAAAATAAAGTAGAGCTATAGTTTTAAAATAAAAATGGAAAGGGGGTTTTGGCGAAAACAGGTAAATGATTTTTAAGGATCAAAAAAGAAATATGGATAAAAAGTTAAGTCTTGGAATACACAATGAAGACTGTACTATGTATTCCCAAGAAAAATAAATAAAAGATAATTAAATCCTGATAAAATTATGTTTTTTAGTGGCAAGTGGAAAATAAAGTTTATAGTTGTGCCAAAAAAATAAATTAGAGCTATATTTCAAAAATAAAATTTGAAAGGGGGTATTGGCGCCAGCAGGCAAACGTTTTTTAAGGATCAAAAAGAAATATGGATAAAAAGTTAAGTCTTGGAATACACAATGAAGACTGCACATGTATTCTCATGAAAAACAAAAGGAGGATAATTAAATCATGATAAAATTATGCTTTTTAGATTAACATGGTTAAAAAAGTTTGAAAATTGTGTCCACAAAAATAAAGTAGAGCTATATTTTTAAAATAAAATTGGAAAGGTGGTATTTACGAAAGCAGGCAAATGATTTTTAAGGATCAAGAAAGAAAATTGGAAAAAATTATGGTCTTAAAATACACAATGAAGACTACACTATGTATTCCCAAGATAAAATAAATAAAAGATAATTAAATCCTGATAAAATTATGTTTTTTAGTGGCAGGTTGAAAATAAAGTTTATAGTTGTGCCAAAAAAATAAATTAGAGCTATATTTCAAAAATAAAATTTGAAAGGGGGTATTGGCGCCAGCAGGCAAATGTTTTTTAAGGATCAAAAAGAAATATGGATAAAAAGTTAATTCTTGGAATACACAATGAAGACTCCACTATGTATTCCCAAGAAAAATAATAGAAGGATAATTAAATCATGATAAAATTATGTTTTTTAGATGAACATGGTTAAAAAAGTTTGAAAATAGTGTCCACAAAAATAAAGTAGAGCTATATTTTTAAAATAAAAATGGAAAGGGGTTTTGGCGCCTGCAGGCAAATGATTTTTAAGGATCAAAAAAGAAATATGGATAAAAAGTTAAGTCTTGGAATACACAATGAAGACTGTACTATGTATTCCCAAGAAAAATAAATAAAAGATAATTAAATCCTGATAAAATTATGTTTTTTAGTGGCAAGTGGAAAATAAAGTTTATAGTTGTGCCAAAAAAATAAAGTAGAGATATATTTCAAAAATAAAATTTGAAACGGGGTATTGGTGCCAGCAGGCAAATGGTTTTTAAGGATCAAGAAAGAAAATTGGAAAAATTTATGGTCTTAAAATACACAATGGAGACTGCACTATGTATTCCCATGAAAAATAAATAAAAGATAATTAAATCATGACAAAATTATGTTTTTTAGATGAACATGGTTAAAAAAAGTTTGAAAATTGTGTCCACAAAAATAAAGTAGATCTATATTTTTAAAATAAAAATGGAGAGGGGTATTGGCGCCAGCAGGCATAAGGTTTTTAAGGATCAAAAAAGAAATTTGGAAAAAAAATTAAGTCTTGGAATACACAATGAAGACTGCACATGTATTCTTAAGAAAAACAAAAGAAGGATAATTAAATCATGATAAAATTATGCTTTCTAGATGAACATGGTTAAAAAAGTTTGAAAATTGTTTCCACAAAAATAAAGTAGAGCTATATTTTTAAAATAAAAATGGAAAGGGGGTTTTGGCGCCTGCGGGCAAATGATTTTTAAGGATCAAAAAAGAAATTTGTAAAAAATTATGGTCTTAAAATACACAATGAAAACTGCACTATGTATTCCCAAGAAAAATAAATAAAAGATTAAATCATAATAAAATTATGTTTTTTAGTGGCAAGTGGAAAATAAAGTTTAATTTAGTGTCCACAAAAATAAAGTAGAGCTATATTTTTAAAATAAAAATGGAAAGGGGGTTTGGGCGCCTGCGGGTAAATGATTTTTAAGGATCCAAAAAGAAATTTGGAAAAAATTATGGTCTTAAAATACACAATGAAGACTTCACTATGTATTCCTAAGAAAAATAAATAAAAGATAATTAAATCATGATAAAATTATGTTTTTTAGATGAACATGGTTAAAAAAAGTTTGAAAATTGTGTCCACAAAAATAAAGTAGATCTATATTTTTAAAATAAAATGGAGAGGGGTTATTGGCGCCAGCAGGCATATGGTTTTTACGGATCAAAAAAGAAATTTGGAAAAAATTATGGTCTTGGAATATACAATGAAGACTGCACATGTATTCTCAAGAAAAACAAAAGGAGGATAATTAAATCATGATAAAATTATGCTTTTTAGGTGAATGTGGTTAAAAAAGTTTGAAAATTATGTCCACAAAAATAAAGTAGAGCTATATTTTTAAAATAAAAATGGAAAGGGGGTTTTGGCGCCTGCAGGCAAATGATTTTTAAGGATCAAGAAAGTAATTTTGAAAAAATAATGGTCTTAAAATACACAATGAAGACTGCACTATGTATTCCCAAGAAAAATAAATAAAAGATAATTAAATCATGATAAAATTATGTTTTTTAGTAGCAAGTGGAAAATAAAGTTTGAAGTTGTGTCCACAAAAATAAAGTAGATCTATATTTCAAAAATAAAATTGGAAAGGGGGTATTGGCGCCCGCAGGCAAATGGTTTTTAAGGATCAAAAAAGAAATATGGATAAAAATTTAAGTCTTGGAATACACAATGAAGACTCCATTATGTATTCCCAAGAAAAATAATAGAAGGATAATTAAATCATGATAAAATTATGTTTTTTAGATGAACATGGTTAAAAAAGTTTGAAAATAGTGTCCACAAAAATAAAGTAGAGCTATATTTTCAAAATAAAATTGAAAATGGGGTATTGGCGAAAACAGGTAAATGATTTTTAAGGATCAAGAACTAAATTTGGACAAATTTTATGGTCTTAAAATACACAAAGAAGACTGCACTATGTATTCCCAAGAAAAATAAATAAAAGACAACTAAATTGTGATAAAATTATGTTTTTTAGTGGCAAAGGGAAAATAAAGTTTAAAGTTGTGTCCACAAAAATAAAGTAGAGCTATATTTCAAAAATAAAATTGGAAAGGGGGTATTGGCGCCCGCAGGCAAATGGTTTTTAAGGATCAAAAAAAAATTTGGAAAAAAAATTAAGTCTTAGAACACACAATGAAGACTGCACATGTATTCTTAAGAAAAACAAAAGAAGGATAATTAAATCATGATAAAATTATGCTTTCTAGATGAACATGGTTTAAAAAGTTTGAAAATTGTTTCCACAAAAATAAAGTAGAGCTATATTTCAAAAATAAAATTGGAAAGGTGGTATTTACGAAAGCAGGCAAATGATTTTTAAGGATCAAAAAAGAAATTTGGATAAAAAGTTAAGTCTTGGAATACCTAATGAAGACTTCACTGTGTATTCCCAAGAAAAATAAATAAAAGATAATTAAAACATGATAAATTTATGTTTTTTAGATGAACATGGTTAAAAAAGTTTGAAAATTGTTACCACAAAAATAAAGTAGAGCTATAGTTTTAAAATAAAAATGGAAAGGGGGTTTTGGCGAAAACAGGTAAATGATTTTTAAGGATCAAAAAAGAAATATGGATAAAAAGTTAAGTCTTGGAATACACAATGAAGACTGTACTATGTATTCCCAAGAAAAATAAATAAAAGATAATTAAATCCTGATAAAATTATGTTTTTTAGTGGCAAGTGGAAAATAAAGTTTATAGTTGTGCCAAAAAAATAAATTAGAGCTATATTTCAAAAATAAAATTTGAAAGGGGGTATTGGCGCCAGCAGGCAAACGTTTTTTAAGGATCAAAAAGAAATATGGATAAAAAGTTAAGTCTTGGAATACACAATGAAGACTGCACATGTATTCTCATGAAAAACAAAAGGAGGATAATTAAATCATGATAAAATTATGCTTTTTAGATTAACATGGTTAAAAAAGTTTGAAAATTGTGTCCACAAAAATAAAGTAGAGCTATATTTTTAAAATAAAATTGGAAAGGTGGTATTTACGAAAGCAGGCAAATGATTTTTAAGGATCAAGAAAGAAAATTGGAAAAAATTATGGTCTTAAAATACACAATGAAGACTACACTATGTATTCCCAAGATAAAATAAATAAAAGATAATTAAATCCTGATAAAATTATGTTTTTTAGTGGCAAGTTGAAAATAAAGTTTATAGTTGTGCCAAAAAAATAAATTAGAGCTATATTTCAAAAATAAAATTTGAAAGGGGGTATTGGCGCCAGCAGGCAAATGTTTTTTAAGGATCAAAAAGAAATATGGATAAAAAGTTAATTCTTGGAATACACAATGAAGACTCCACTATGTATTCCCAAGAAAAATAATAGAAGGATAATTAAATCATGATAAAATTATGTTTTTTAGATGAACATGGTTAAAAAAGTTTGAAAATAGTGTCCACAAAAATAAAGTAGAGCTATATTTTTAAAATAAAAATGGAAAGGGGTTTTGGGGCCTGCAGGCAAATGATTTTTAAGGATCAAAAAAGAAATATGGATAAAAAGTTAAGTCTTGGAATACACAATGAAGACTGTACCATGTATTCCCAAGAAAAATAAATAAAAGATAATTAAATCCTGATAAAATTATCTTTTTTAGTGGCAAGTGGAAAATAAAGTTTATAGTTGTGCCAAAAAAATAAAGTAGAGATATATTTCAAAAATAAAATTTGAAACGGGGTATTGGTGCCAGCAGGCAAATGGTTTTTAAGGATCAAGAAAGAAAATTGGAAAAATTTATGGTCTTAAAATACACAATGGAGACTGCACTATGTATTCCCATGAAAAATAAATAAAAGATAATTAAATCATGACAAAATTATGTTTTTTAGATGAACATGGTTAAAAAAAGTTTGAAAATTGTGTCCACAAAAATAAAGTAGATCTATATTTTTAAAATAAAAATGGAGAGGGGTATTGGCGCCAGCAGGCATATGGTTTTTAAGGATCAAAAAAGAAATTTGGAAAAAAAATTAAGTCTTGGAATACACAATGAAGACTGCACATGTATTCTTAAGAAAAACAAAAGAAGGATAATTAAATCATGATAAAATTATGCTTTCTAGATGAACATGGTTAAAAAAGTTTGAAAATTGTTTCCACAAAAATAAAGTAGAGCTATATTTTTAAAATAAAAATGGAAAGGGGGTTTTGGCGCCTGCGGGCAAATGATTTTTAAGGATCAAAAAAGAAATTTGTAAAAAATTATGGTCTTAAAATACACAATGAAAACTGCACTATGTATTCCCAAGAAAAATAAATAAAAGATTAAATCATAATAAAATTATGTTTTTTAGTGGCAAGTGGAAAATAAAGTTTAATTTAGTGTCCACAAAAATAAAGTAGAGCTATATTTTTAAAATAAAAATGGAAAGGGGGTTTGGGCGCCTGCGGGTAAATGATTTTTAAGGATCCAAAAAGAAATTTGGAAAAAATTATGGTCTTAAAATACACAATGAAGACTTCACTATGTATTCCTAAGAAAAATAAATAAAAGATAATTAAATCATGATAAAATTATGTTTTTTAGATGAACATGGTTAAAAAAAGTTTGAAAATTGTGTCCACAAAAATAAAGTAGATCTATATTTTTAAAATAAAATGGAGAGGGGTTATTGGCGCCAGCAGGCATATGGTTTTTACGGATCAAAAAAGAAATTTGGAAAAAATTATGGTCTTTAAATACACATTGAACACTGCACTACGTATTCCCAAGAAAAATAAATAAAAGATAATTAAATCATGATAAAATTATGTTTTTTAGTAGCAAGTGGAAAATAAAGTTTAAAGTTGTGTCCACAAAAATAAAGTAGAGCTATATTTCAAAAATAAAATTGGAAAGGGGGTATTGGTGCCCGCAGGCAAATGGTTTTTAAGGATCAAAAAAGAAATTTGGAAAAAAAATTAAGTCTTGGAATACACAATGAAGACTGCACATGTATTCTTAAGAAAAATAAAAGAAGGATAATTAAATCATGATAAAATTATGCTTTCTAGATGAACATGGTTAAAAAAGTTTGAAAATAGTGTCCACAAAAATAAAGTAGAGCTATATTTTTAAAATAAAATTGAAAAGGGGGTATTGGCGAAAACAGGTAAATGATTTTTAAGGATCAAGAACTAAATTTGGACAAATGTTATGGTCTTAAAATACACAATGAAGACTGCACATGTATTCTTAAGAAAAACAAAAGAAGGAAAATTAAATCATGATAAAATTATGCTTTCTAGATGAACATGGTTTAAAAAGTTTGAAAATTGTTTCCACAAAAATAAAGTAGATCTATATTTTTAAAATAAAAATGGATAGGGGGTTTTGGCGCCTGCGGGCAAATGATTTTTAAGGATCAAAAAAGAAATTTGGAAAAAATTATGGTCTTTAAATACACATTGAAGACTGCACTATGTGTTCCCAAGAAAAATAAATAAAAGATAATTAAATCATGATAAAATTATGTTTTTTAGTAGCAAGTGGAATATAAAGTTTAAAATTGTGTCCACAAACATAAAGTAGAGCTATATTTCAAAAATAAAATTGGAAAGGGGGTATTGGCGCCCGCAGGCAAATGGTTTTTAAGGATCAAAAAAGAAATATGTATAAAAAGTTAAGTCTTGGAATACACAATGAAGACTGTACTATGTATTCCCAAGAAAAATAAATAAAAGATAATTAAATCATGATAAAATTATGTGTATTAGATGAACATGGTTTAAAAAGTTTGAAAATTGTGTCCACAAAAATAAAGAAGAGCTATATTTTTAAAATAAAAATGGAAAGTGGGTTTTGGCGCCTGCAGGCAAATGATTTTTAAGGATCAAAAAAGAAATTTGGAAAAAATTTAATTCTTGGAATACACAATGAAGACTGCACATGTATTCTCAAGAAAAACAAAAGTAGGATAATTAAATCATGATAAAATTATGTGTTTTAGAAGAACATGGTTAAAAAAGTTTAAAAATTGTTGCCACAAAATTAATCTAGATTTTTATAGTTTATTGAACTAATTTATGATCAGAGGATGCATTATTTACTGTGATTGACATTAGTTCAATTGAAATACTGGTATAACACTAATACTCGTATGGCTTTAAAACCGTGATCCAAATTATGACAATATCAATCAGGTATATATAATATTTTAAGTATTAAGTATTCTAAGCTAAAAAAAAAGTTTGTTTAATATTATATTTTAGTATAAATGTAGTATTAATATTTTCCTCGTTAATTTTTAAATATTTTTCATTGTTATGTTGACAATTTCGAATACCTTGTTAGTTAGTAAGAAAAGATCTATGCAAAGGTCACGACCAGTGATGATAGTCATCTATCATCACTTGAGCTCAACTTACCATTGTCGATAGGTACCTAACCTAAACTAACCTTCTGATGACTTATGTAGGTAACCATCTTTTTGTCCGCGGGGAAGGCAGTGCCGTAGCCAGTGTTAGGATTTGAGGAGGGAATAAGTGTATACAGTACTATACACCCAATACCCCTCGGGAAGGCTGACTACGACACTGGGTTTAATAAGTATCAATCTATATGATCGTAGAACAATAAATGCTATTTGGGTAACGCGGGACAAACGGATGGTTAACTAGGACACTTTGAATAAAAAGATCCTTAGTTGATTTCCGATATAAGTGTTTACTTATCAAGTTGTTCTATTGATTGTTAACCTCTTAGAAATAGCTCTTATTATTTAGATGTTGAGCATCTTGAAATATTTTTCTCCCAAATAGATTTTTAGGACTTCGGTGCAACTGCTTCGTAGATAATTTATTACCTATAGATAGAGCCATGCCCATTTTTTTTATGTATATAACTTTAAGCACATATTTATATGACGACGAGTGTCTGGCCGCGATGAGTGCATAAATGATTACCTATACGTGAAGGGAACTGTTGTTAACAAATCCACATTACATTCTATCAAGTCCTAATTAAAAATTGTCATCTAAACTCGCAAGTATGATTGGTTGTAAATTGTACAAGTAATTACTAATAATTATTAAAGATTTATGTGTTTGTATTGTCTCCGACTTACAAAAGTCCTGTTGAAGAGAATGAGAGTGCGACATCCTCATTAAAGCAAAACAACTTTTGTAATATTATTACATAAATGGTGTAATATCTAAATTATTTCCCCTTCCAACACACTAAAATTATAGTTATCTTGCTTTTCTGGTCCCAAAAACGTCGGGTGGTACCATAATGGTAATTTTATTTTTATTTTTATATGGTACCTAATAAAAACAACCCTAGACACCAGAAGTTGAATTATTACGATTTTGAATATTTTTTAAATGAAACGATCTAAAAAAAATTTTACACAATCTTTTCTACAATAAAATATTATTATTTATTATTTCAACATAACATTTTGCTGTGTGATTGGTAATCTTTACATCACAGTGTCTGTACATTTTTTGTGACAAAGATCAAGTGTCCAGAAGAAAATTTAATCATCTAAAATATCTCAAATTACATACTTATTGTTAATTATTATTATTAAAAAGTTATAATATGAAGTATAATATCTCATATAGACTTAGACAATGTACAATTGGTTTCTTATTAATTTTATTATTACATAATATACGTTTTTTTTTTTTAACAAATCCTACGGCAATTATATATCCATATTGCGTGTGTTTGTTTAGAAACACGTGAGTATGTGGGGTAAGGATTCGTCACTAAGAACCCAGGTGGTCACCCATCCAGGATCTAGTGACGCCAGGCGATGTTTGACCACGGCAAACCACCGCGCCACACCATACCCCAAAATATAGTATACCACTAGTGTGCAGTGTATATACCAGGCCAGAGGCAATTTTTTTTGTTTTCAAGATATCAACTGCATAACCTGATTTTACTGTTTGGTTTTAAACTCATGTAAATAAGACGAAGATTCGTCACTAAGAACCCAGGTAGTTGCCCATCCGGGAGCTAGCGACGACAGTCGATGTGTTCACCTTCAGGTCCAAAATTTACTTTTTTAACATATAGAAACCATATCTATTATATGAGATAATTAGTACTTGTACGTCTATTTTTCATCAAGTTCAATAATGTATTTTTGTTTTTATAGCTAATAATAACAACAACACGTATGTCACTTAAAATATTGAATACCTAGGTAATTAATACATAGGTACGTGAACGACAATTTTTTTTTTTTTAAATCTTAAATTTAAAAATTCCATTAGACTAGTTGAAAATGTATACGATTAACACTAGCTAGTATAGATTCCAACACTCAACAAAAATAATACTTTAAAAATGATTGTATTTCTCAGAAAAATTACCTATCACCAGATCTTATTTCTTCTTTCCAGCATTAGAGATTTGGATTAATTTTAAAAAAACTAGTAATATAAGTTGCTTTCAATTTCATAATGAAATTCTTTTAACTCTTAATCACATTCAAAAGTTGTTTTTCTTTTATCTGGACAAATTAGGTACTATTACAAATTTTTATTTTAAAACATTTTATGTTTTCTAGAGCAAAAACTTTTTATGCATTTTATACATTTTTTCTTTTTTGTAAGCTTTATTGTATGCTTATTTCTAGGTACACGGCATATTTAAAAACTTATGTGATATAATTCTAAATGTTGCATCTTTTGATGGTTTATCGAAAATCAAGCACTTAGGTAAATATTTTTATGGATCAAAATATAATTATAATTAATACGAATGAAAAATGAAATTTTTACTAGCACTTTAATTTTTTTTTTTTTAAATATATACAATATATCATGTGTTTCAAATAACAGGGTTTATTGCTCATTAACCTGTAAATATCTTTATTTCTGTTTGTTTGGCATTAAACTAGACAAATCAATCATAAAATCCTATATGACTTAAAATTCTTATAAGTCATGTATTTCTTCATTTTTTTAAATGGAAATACCTATTTTAAATATCATTTTCATACCCATCTAGTAGGTCGAACTACAAAAAAAAAAAAATATTTAATTTTCAATAATTTACAAAATAAATAATGTCATTGTACACTATAAAAAACACCAAATTTACTGGAGACAAAACCAAAAAACTAAGAAGTATAAATAAAATATAAATAATCACACAGAGATGTTTAGATTCAAATAAAATAAAAATATATTATTACTATATTATAGTCCAAATGATGACTAATAATAAATAAAATATACTCCAAAGAAAATTAAAACATTTTTTATAAATGAATTAAACACAAAGATGTTTAGATTCAAATAAAATAAAAATATATTATAACTATATTATAGTCCAAATGATGACTAATAATAAATAAAGATCAAATAAATATATTAATATAATATCAAATAAAATTAAAATTATAGTCAAAGCGTTGAATAATAATAAATAAAATATAATCCAAAGAAGATTAACACATTTTTTTTTAAAGAATTAAACACAGAGATGTTTAGATTCAAATAAAATTAAAGTTATAGTCCAAACGATGACTAATAATAAATAAAATATAATCCAATGAAGATTAATACATTTTTTATAAATTAATTAAACACAAGGATGTTTAGATGCAAATAAAATTAAAATATATAGTCCAAATGACGACTAATAATAAATAAAATATAATCCAATGAAGATTAATATATTTTTTATAAAAGAATTAAACACAAGGATGTTTAGATACAAATAAAATTAAAATATATAGTCCAAACGATGACTAATAATAAATAAAATATAATCCAGAAATGTTTAACACATTTTTTATAAATTAATTAAACACGTCATAGTTGTTAAGGTTCAAACAAAATTAAAATTATAGTCAAAGCGTTGAATAATAATAAATAAAATAATATAATCCAAAGAAGATTAATACATTTTTTATAAAAGAATTAAACACATAGTCGTTAGAATTCAAATAAAATTAAGATTATAGTCCAAACGATAACTAAAATGAATAAAACATAATCCATAGCAGATTATCGGGAATATAATTCATAGCCGACTTTTAACAAATAATTCTGATTTAAATACAAGAGAAAAAAATAATGATAAAAAAATAAATGTACAGATATAACAACAACGATCAAAATATAACTGAAACAAACAACAAAGTTTACCTAACATAAGCGTTCATAATCATGGACAAAATTAATTTTTCAATAATATCAAACAAATGTTTCTTTTTCAAAAATAATATCGAACTATAAGATTTCACCTTTGATATATCACATAAAAATGGTAAAGAAAACAGAGTATCGGACGGGCTATAATACAATAACAAATACAAACGATAAAAATATTGGAATCGACAAATCATTTAATTAGGTACGAATGTACGACATAAATCCATCGAATTCTAAAGATCAATTTTGCATTTACAACAAAAGCGATTAATGAACCCAAAGAAAATATAAATAAAAACATATTAAGGAAATCACGACAATTTGTCATAATAAATAACATTTTATATTATCAATGATGCAGTATGCACAACATATTATACCAATTATAGCATTTTTTTTTCCTAATGCATGATTTTGAACCTTATTTTCCAATAGATATTATACTAATACCAGAAAGAGCATGCCTTACAACATATAAAAATTATTAAAGAAACTAAACAAAATATGGAATGAAATTCCACAAATAGTAAAACAATGGCACAAATTAAACGAAAATATTATTTAGACAAAAGTCACGGAATAGTAAGCTTTAATCCAGGTGACCAAGAATTAATAAAATATCCATTTTCACAAATAGGCAAAATGCCTAAGTTAGCACAAAAATACAGAGGCCAATTTAAAGTAATTTAAAAATAATAAATAAATATCAGAATTAAATTATAAAGTAAAATTAAACTTCGATAAAAATCTAACTGAAAACATCATTCATGTTAGAAGAATAAAATCATATAATTACAAGTTAACCATACAACAAAAATACAAATTTAACATAATAACCAATTCAAATTTCATAACTTACAGATTTCTACAAGACTACAGGTACCTAAAAATACAAACACAGGACTTAACATATCCCTACTATAGCAAACTTTTGATTGGAGTATCAAAATATTAGCAAAACATTTTACTGATCTAACACGATGTCTCATGAATAAACAACATAACAATATATTAAAATAAAAAAATACTCATGGGAAACAAAAAGAAGAAGTCTACGACAATCACAAAAACAACAAAACCCAGTTGTATGGATACCACTAAAATATTTGAGTTAAAATAATTTTAAGTCATATAGGAATTTATAATAGATTACATGGTATAATAGGGTAATGAGTGATAAATTGTACCTACCCTGTTTTGTGGGACACATGGTATTAATACAAATATATAAACATATGATAAAATGCATATAATATTTAATTAATTAATTTTTATAGTGTAAAAAAACAATGTAATTTTTTTTAAGGCCTATTTAACTGCATATATTTGATGAATTATTAATAAGTACATAAAAGTCCTAGCTCTACAGTTATTAATTATAACTTTTACTTCCAATCATGCCTACTTTCAATTCAAAGTCATACTTTTTACAAGACTTATAATAACGTAAACAATCAACAATCAAGAGCTTTTTTGACTTGATAACACTTAAGAGGATGTCAGTGCATTTATTTTTTTTCTCTCTGACCCACACACAACATAGCAAATATTACGTTCACTATAATCATAATAATTTCTAAAATTAGAGTGAAATGGCCTCTTTTAAAATTTTAAGATACTTATGATTAATACCTAGAGCATCTTATAGGCTATATTTGAAGCGAGTTATGAATACTTTAAAATACTCATAACTCACTTATTAATTAAAGTATAATAAGCCTATGATATGCCCTAGATAAAAATCTAACCATTCATTTTCCTCTAATTTTAGAAATTATTAAGATTATTGTGAACAAAAAATTTGATATATTACGCATGAGTCGGAGAAAAAAAATTCCACTGACATCCTCTTAATCGGCCTAACCAACCTTCTCTTTTTATTCTATCCCATAAGTCGAAGGTAGTAAACCTTACCTAACCTGGTAGTATCACTCAAAGGGTCGAGTGACCCTTTGCAATTTAAGATCCTTTCCTACATATTCAAAATTGTTAACATAACTATTCTACCTAACTATCTCCCTTCCCCCCACCTAACCTAATCCTATCTCTCTGCCAATACCCCTCTTTCTTCCTATCCCTATCACTCCCTATCCCCTTCACCTATCAAACTGTCTCTCACAACCTCTCATAATTCTCTCTCGCATTTTGTTCTGTCCCCCCCCCTAATCTATCTCTCTCACACTCACTCGTCTGACATTCCACCTCTACCCGTTTTTCTCACACTTGCACCCTCTCATTCACTTTATCTCCTTATACTTCATCCTATCTACCTCTCTCACTCCCTCTCACACTATCTTTCTCTCGCCCTCTCTTTACAAGTCACTATATTACCTACCTTACCTAACCTAACCTTATCTAACCTTACCTCACACTATCTATCTCTCTTACTATCCCTCCTTTTCTTTCTCACCCTTTTTCTCTCGATTTTTCTTCTGCTTCTCTATCATCTCCCTACACTACTTCGCTCTCTCTCTCTCTCTCTCTCTCTCACTCTCTCTCTCTCTCTCTCACTCTCTCTCTCTCTCTCTCTCTCTCTCTCTCTCTCTCTCTCTCTCTCTCTATTCTCTATCTATCTATCTATCTCTCTCTCTCTCCACCCTATCACTTTATCCTTCTCTGCCCCCACTCCCACACTCCCAGTCCCTATAGTACCTACAGGTCATCGTACCTGATAATTGATGAAAATATTTAAATATTATTGAGGAAATTATTAAAAAAAAAAATTTTTAATATTATACCTGACCAATTTCCTAATTTTTATCATGATTTTATTGATAACTTGAATAATGTTACACCAGTGGTTACAAAACGGATAATTTAAAAATTGAAAGTAATCTATCCCCTGATCAATTAATACATTAATAAAATTAAAATAAACCTACTGAAAAAAAGAAAATCACTTACCTAATTTCTGAATCTACTATAAAACTTCATCTTTGAAACATTGTTGATACATTTCACACAGGCTTCACTACGAATATGATATTTAGTTGGCAAATCTTCACTGACGAATACCATCTCTGAAATTTCAAAAAAATATTCAACAATATTTTCTGACCTATTCATTTTAGATTCTGAACGAAGTGATGAATGTATTGATTTTACAATGATGTGTGTGTTTTTTTTTTGTGTGTCTGTACATCATAACTAGTCGAAATAATGCTTCAACTTCAAACGTTGGGGGTGGTTTCCGATATAAAAGTGAATATCCTTGGTGCATTATAGAGGTCAAAAGTAAAAATTTTCCGAGAAAATTCGAGAAAAACAAAAAAAAATGACAGAAAAACGGAATTTTTACACAAAACCAATTTTTCGACCAAATCGATTTTTTATATGGTTGTAATTCAAAAACTAATCACTGTAAATACTTGAAATTCTCACCAAATGTTTATGTTAGTGTAATCTATATACAGTTTAATTTTAGAGTTATATATATTATTATTTATAGACCACTGAAATTTTAGATTTTTCTGAAGTGTTAATAAAATTTTTTTGGCCCTATTAAAATACTTGAAATTTCTATATAATGTTTCTCATAGGTAATTCTTATAGTTATCAAAAAATTATAAGAATACCTATTCACAATTTTTTTTTATTAGCATTTGAAGTTCAAATATTGACAAAAATTCGTCAAAACCATGAATAAATTTTTTTTTGTGTCTGTCATCACGTTTTGGGGCAGTAAAAATGCTTAGATTTTTGACTTCAGTATGTTATTCGATCAGAAAGTGAATCTAGTTGTACCAACTAAGTATCTTTGGTGGTCAAAAGTATTCTTAATATTTTTGTAAATAATCGGGATAAACAAACTAAAAATTAAGGGAAAAACGGGAAATTTTAAGCACAATCAGTTTACGACAAAATCGATTTTGATTTTTGATGTAACTTTAAAACAAATGACCATTGTACATGAAATTTTCACCGAATGTTTATATAAATACATTCTAACCACCATAAAATTTTCAAAAATGTTTGACTTAAGTTGAACTATTCATAGGTATATGCAATTTTCGATCATTATTAGTTTTTTTTAAAATTAATATCGATAAAAATTTATTTTTTGGTTAGAAAATCTTTTTTTTATAAGCATTCAAATTTTGAATTTTGACAAAATACGTAAAAATTACAAAAATTCACAAGTTGTTTTAAGCTAGAAATTCATAAAAAATTTCTGTTTAAATCTAAGATTTGAAAATATAATACAAGATTCCTTACAAATTTGTCAATCTTTATCACAAAAAAAATGTCTCCCGGAAATTCAAATTAAATTTTTTATTTTACTCATTGAAATTATAATTTTAGAATCTTTAATCGACTGCCACTTCTGATTCTGAAAAGACAATTGCCAAGGAGGTTCACGTTTATGTTAATGTTACCTAACCAAAAAATATTTGTAATTTTAAATTTAAATTATAATAATATAATAATATATTATTTTTCTTAGCCTATGTTTGTTTGATTATTGATTACGATCATGCATGCATTACAGGTATTATATACCTAAAATAATCCTATTAATGTTTAATTTTCATCTTCCCTGCCTAGTTATAATGTGTTAATTTATTTATTTTTTTGAATATTTTATTCAAGATCTTATTATTTCTTCACTAGTTCACTAACCACAACAAGTTATCTACTAAAACTCGGATACCTACCGGTTCGTTTTTATTTTAATAACGTAAAGATTAATTATAATTACTTGTATTAATGTTTATTTATTTTACTCCGATAATTTAAAAAAAATATTATTCCAATTTATTTATTAATTTTTGATATATTGTGTTTTTTTAGAAAATAAATAATAAATGCAATTTTAATAAATTATTGAATTAGGTACCTACGCAAAATATATAATAACCTATTCATGAAAACCTAGACATAATTAATTTTTTAAGAAAAACAAAATTGTTCAATCTTATAAAAAAAAAAAAATGTTTTATCCTAATTAAATAACTTACCATTGTATCAGTACCTACATAATTATTATTATATTATATCATTATTGTAAATAAGTGTAACTAATGGCCTTTGTTGTCGATGTGAATATGCTCAATAAAAAAAAAATATATACATACAATTGTTTACCTATAAATCTGTAAAAATTTAATTTAATTTTAAATGGTTTAACTTTTAAGCAATATGAATTATAAATACCTATCGAATTACGTACACTAATGGCAATAATCGAAGAAACCTACGTCATGATAAAAAACTCCAGAATGAAAACTAAACTAACTAAATTTCGCAATTTATTATTCCAATTAATGCCCGAAGAACCAACAGACCCCACACAAAATCAATCATAAATAACAAACAATATAACATATACAATGAGCATAAATGTAATACATACATATATGTTTACAAGAAACCAACCTCAACAATACCTTCACCCCGCCCATCAAAAACTTCAACATCTTCCACAGCCTGCAACCGAGCTAGCGGAGGAGTAGCGATACTGGTCAGATCTGACTATCCAAGTTCCCAAATCCAGATCCAATCTCCTCTGGAAGTGGTGGCAGCATCCATCCAGCTCGAGTCTAGCATCACCATCTGCAATATTTATATACCGAACCAAAAACTATTTAAATCCACTGATATTGTGAACATAATACAACAACTTCCACCCCCCTTTCTCCTCCTGGGAGATTTCAACAGTCACGGCCTAAGCTGGGGATCGGACAAAACCGACGACCGGGGAAAACAAATCGAAAAAGTCCTCGAGACTGATAACATAATACTACTGAATAGCGGTGAACCCACACGACTCAATCCCTCGAACGGAAAATTCTCAGCGATTGACCTATCATTATGCAGCTCAAACCTTGCCCAACGCACTTCATGGTCAACTCTTCCCGAAATATACGACAGTGATCACATCCCAATCAAGATCGAGCTTCTTTCTAGCAAAGCAACTTCGCCTACATCTCCCAACAAATGGAAACTCAAAAATCCCAACTGGAATCTTTTCTCCCAACTAGTCGAAGCCTACGTAAACACAAACCCCCCTCCTCCAGATGGTCCGACCGAAAATGACGTTGCCCACATAACCAATTCTATAACTAATGCAGCAAACATATCAATTGGAAAAACAAATGGCACTCTAAACAATCCTAAAGTTCCTTGGTGGAACCCCCAAATCAAGCTATCTATTAAGGAAAAGAATATCGCATTAAAACGGTTCCAAAAAACGGGAAAAATCGAGGACCACATACGCCTAAAAGAACTTCGTGCAAAAACAAAATTCCTCGTAAAACGCAGTAAAGCATCCTCTTGGAAGAACTTCACTTCTACCATAGGCCCCAAAAGCGACCCCAGCTCTGTATGGAGCAAAATCAGATCTTTACGTGGCAACAGCAAAGAAAAACAGACTCTCATATTTAATGACAACATTCTCCTCACCGATCCAATCGAGGTTGCTAATCTTCTCGGTAACCATTTCTATTTGAACAGTTCTGATAACAACTATAATGAATCATTTCTTAATAATAACCTGACCAGTAGACAGCATTTGCTCCAACCCAACTACAGCCCATTAAATCAGGATCAACACCATCTAAACATCCCCATTAGCGCTAAGGAGCTAAACTGGGCCCTTTCCAAATGCTCTAGCCTCTCTCCCGGACCTGATGAAATCCCATACAGCTTCTTACACAACCTACCCGCATCAGCAATACAGTTCCTCCTCCACCTGTACAATAAAATATGGAATACCGGACAAATCCCAAAATCTTGGAAACACGCCATCGTCATCCCGATTTTAAAACCAGGGAAGGACAAATTTAGCACAGAGGGATATAGACCAATATCTCTCCTCAATACAATGTGTAAAATACTTGAAAAGATCATCGATTCGCGACTGAGATGGTTTCTCGAAAAAACTCACTATCTTTCCCCTCAACAAAATGGCTTCCGCAAGCACAGGAGCACATACAACAGTCTACATGAAATCCAAAAAGACATAACTAAGTCCCTAGAAACCAACCAAGCCTTGGGACTTGTTGCCCTCGACATAGCGAAAGCATACGACACCACATGGCGCCCCCGGATAATCGAACAACTACAAAAAATCCTATGTAACGGTAACCTACTGATCTTTGTCAAACATTTCCTAGAAGACAGATCTTTCCAAGTCAAAATTAACGGTCATCTCTCTTCAATCTTCAATCAAGAAAATGGAGTACCACAAGGATCCACTCTCTCAGTCACCTTATTCCTTGTAGCCATCAACGACATCTGCGAAAGAATCAAATTCCCAGTAAAATCTTCTCTCTTTGCAGACGACCTAAACATTTGGTGTTCAGCAAAAAACTCATCCTGCATACAACCATATCTACAAGACACAATATTATCACTTGCTGCATGGTCCGAGACATCAGGATACCGTTTCTCCCCATTTAAATCTCAGTGCATCACATTCACCCGAGCTAAAAAATATCCTTCATTAGACATTAGAATGAATGACATCCCAATACGAACCTCAAAATCAATTAAAATACTAGGAATCACATTCGACCGCAAAAATACCTGGAACCCACACCTTAAAGATCTCCGAAAAGCAACCATGCTAAGAATGAATATCCTCAAAACTCTAGCTCACACTTCTTGGGGAGCAAACTCCACAACCCTTAAACAAATATACACATCGCTCATTCTTTCCAAGCTAGAATACGGATCCTTCCTCTTTTTCAATTCTAAACCATCCAGCTTAAAAATGATTGACACCGTACACAACCTGGGACTGAGATTAGCCTCCGGAGCATTCCGATCGAGTCCAATTCCCAGTTTGCTCAACATCTCTTATACTCCACCCCTAAGTCTCATAAGAAAAAAAAACATCATGCTTCTATCTGCAAGACGAGCCCAGAACAACCTAGACATCCACCACGGCATCAGAACTGAACTACGAGACTCCAATTTCAAATTCTCTGACTTAATTAAACATGAATGTCCGACTACTCCCCCTTGGACTATGGACATTGACATCAACCTCAAGTTATCTTTCCTCCCGAAAAGCGAAACTACACCTAACATTTATAAAAGTGAACTACAAGCTATTCTCGAAGGATACCAAGACCACATATTCTTCTTTACGGATGGATCCAAAACAGACGCCGGCGTAGGCGCTGCAGTTACATTCGGTGAAACCAGACGAATGCTCAAGCTCCCTGACTATTGTTCAATCTATACGGCCGAAGCCTTGGCTATCTCCCATACATTAGATATTATAAAACAGGACTCAATAAACAAATCCATTATACTAAGCGACTCCCTTAGTACACTTACAAGCATCCAAAATTACTTCCAACCTAATAGCATTTCACAAAAAATCCAGAACCAGATATCATTTCTCCAAAACAACGCACAGACTATCTACATGATATGGATACCTAGTCATATCGGCATACCTGGAAATGAGATAGCAGACACATATGCCAAACAGTCCATCTCATCTCCTCACTCTCTAATCATCGGCTCACATACTCTGCAAGACTCAAAAAACTTTATTACTGATCACATTCTAAAAAATTGGCAACACTCCTGGTCAACCCAACGTACTAAACTAAACGAAATCAAACCCAGCATTTTCCCATGGCCAACCACTCCACTTACCAGGCGTCAAGAAGTAATTCTTAATAGACTTAGAATCGGTCACACATGGTTAACCCACAAACACTTAATGTCTAAAACGGATCCCGAACCTTGTTTCTCATGCGGCGAAACACCTACAGTCAAACACATCATATGCTTCTGCCGTGAACACAACAATGTTAGAGTCAACCTCAAACTAGCTGACAATCTCTACGAAGCTCTTGGTCCTGACCCCGACAACACTCAGAAGATATTTACCTTTTTAAAATTAACTAAATTATATAACTTAATCTAAACACACCTTCACACCCCAAGCTTGAATTGTATAAATTTCCCTCCTTTATCACCATATGTTAAATTTAACTTCAGCCAATAATCTTTGTTGTTGCGGCTTAATTTTAAATTAAAAAAAAAAAAAAAAAAAAAAAAAAATCTGTAAAAATTTAATTTAATTTTAAATGGTTTAACTTTTAAGCAATATGAATTATAAATATAATGTATAAATAGGTAATAATATATTAATCTATGTCAGTTGTTGGCTTATTGTATATATTTTGAATAATATGATATACCCTAATAAATATCGAATGTAATCCATTCTATTAATCATTTTCTGATAATTTCTAATGTACAAAACCTTATCAACCATAAATTTTAATTTAATTGGGTTATTGTTCTATGAAAATATTAACAACTATTAAAAATTCAGAATTTAATATTACAAATAAAGTAATATTGGATGGTTAAATACTACATCTTCAGTGATAAGTACATGAATATGAGAACAGTAAGTATGTACTTATCAGCTACACAGTTGCAATTTTTTACAAGCTATATTATTATAATATTTTTTTAGACGATTTACCATTGAAAACCACACATGACACATTCAAACAAATCAAATGAAAGTTCACAAAATTTCATTGAACTAGTAGGTGCCAATGGAAACTTAGTGTGATTAAATAACTGACTCTAATAATAAATAAGAATTTTATGTTGATCTCAATGATCTCGTGTTTATATGAACTTTTTGTCACAACACAGTTTGTATTCTGTTTACAGATTTAGATAATGAAGATTTTGATGATAGTATTAAAGACGAGGACTGGAAGGAAAATAAAAGCTCAGGAGCATCATAAGAAAGGTCTAGAATCAGAATTTGATGACATTTTAACTAGAACAAGGTGTCATAGTAACAACTTTAATAAAAATAATAACGGTCAAATGGTTTTATAGAGAGATATTAAATTAATTTAAGTTAAAAAAGAATTCCCTGATAAATTGTTTTTACAACAATTTAAATAACCTATGGGCAAGCAAATTATCAAGAAATTATAGTTTTAAAGAAAAATAGAAATTCAAAAATAAAATTTTCAAACATAGTAACATACATTACATATGAAATTTGCATTTATTGAAAATCCTGGAATCTTACAAATAAAAAAGATTTAATTTTATTGTGCAAAGCAAAACTTATTCCAGATACTTATTATCATTTTTATAAAAACTTAAAAATATCTGAATTTGATAATACTTATAAAGTTATAACAAATACTAATAAAATAATAATAATAAAAAAAAAACTATGAAAATGGGGATTAATTTATATAATAAAATTAGACTTATTATTTATTTATTTTCAAAGCCATAGGTAGCATAATATTATTAAAAATAAGGCCATGATAATTATAATGAGTAACTTTTTTTTTTAATTGTATTTCAAACAAGTACGTATTACCTATATTATTAAAATAATAATAAATTATTCAAATTCGTACATAATGTTATTACTCTTGTTACTCTATGTCTTTTACTCTTGTTGTTCAAAAGCATTTGATAATTTTATAGTCATTATCAGTTTAGAATATTTTTTTTTTTAATTTGTCATATTATTTGTTACTTTGATACATAAAAATAAGCTTATTGACTTAAAGACAAGTAGTATTTTATTTTTTATTTAGTGTTTTATAGTAAATTATTTTTAAAGATATTGATTACATACCTACAAGTTACAACTAAATATATAATACTTAAATGATTAATTTTCATCCTTCTATATATTACCTGTACAATTATAAATTATAACACAAAAATAATTTTAATCAAATTTCAAAAAAACTAACAGTTAATAATATTTTATTATTCATTAATAATTTAAAGTTCAATATTGCCATAATTGGATATATGGCACAAAAATAAACATAGCTTAAATTCAATACTGCCATATTTTGGTATGTCTGAAAATCAATTTCTGTATGCAATACAGCCACATATCAAAATATGACAATCTTGCATTTACTTAAAAAATTGTAAAAGGCCATAATAAGTCTGACTTTTTGGGTTCAAGGGAATATTTTATTATATTTGAAAAAGTCACAATATAAAGTATGTTTAAAGTGCCTATTATAGTTTTTAGTTTCAAATGCATAAGTGAAGAACTCTTTGCAAACATCACCATTGTAAAAGTGTACGAACGTGTACCTCAATTCTTTTATAATATTAAGCCGCAAAAGAATTGGTATTAAAACAAACTTACCTTAAATATCAATTATTTTGGGCTTTGTTAGAGTCCGCGACGTGTATGCACTCCGACGCTGAAATGGAAACGCATCAGATACTGCTGAATTGAAGTCTAAAAATAATGTGATTTATGAAAAAAAAGATTAAACGGAAAACAGGATGTTTTTCGTTCATGTCTACTTTGCTATCTAATTGAAATGTTAGAATCTTTAATAGACTGCGTCCTCCGCAACGACTTTGACAATCGCCATGGATTATATTGTACTAAATCAATAAGAGAAATCCATAGATACCTAGGTATATATTATTATAATACTTTTATATCAACGATGCCCTTGTATACAATCTGTTCATCGCAGGGCATCGGGCAATAATTAAATGAGATAACTATACCGAAATAATGCATAACTTTAAATTAAAATTATGTATAACAAAACAAAGTACCTTGGTATTATTTTAATTATTTTTTTTTAAATTTATTTATTTGATTATCGATTAAGAATATTTAAGATGGTGTTTAAATGTTAGAAGCACATGCATATTTTTACTAAAATATATTTCTTTATGAACTATTAAATAAAAAATATGTTGATTTAAATAAATGTGATTACTGCTTTTTAAAGTTAAAATTAAGTTATACACTGTACACATTAATTTTCCATACCGACCAGCATAATAATATTGTTAATCATAAACAATTATGATAAGTAGGGCTAGGGTTTTAAAGCAAATACTTCTTTTTTCATATAGGTACGAGATAGAAATTTAATTTTTATACATATAAATTAGACTCACGACATTCTTATTCCAAATAAACCAATTTATTTTGGCTTTTTTTTGTTTCTTTCAGTTATTTTAGATGTCGAATTTGTATATAATGTTTATTATAGTAATAAAATTTAAGTGATAAGAAAATCCGAAATACGCATTGCGGACTAAATGAGTTATTGCATGGTTTTTATATGTATAAAAATTTTAAATCAGACATGTCTGTTGCAATAGTCAGTTTCACTACTGAAATCTTGCCAAATATAATATGCGGTAGTGAATTCTTTTAGATTCTGAATGGATGATGTGTGTTTTTATTTTTATTTTATTTTTTTTTTTGTGTCTATATACAGCATAACTAGTCGAATTAGAAGAGTTTTATTGAGACAAATGGTTATTAATGTTCAAAAAATGTGTACACAAAAAAATAAACTACATTAAATTATGAAAAAAATGGGAAGGGGGGATTAGCGACCGCAGGCAAGTGTTTTTCAAAAAGCAAAAATACGAAATTAGGAAACCTAATCTATGACTGCACTCCACAATCTCCAAACTCATAAACCCAAAAACTTATTTATAGTTATTATTTCTTTGATGGATGAAGATTTACACAGCTCCTGAATAATGTGAGAATATAAGAAGATTAATTGAAATTTATTGAATATCTAATCATTGTGTATAATTTTTACTATTACACCAATTTTAGTTTATTAAATGAAAATATATATTATGAAGGCAACGTGAGTGAACGTACTAAAACACCTTTAAATTGCAAACAATTTAAAAAATTAGGAAATCTATTGGCTTGTAGTCATGGACTGCCGTCAATTTTAAGTTACCACATATCAAATTGTATCGTATAAATCAAAATTATATTATAAATGATGATCAGAGGATGCATTATTTACTGTAATTTACATTTCTAAGTACTTATGAAATACTGGTATAACACTAATTTGGACTTAAAACCATGATAAAGATTACGAAAATATTAATCATGTGGCATAAATAGATTTAAAATAAGATTTAATCATTAATTTTGTATTGCGTAAGCTAAAAAAAGAAGTATGTATTATATATTAATATATTAAGTACCTATTGTATTAATATTTTCTCCGTTAATTTTTAAATATTTTCTTTCATTGTTATGTTTACAATTTCGAATACCTTGATAGTTAGTAGGAAAAGATCAATGCAAATGCCACGATGACCAGTGATGATAGTCATCTATCATCAACTGAGCTCAACTTACCATTTTCTATAGGTACCTAACCTAAACTAACCTTCTTATGACTTGTTTAACCATCTGCATGTCCGCGGGGAAGGCAGTGTCATAGGCCAGGGTTAGGATTTAGGGAGGGGAAAGTGTATACAGTTAACCCCTCAAAAAAGGCTGACTATGACACTGGGTTTATTAATAAGTATCAATCTGAATGTTTGTAGAAAGATTAATAGTACTTGTGTAACGCGTGACAAACGGATCAGTTATTTAGATTGGCATTTTCTTTACATGATTTAATTTTCAAAATATTTTGACTTTTTTTGAGATATTTATAGACGACTGAAATTTTCAATTTGTCTGAACATTTTTTTTTTGATGTGTCGATTAAAATATTTTGGCCCTATCAAAATACTTCAAAATTTAATACAAAGTTACTCATAGGTTATTCTTATAGTGAATAAAAAATTATAAGAATACATAGGCACAATTTTTTTTTAATAGCATACAGCGTTTATATTTCAAATTTTTACGAAATCTGTCGAAAATGCGAAAATTTGCAAGTAATTTTGAAGTTGAAAAATCATAAAATTTTTTGCGTTTATAACTAAGAATTAAAAATACAACACTAAGTTTTCCATAAGTTTTCCTTCAAGTAGCTATAGAGAAAACTCGAAGCATCATTATAGGAAAAATTTTAAGTGCGTTTGAATTTTAAATTTTTACGAAATAGCGTAACGATAACGATTTATTCTGAAACGATTTTAAATATTTGTTATTATTCAAAAAGTATAAGTCGTAGATACTTGAAAATTTTATCAGTTATTTAGATTGGCATTTTCTTTACATGATTTAATTTTCAAAATATTTTGACTTTTTTTGAGATATTTATAGACGACTGAAATTTTCAATTTTACTGAAAAATTTTTTTGAAGTGTTGATAAAATTTTTTTAGCCCTATCTAAATACTTGAAATTTGAATATAAAGTTTCTCATAGGTTATTCTTATAGTGAATAAAAAATTATAAGAATACATAGGCACAATTTTTTTTTATTAGCATTTGAAGTTCAATTATTGACAAAAATTCGTCAAAACCATGAATATTTGCGAATTATTTTGTAATTCAAAATTCATAATATTGTTTGTATTTTTATCTAAGGTTATAAAATGCAACACTAAGTTTTCCACAAATTTTCTCTATAAGTATTTGAAGCGTCATTATAGGAAAAATTTTTTGAGCGTTTAAGTTTTAAATTTTTATGAAATCGCGTAATGATAACGATCTTAATTCGTCGTCTTAATTACGCGAAAAGTAACCTATAACAAATTCAAATTACTTGAAATTATAGGCATGCGCGCAGTGTTTAATTATTATGATTCCCATTCGAACGATACGTTTTTTCGCCCACGACCAGTCGCACTAACCGTATAATGGTTTCGATTATCAGCAGTCCGACGTGGTCATCATCACGCAAAAAGTAACTAAGAACAATTTAGAGTTATTCGCAATAATAGGCGCGCGTTTAATTATGTCAGCGGTCCGACGTCGTCATCGTCACGCGAAAAGTAACGTTCAACAAATTCGCGTAACTCGCAATAATTCGGCGTGCTCTCAGTGATTAATTGTGTCTACGGTCCGACGCCGTCATGGCCACACAAAAAGTAACCTATAACATACTTTCGTTACTCACAATAGTTCGGCGTGTACGGTGTGTTTAATTAGGTATGTCAGTTGTTCGACGTCGTCATGATTGCTCGAAAATTAATGTACCTACAACAATTTCGCGTTACTCTTAAGTCTTAATAGTTCGGCGTGCGAGGTGTGATTGATTATGTCAGCGGTCGGACGCTGTTATGGTCACGTGAACTGCAGTAACCTACAACATATTCGTGTTACTTGCAATAGTACGGCTTCATCACAGCGGTAGTTAGTTTGCCTCAGTTCGATCGACACTTTTTTTGCCTACGAAAATTCGCACAAGCCATCACCTGGTTTCGATTATCAATGGTTCGATATCATCGTGGTCACGCGATATGTAACCTTTAACAAATTGGTGTTACCCACAATAGTTCAGCGTCGCCGTGTGTTTAATTATGTCAGGTCCGTCGTCGTCATTGTCACGCAAAAAGTAACGTACAACAAATTCGCGTTACACGCACTAGTTCGGCGTGCGCACTGCAGTGATTAATGATCATGTAAGCGGTAGGACGTCGTCATTTTCACGCGAAAAGTAATGTACAAAAAATTCACGTTTCTTATTGAATTTATTTATCATTAAATTTACTCCCAATAGTACCTCCCGAAGTTGTCATCGTCACAAATAAAGTAACTTATAACAAATTTGCATTACTGGCAATAGTACGACGTCAATCGCATGGTTTGGATTGTCAGCGGTCCGACGTCATCATCGTCACGCAAAAAGTAATGTACAACAATTTCGCGTTACTCTTAATAGTTCGGCATGCGAGGTGAGATTGATTATGTCAGCGGTCGGACGCTGTCTCGATCACGCGAAAAGTAATGCACAAAAAATTCGCATTTCTTTCAATTGTGTTTGACTAATAAAATCTTATCTAAACCAACGAACTTTTGTCACAAAAATCAACGGCGCCTTATCCAACTCTCAAATAGCAAATAGAGCTTGGCTCTACGGCATTCAACTATGGGGGCCAGCTAAACCATCAAACACTAAAACCCTCCAAGCATTCCAATCCATATGCCTACGGTTAATAACCTCTGCCCCTTGGTATGTTACCAATAAAAATCTACATAAAGACCTGAACATAATAAAACATAATCAAACGACTTAGCCAAATCATATTACTCAAAATTCCACTCAACGCTCCGCACTCATTCAAACCCCATAATTAAAAGTTTATCCTCTACCTCAATCATTCCTAGAAGGTTAAAAAGGCAATGGCCAAGAGATCTGCTCAATACTTAATTAAAAAAAAAAAAATTAAAAACCCTAATTATAAAAAATAAAATAAATAAACTCAAACCCTAACTTCTTGTCAGGTGGCACTGCTGGGAGCCTTCCTTCTTTGTAACTAATAATAAAAAAAAAAAAAAACTGCACCAAATAAAAAAAATTAATTTTTAAGTTGATCAAATTTTATTTACACAGAATCATTCTTAGCATATGTAACTAGAGGACCGTGAAACAAGTAAAATTCTATCATAATTATTAAAGTGACAGTGTATGTCATAAGTTAAGAAAACGAGAAATTTGGTGCTAAGTACCCCAAAATACGGTAAGTTTGTTTTAATACCAATTCTTTTGCGGCTTAATATTATAAAAGAATTGAGGTAGGTACACCCAGGCACATCACAATATTTCGTTCAAAAAAAATAAATATAAGATAATAAAATATTTGTACATATTATGTATAAAAGGTACTAAATTAAGTAATATTTCTATTTAATTATCATAAAGTCAACTTAGATATTCTGCTAAGCATAGCGATGGCCATGATTACATTCATTGAATTTGTATCGGTAAATTATTGATGAGGAAAAAATGAAATATACACATATGCACATGTATGAATGCGCAATTTTACGAGCTATAAAATTTACATTGGGTTATGGTTCAAAATAAAGCATACATTTTACAAAAAACGCAAAAAACGTGAATAATTCTATATCAAACGGGTTAAAGTAGCAACTTTGAACTTTAGCATACGCAGCGCCACCTTGTGACCGTTTAACCGTGCGACTCATTCGGGACGTTATCAGAAGCGGAGTTTGATCTCCATAAGTACCTCTATCTCTCTCTTCATGTCATCAATTTATTCTGTGATTGTGATATTATATAAAATCATGGAAACAAATATAATAATTATCAATGTATAATAATATTGACTTATCAAAAACAATAATAATAATAAATAATAATTAAGAACATTTCTGGTTCTGGAATCCCGAATTTATATCGTAAATTTTGAAAAAAAAATATATTTTAAGTTGTTAAGCAATTTACAATGTCCTGGCAAATTTGTTAACGATTTTGTTTACCCACATACCAAGTAAGTTTATAATGGCGTACACGTAACACATATGACGCAGTTCAAGGACTGTTTTAACCTACTTTTCATACTCGCAAAATCTTTTGAAGTTCTACCTTAAAGTACACATCTGTATTTCTTTTTCCCGATTAAACAGAATAAAATGACTGACGACCTATCACGTGACGAAGCTGCCCGCCAACGACAAGAGCGTTGGGAGCATCATATGCACGGCCTTTGTATACTTGACAATCACTTGAATGTAGAAATGGAAATAGCCTCTCACCGATCAGCTGTACTCAACCATCTTGTTGAGCAAGCCAACAGGGTTAAGGATTTGTGGCTTGAATTTCAACGGAAATCTGACAATGGACGTGTATTGGAAGATACTGCTGTACAAATGGCTATTGAACAACATGGTCTGCAGAGTCATAATTTCCATCAGCCGCAATTGCAAAATATAACCGTTAGTACCTAAATAATCATCTAATATAATTTATATTCCAGTCAATAGATGTTTTCCATAATTTTAGATTGTGTCACAACCTCCAAGTAAACCACCAGAAATAGATTGTGATGATGTATTTAATCAAGCTGTGTCAGCAGCAATTGTCGCCAATGGATTAATGACTGCTACTCAACAAGAAAATTTCAATATGTAATATTTTTATATTAACATTTATATCGTCAACCCAGGGACAACATCTTGGAAAGAAAATAATATATCTACATCATTACCTCATACAACTCTTGGAAAAATTTGGTAAATATTTATTTACATACCAATATTAAATCCTAAACTACTTAAATTGTATTGAATAAAAAATTATTAAATATTTTAAATCTCAATATGTGATAGAAACAAACCATTTTTTTTAACATGTCATTCGATTTATTGTATTTATAAAATCTCATTATTTATCTTATGTTTATAATTATTTATTACTTGGTTAAGTCTTCTTTTGCTTTACCTAATATTTTTAGTGAAATGATTTATTTAATTTATAAATTTTGTTCAAACTCGTATGTATTTTCAAACATACCTATTTTCTTTATTAGTGTGTGTATCACAACATTTTACATTTTAGTATTAAGTTTTTTTGTATTTTTAAAATTACTTTTTATTTAATTTGCAGATGATGATAGAAATAATAATATTTCATATATTTACGAAATAAAAAAAAAAAATCTTGTATTAAATATAGTAAATATATTAGTCCCTGTTGTGATTGATATGAATTGATGAAAGGTTTAAGTTAACTAAATGTGGTTTAATCCACAATTCAAAATATATGATGCAAATATATTTTGTTTTATAGATGTGTTCAAATTACAATAATGACTGTGTGTACATAATACATACTATTATATTATTATTTTTTACATGATATTGTTGTTATTACTTTAAAACCCTATTATTGATTATCATAGATTACTATTCCATTTAAATATTATGTATATTAAAAATACAAAACTATCATTACTAATTTTGAGTATTATAGTAAATTACATTGTATAAATAGTTATTATATTTTTATTTTTAGAAAAATTAAATATTTTTTTTTACGTTTGCTTTTGTTTTTTTAAGTTTTAATTAAAAATAAGTGTTTTTGTGATTTTTTTTATAATTTTTATTGTGTTATATGTTTTTGATAAATATATTTAGTTTTTATTTTATGATTCATAACTATGATTTGATTCACTCGTGATTATTGTGACAAAGGTCATAATATGTGGTTATTCTTATCCATTATTCCTTATTTCTATGTTATTATAAGTTATTTTCGTCTATATGTCCCATAGTACTGTATACCTGACTTATTCTAAAAAAAATTGAGTAATTTTGATTTATTATCATATGAATATTAATCAATTTAATATTATAACTATTGTTAAAATATTTTGATCTGTGTACATAAACCTAATAAATTGTTCATTTGTGACTGTTAAAAAAAAATGGTTCAGTTATAAATTATTGTATTATAATTATTATATGGTTCACATGTAATTATAACTTATTAAAACATAACTACTGTTTTTTGTACTCAGTATACACTTAATCTTACTCAAAATTATAACTATTTAAAAAAAAAATGTATTTTGATCATGTTTATGATACATTTGTGACTGTTAAACAAAAATACAAAATATTTAAATATTGTGTGATATGAATACCTATATAGCTGTATAGTGTATAGTATATTACTATTAGCCACACAAGTTAGCAGAAAAAGTTCATAATTTTTCTCTACATTAAATATGAGAGCACATTTTTCAAACATATTACTGTAATATTGTATAATATACTACTTTTCGCTGTCAACAAATATACAGTTCCACCATTTGAGTTTTTTAGGGGTGTTAAGATTTAAGGAATCCACTTTTTCTTAATTTAAGTAAATAAAAAATACATGTATTTGATATATATATTTATTGTATTGAAAGGTTATAAATTTATAATATATTCAATACTTTATTGAAAAAAAGTTTTAAAAAACAAATGTTATCACTAGGGCAGAGGACTTGTAGCATTTGCATATTTTTTTTTGCACAGTCACAAAATTATCAGAGTGTGAAACAAATACGTTTCATGCTTCCATAAAGCTAGTTTTAAAATTTTATTATGCATATAAATGCATATTTTACGTTTTTTTGGTTTGTAGGACATATTTTACACTTTTATACGTTATTTTATATTTTTTGAGACATATTTTACTTGAATTGATTTTTTCCAGTGACATTTTTATTTCAATACAATACAGTCATAATGTTTGGATAAAAATTTATTTAATTTTAATTTTTGTCGTTTAATATGGTTTTTGACTGTGCTCGGGCATTAAGCGATAACGATTTTAAAGTCACTATACCTACGATATCACCACCCACCACAGATACGTGTGTACACCATGCGGGCTTTTATTCGATTAGGATTAAAATTAGGATAGAAAAAAATTTTAAGAGCATATTTTAATTGCATATTATGGGGTTTTTTAGTGCATAAGTGCTTGCATATTTAGAGCTTTTTTAGAGCTACAAATCCTCTGCCATAGTTATCACAATTGATGAAATGACCTGACCTGACCTAACCTGAGGCATAATTTCAATTTTTTTATTTTAGCGCACTTCAAGTCGCTACCAAGCCACAAAACTATTTATTTTTTTTTTTTGAGGGGCTGAGGTGAAATGTTAGAATATTTGTATAGTTTATTTAATATAATGTTATATATGTATATTTTTTTTTAAAGTTTATTATGGCTTCAACAACACAGGTTTTTAGCCTACTTTAATCAAAATTTATACAAGAAAAAGAAAGAAAAATATATTTATATGTGTGCATTAAATTTTGGAATACATTTTACTGCATTATTATAATTATTATTTACAATGGGTATTTAGTGTTTATATTATGGAAAAATGTACTGATTGCAGCTGTGTTTTTATCCTTGAAGGCTTGATAGAGTGATGCAGGATTTTGGAGTATCTTGCGTGCTTCAGTGTATTTGGGGCAGGTGATATATTGTGTTGAAAATATCACAATTATTACTATTTTAGTCTAACTATTTGTGCTTTTGATGTATTTATATTTATAAATTTTTTGTGGTTACTAGTGGTATTTATACTTGATAAATAAATTTACAGGTACCTTAATAATAAAATACCTAATCGAACCTAACCTGTAATTAATTGTATGGATACCCTACCCATGCTTATAGTGGCACAATAAAAAGTTACATGCATTTAGGTGCATGTATTTATTGTTGGCAGGCTAAAGAAGGCGCTTTAAAAAAATGTGTGCAAATGTACACTCTGCAGACTGCAATAAGCCCCCCCCCCCCACAAAAATAAAATAAAAAAATACGCCCCAAAGTATGGCTATGTTACGTTTTTCTTTCCACATTGTTCATTATATACATAAAAATTAATTATAATATATGATTTGATAATCAATGGACATATTTTAGCATAATATTTATGATGATGACCCTATACTATTGTCTACTTCAGTGGTCGGGAACTTTCAGACAGCATCTACCGCTCGTGTCTTTTCCAAATACCTACAGGTTTTATTTTTTTTTTTAAGGTTAAAAAATTTTAGATTCTGAGCGGAGCGAGGAATTTATTGATTTTACAATGATGTGTGTGTGTTTTTTTTTGTGTGTCTGTCATCACGTTTTGGGGCAGTAAAACAAATGACCATCAATACATGCAATTTTCACCGAATGTTTATATAAGTATATTCTATACACCATGCAATTTTCAAAAAATTTCGACTTAAGTTGAACTATTTATAGGCATATGTAATTTTCAATCATAATAATAAATCCTTGACAGATAATCCGTCTCCGCACAGAATCGTTTTTCGTATACAATGATAAAATATCATTGGATTCAAATTTAATTCCATCCATTATAGTAACCCACTTGTAACCTACTGTACAGTAGAGTGACATTCAAGACTTTCCCGCTTTTTAACTTTTGCCCTACACTGCTCGCTAAGCTTTTTTATTGTTGAACATGACTCCAGATTCCAAAAACATTGACATTTGAAATAATTGAAGATAAATGGAAGCACTTAAATGGAAAATTATCCATATCCTATATTTGAAGAATAAAAACGGGAATATCTTGATTAAATGGAAGTAGATGGACCTCAACAATAATAACAAGTAGGTAATCATATGAAAGTATTTCAAATGGAAATACCTGATGCATATAAAAGTATTTAAATGGGATCTTATGGAAATAACTGGATCATATGTGAAATCTCATAATATATGGATGTAGAATATTGAAATGGAAGAACTCAAAAGGAAAATTATCCATATCTTAAGAAAGTACCTATATGGAGAAAAAAAAATAGGATTATCTTGATCAAATGGACCTAACGATGAAAATGAATTAATTTACGTGTTTTCCAATAAAATTAACACATTGCATGCTCTAAATATTTATTTAATTATTGAACTATACCTAACCTAGGAACAGTTTGTTCTATACCAAAAAAGCATTTCAAAACGAGGAAGAATTAAAAACATTTTTAGAATGTACAATACAATGCACAAGAAAACTTAACTGAACTTGTGATATTTGAGTTAGAAAATTATATTTTACAGTCATACATTTCGACGATCAGGGCCGGATTGGTATATATCAGCCCATCGAGATTTTCACTTCTAAGCGGCCCATTTACATATTCACTGGCCCAGAATTTGGGTCTATTATTTTGTATTGGTTTATTACGTCCAAAATCGTTACGAACTTATTTACTTATCCTAACATGTATTTATTCACCCACACTCAGATACTACCGGCCCTAACTTTAAGCGGCCCACCGAGATTTTCTCGGTAGCTAATCCGGCCCTGTCGACGATATGTTACAAAATTTTGCTTCAAAGAAAAAAACATTTTAAAATAAATAGATTTATGGTACCTATATTGGTACATGAGTTATGTTTAATGTTTTTATAAAAATAAAATAAAATAATAGACAATATTTTTTAGTTTAAAATTGTTGGGGCCTATAAAAATTTGGCTCCGTGGACTCAAAAATCTTAATTCATGCTTACATAATATGAGCTATGAATGATAATCCAATATTCCTATTTTGTCTATGACCCATGTAATTATTGTCCGATTAGCGTATGTGTTTCAAGACCATTCCACTTGGTTAAAGTACGTAGGTAATACTTTACTTATTCATGCATAACAAACGCATAATAATTAATTACCTATAAAGACATGCCAAATAGACAAAAATATTATATTAAAAATGCTTGATATTTTTCATCGTCGGAGCAGATACAATAATGTACAATACAATTAAATATGTATGTCATTATGTCTTTTATATTTATCTAAAATTGAAATAGCTTAAAAAACCAATAAAAAAGCAATAAAAATAACCGAACAAGTATTAAAGGGCGTATCTATAAGGAATACATATATAATTATTTTAATATTTTAAATTTCTGGATTAAATTATTATTCAAATACTGTCAACTTCTTCAGCGTTCCAGAATCTACATTGAAATACTTACCACTCAAATAATTAGACAGGTATTGAAAATTGTCAAGGACCCTACAACCCTCAACTTTCTATATACATAATATATGTTATTTTGAATATTTTGTGATAAATGTATGTATTAAAATGAAAATTTTGTTTAAACACATGTAAATGGGTAAGATGGGTATACACACAGACACACTACATATTATTATAATAAAGGCAATTAATTTTTTTGTTGATTCATTTGTTTTTATCAAAGAGAGTAATAAGCATTAAATAATATTATAGTATACAAGCGAATTACAATTATTATCATTTCAATTACATATTATAAAACTATCGTAAAAATACTAAAAATATTTATATATATAATAGTATAAACTCTAATATCTATGTTAGTTAACGTATATACTCGAAACTCGATAATAATTAATAAGTTATAATATGTAAATGTTATTATATTAAGCTAAAAAAAAAAATTTTGGTATAGGTAGTTAGGTAGTTAGCCAGTAAGTACAGTTAGTCGTTATACTTACGCGGAGATACTATATATTAATATATTATCTAATAAATATATGATGAAAACGGTCTGATTATTATACGCACGGAGATAACAACGGAGTCGTGAGTAGGAAGTTCAAATATCGCCCTCTTAAATTATTTTACAATGAAAAAACATACTCATTAGTGAAATTCCTATCAATTTTTATTTTTTTATAGAATAATTTGTTGATAATTATGAACTCTACCCACCCCCTCCACCATACAAAAATTATGCAGTCCATTATACCACCGATCAACGCATAATATACAATTTTGTATATAAATAATATAGCTAATATAAAATAAGCACCGTGTATTAATGTTATGTATGTATAGACAGATGGTCGATTAGTTGTGAGTGTTAATGTAAGTAAATTATTCGATTTTCAGAATTAAAAGCTATTTATAGTATAGGATTTGAAAAACAAATTCAAAATAGCCATTTCAACAATAGGTAACACGTCTGTTGTCAGTTGAGGAAATTAATTTTAATACCTATATATTATTATGTATTGTTTTTAAGATGTTTATAATAATGATTAATATTCAGAGCTTGAATCAGAGGAGGGTAAAGGGTCAGAGTTGTCTACGATGAGTTCAATCATTGCAATAGACACAATTTTTTCACGACTTATTATAATATCAACTCTTTTTAATTTTTCCAATTCGAGTACTGACTATTATTGTTATTGTTACTATTTTATTATTTCATTATTATAATTGTCATCGTACGAGCGAGACTCGAGGACGGAAATTTCTGTGACCAGAGAGATCGTTGTCTGCGGGATCGAACGACTGATGTTGAAACGGCGGCGGTAATGGCGGTTGAGGTGGTGTAGGTGGTTGTTAGTATTCGTCTCCATCGTCACCGTCCGCCGAATCGGTGGCCACCTCCTCGTAGTCCTTCTCGAGCGCAGCCAAGTCCTCACGGGCCTCACTGAACTCGCCTTCCTCCATGCCTTCGCCCACGTACCAGTGGACGAACGCCCGCTTCGCGTACATCAGGTCAAACTTGTGGTCAAGCCGGGCCCAGGCTTCAGCGATGGCCGTTGTGTTGGACAGCATGCACACGGCCCGCTGCACTTTAGCCAGGTCACCACCCGGCACCACCGTCGGAGGCTGGTAGTTGATACCCACTTTGAACCCGGTTGGACACCAGTCCACGAATTGTATGGTCCTCTTTGTCTTGATGGTGGCAATGGCCGCGTTCACGTCCTTCGGCACAACATCGCCTCTATACAGCATGCAACACGCCATGTATTTTCCATGCCGCGGGTCGCACTTGACCATCTGGTTGGCCGGCTCAAAACAAGCGTTGGTGATCTCGGCCACGGTCATCTGTTCGTGGTACGCCTTCTCGGCTGATATCACCGGTGCGTATGTGGCCAGCGGAAAGTGGATTCGCGGGTACGGCACCAGATTCGTCTATAACAAACCAGATAGACGCGATATACGTTATTATTTTTATAAATTTTTCTAAAAAGTTAACCCATTAGAGCTGTATCCACACCCAATTAGTGTTCAAAGAATGTTTCAAGTATTCCTAGGGACCTATCTTTAAGTCAGATGTACTATCATTGACCAAGTCTGTACTTACCTAAAATATATTTAATTTTGACTTAATATATTCTTATAGGGCCTATTTAATTTACTATCCACGAGATGAAATAGATGAATAATATGAAACTTGACAGCAAAATATCATAAATTTTATCCAAACAATAACAACAATATAACACGAGTGTCATACACATGAAAATTATTTATTATGATTCTTTTACTTGGAACTCTGTCAGGTCGACGTTCAATGCGCCGTCAAACCTCAGTGACGCTGTGATGGAAGACACGATCTGGCCAATTAATCGGTTTAAGTTAGTATACGTGGGCCGTTCAATGTCCAGGTTCCGGCGGCATATGTCGTAGATGGCCTCATTATCCACCATGAACGAACAATCTGAGTGCTCGAGTGTGGTGTGCGTGGTCAGTATGGAGTTGTAGGGCTCGACTACGGCAGTTGACACCTGTGGCGCCGGGTAAATGGAGAACTCCAACTTACTCTTTTTCCCGTAGTCCACGCTTAGTCGTTCCATGAGCAGTGACGTGAACCCGGAACCGGTGCCACCACCGAAGGAATGGAACACCAGGAAACCCTGCAACCCGGTGCATTGGTCAGATAATTTCCGTATCCGGTCCAGCACTATGTCCACGATCTCCTTTCCGATCGTGTAGTGGCCACGGGCGTAGTTGTTAGCCGCGTCTTCTTTGCCAGTGATCAACTGTTCGGGATGAAACAGTTGTCTGTATGTGCCGGTACGCACTTCATCTAAAGCAACAACATATACGCGATGATTCAATATGTTATAAATAATATAATATTATATTATATACGATATGATTCGTTATATCATAGTGGAGAACTGCAGAGCTTGAAAGGAAGGAACTAAGTACCAAGTTGTGTGAGTAAAACAGTGACTCTGTTATATGATTTTGGAGGAAGTTGGAAGAGTAGGCAATTTAAAAAAATAATGGAAGGCGTGTGATGAATATGGTTAATTGTGATTCTGTTAGATTATTAGTACATTTTATAAGACATATTTGAGAATAGTAATGGTGTATGGATTGGAACATTGTGCAGTACGCAGTGTACAGTATAACCAACGTTATGTGTAGAAGTGACTGAGAGCGACTATAAAAATAAACCTAGAAAGAAAGAGAAGGTGAATAGATAATAAGGGTAAGGCTGAAGAAGAAATAAATAGACAGAATAAAAAATTACTCAGAAATATCTGAGGTAAATTGTAAGTATGCTTAAAAATTCCAAAAAATATAATTTGATTAAATTTATTATTAAAAGAAAAAATAGAATTGAGCTTCATTCTAGGCGAATACTTCAAAAACTTAATTAATTTATAAAAATAATAGTGTCATAAGTTTTTAAAAATCAAATTTAAATTTAAATTAAATTAAAAATTGTTTACCGACAACGGTTGGCTCCAAATCGACGAACACAGCTCTCGGCACATGTTTACCAGCTCCAGTCTCGCTGAAAAATGTGTTGAAACTATCGTCTCCGCCACCGATCGTCTTGTCCGATGGCATTTGTCCGTCAGGTTGAATTCCATGTTCCAAACAGTATAATTCCCAACACGCGTTACCGATTTGGACACCAGCTTGGCCAATATGTACTGATATACATTCGCGCTAAAAATAAAATCCATAATAAGTAATATTAATAATTGTTTTATCGAACAAAACGTGTAATTCACTTCCGGTGAATAAATTATAGCATGACATGCAAATAATAGATTACGTTCTTCTATAATATCGGATGACTAGGTATTGGACTATTTAAATTAGAAATTAAAATTCAGGTAAGTATTATTTGTTTTTGAAGTGGTTATAATTGTCATTGTTGATACAGTTTTTAACTAAATTAAACACTTATTTTCAATAGTAATCTGATTTATGGTTTTACATGATATCGAGTGGTCAAAATTAGTTTGATTTGGGCTTAAAATTCAGTAAACAATCACTTTGTCACTTTGACAGATAAAAATATTCATTTCAGAACTCAGACATTTATCTCAGTTCATTTTTTTTTTTTTTTTTTTTTTTCTATTCTCTTATAATATACACATGAAGTATGTACGTAGTACGTACTATGCAAATATTATTAAAAATATTATTATGAATATTATGTAAATATAAGTATATATTTTATAATCTATACAATGTTATACAGTTCGATTAGATTTAACTATTATTTAATTTTTTTGTATTTAACAGTAGGTAAAAAGTAAAAAAAAAATGTTATAAATAGTATATGAACAAGCCAAAATAATTAAAGTGTATTAAATTAATAAATTCTAGCTGATAATAATCAAATATTGATTGGTGCTATAATATATCTATAAATTATAATTATATTATACATTTATATTATAAAAAGTTATACTAAAAAGTCAATCAAAAATGTTTATAATATAAATATAAAATAAGTCATACTATACTACTCATACGCATATAAGCTTTTTTTTAAATGTACGTGTTAAAATAGCTGAACATTAATATTGGTGCTATTATATATATTTTATAAATTATAATTACCTACATTACCAAATTAGATATTATGCCAAGCGGTATTTAACTTCAGACTTTTTATATTATGTCTACAAAAATAGTAGGCGGTCAAGTATTATTTTTTAATATATAAAAGATTTAAAAAAAATTATAAAATATCTGTATTGGATTTTATTAAAATTATATTATTTAAATTTCAACACAAATAACATTTTTTATGACATTTAATTAGAATTATTGTTTCATACTTTTTCAGTGCCCACTACCCAGACACATTTTGCAATGGCACATATAGGTTTTATGATATTTTTAAATAACAAATGTTTGATAAGGAAAAACATTAATACTTTAAATAGATATTATTTTTATTTTTATTTTTTTTTGGGGAAATTATATGATATTAACATCAACCATGTAATTCATCAGGACTATTATAGCTGTTAGTATTAGTGAAATATTGTTATCATAAAATATAGTGAAAAATCATGTGAAATGTGACCTCTTGTGGATGTTGTTTCTGATTGACGCACCAGTGTAGAGTTATGTTATACTTATTACCTATCTACTACAAAAACACATTTAATATTTTATAGGTTAACATTTTTAACCTGTAGAAGCAACTACCATAGGCAGAGCCAGGGGGTGTGCAGGGTATGCGATGCCGCGATGGCACCCCCTAAACGCATAATTTAGTGTGGAGTTCAAACGTTGTATGATATTGTGATTGGCATTGTAATATTATAATAAAGTATAGTATTGGTGGCCTCAAGAATATTTATCATGGGTACGCCAAAGGCCAAAGACATTTTTCAGTGTCATTATAAATTTGTATTTGTAGGTATATAAACTATTGAATTTGAAAAAAAAATTAAAAATACAAAAAAAAATGTTAAAACTATGTTTATTGCATAAAAAAAATTGAAATTATTACCACTACGCTACAGCATATTTCAAGATCATTATTGTAGCGCCACGGAAAAGTTAATAATGTAAATCCAAATTAATTTACGGCAGCCGGCGGCTATATGGCCTCCTACGAATGATATGGTGCGGCAGCCAGCGGTCTAAAAATTATCAATACTTAATTATTATTATACGGACGCCGGCGGCCGCATGGCAGTCCACGTGTTAATTTTTAATTTTTTTTTTTTTTTAGAGGGAGAGGGACATAAATATTTGCACCCCCTGAACGTGAATGCTGGCTCCGCCTATGGTAACTACTAGCAGTGGCGTGGCGATGGGGGTAATCGAGAGGCGGCCGCCTCTCAGGTTTTTTTGGTGGGTGATGGGTGACACTGGGTGGATGGGAAATAATTTAAATTCATAATAACGAATTTAGGAAAATAACACATAAAATGATATTTTAATATTGTCTAATATAGATATAAACGAAAGCTAGTATCCAGTAGGCAGTGGTTACTAACCATTAGTTGGTTATTACCTACCTACCTAATAAGTACAATTGTCTATGAAAAGCAATCAGCCCCCCCCCCCAACTCTATTTCCAATTGAAATACAAAATTATGGTCGATGGGTGGGTGGGTGGCTGGGTATCGCAAAATATACTTGCCTCTGAAAATATTCGAGTTCGCCACGCCAATGACTACTAGTTATGTATCTACCTAATTATTATGAACCTTGGGTCTTAATTTATATCACAATAATATATCAAATTTAAAAAAATATCCGAGTCGAATACTCACCCAATTCTATATTGTATTAAATTATTATTATATGAATTATTACTATATAGAGTTTAGCGAATATTCGACTTGATTCGAAAATTTTTTTTTGTAGTCGATTAGCTACATCCCCCCCCCAAAAAAAAATAAAAATACTTTATACAATTTCTCTCCTCAGTGAAATATTTATAGATTCACCTTCAGCTAAGGTACCCGTAACTTCACAGTGGCGTAGCTGAGGGGAGGCCATGGGTGTATGGCTCCCCTTGGTATTTTTATTGTTGATTTAATCACGGTTATATCTTTATATCTTCAGGATTTAAATATAAAATGTATATCATACATTTATTTTTTTTTAACAGCAAATAAATGGTAAGCAATAATTAGTTAAACAGTATACATTAATCATTAATGTAGGGTTAAAATTAATAAATGGAAAATTTTGAATTACTCACAATATTTTGTGGTGTATTACAATTTTTAAATATCCCCCCCCCTTGATTGAGCTCCAACTACGTTACTAACTGTCACCACCATCCCCATCATGTCAATTTTTTTTTTATATATAAATAAATATTTTGATAGGTTTGGATGTTTGGTTAAAGTGCAAAAACGAACAAAAATAATAGTAATAATGAACGGAAACACATTGTATTGTTTTTATCCGAATTACTTATTTTTCTTAATTACTTATTTTTGTTATACTCTAATGGCTTTATTTCTGCAGTATAATATTTACACTCGACTATGGCAACACGTTAAACCATGACTTCAGATTTGGTACGTTCTATATAATATTACAGTGTTGTTATTATTATGTATTGTGTGTCGCTGTCGACCACTGTCTTCGAGTCATGAGATGACTAGCGATCCGAAAAAGGTTTGACAGAAATCTAAGCGAGGAGGCAATGATAATATATACGAGAGACGTCGTGGTGAACGGAAGACTAAATATTATCGTAATCCCACCGTAACCGATTAAACGAGAAAATCAAATTGCGAATCATCTCTGAAACGCAGGAAACCGCCATACGACGCACAGTACCTAAATACATATTATATAAACATTAAACTTATATACCTACATTGAATATAAATCTAATATCGTAATCATACTGTCACCTCCCGGACGGGAGCGGCGATGAATTAGGTATAAACTGCCGCGCTCACGCGGGTGTGTGTCTGTGTGTGGGTATCTATTCTCTCACTGTCGGATATGGTGAAAAAATAATTATAATATAATATAAGGACAACGGTGATAATAAAAATAAGAAACATCAGAAATCGTAAATGAAAACAATTGCCATGATTATTATATGGGTTTTGACGAGCATATTATATAACAATAATAATAGTCCGTATATATACATATAAAATATAAAAATATATAATACTATAATACGTATATAAATATAAGGACGAGTAACGCAGTTTATACCGGACGATATAGGCGGTTGGGCTCGGCGGATAATAATTGCATGGGGGCCATGGACGAACAACTATTAAGACGAAATTTGGTATCAAATGATAATAATGATAAATATATCTTTGTTTTTTATTCCGTACATTTGTACGTAGAACTGCAATATAAAAGCACGTATACACGGAAAATGCTCGTTTAAACGATCCTAAGATAACCCGTTTACACTAATATTGTAACTTAAGAGGACGCCTCACCCGCATGTGTTGTCTCCGTCTTACAAACGTATAACATAGCAAAATCTGTTTAGCGCGGGACAACTTTACTCCCTTTGCATTTATAGTAGGATTACCAAAATTCCACAACGCATAGGTAAGAACTTTATCTGTGTCATAGCGTCGTTATTTTTTTGATAACATAAATATAATTAAAGTTATAAGCTTAAGAAAATACATTTATTTTTTCATTAAATTACTTAAAATTATTGGTTTGCGCTATCAAAAAAATAACGACGCTATGACACAGATAAAGTTCTGACCTATGCGTTGTGAAATTTTGAAAATTCTATTATAAATATTGAGGGAGAAAAGTTGTCCCGCGCTAAACAGATTTTGCTATGTTATACGTTTGTAAGACGGAGACACCATATGCGGGCGTGGCGTCCTCTTACTAAAAACGTATTGGATGTGCCAAATAAATATTATACTATTTATATTTATATAGAGACCAGAATTTTTTTAATTTTACAATTATCTATATCCGAATACTCGACTTTCGACAACGATATATTATGGAGTAATTTTTGGGAGGGGACGAGGCCCGGCTTCCCCATTAAATTGCTCCATAATATGATATTATCTGTATTTTACAGCAATGAAGAAGAAGCTGCAAAGGTTGATATATATAGCATGAAGATGAAATTGAAATAGACAATTATTATTTTCAAAGCATTTTACATTTCTACAGAATTCATAAGATATACATGAATAATGATTTTATTTTTATCTTAGTAAGCTTCTTCCAATACGTATAATCTTAGTTAGTATTAGCATAGATTAACCTCGAGTCACCATGATGACTTATAGTTCATAATATAGTCATTTTGGTTACTTATACATGCTACGTAATATTCTACTAGAACTACTGTTTTAATAATTATATCGACATTAACCCTGAAAACAATCTCAATAAACGTTTATATCTATAAAATAGACAAAACCCTATACATATATTATGTCATTTCAACAGTCCACATCCAATTAATGTTATAGTGAAGAATTTATTGCCATCAATATAATTTGAATTCAAGTATTTATCAATTTATAATATCTTATTAATACGTATCCATATGATTGTATTACTAAAAATATTCTACACAATATGTGCACTACAATGTATATATATGTCATATTGTCATGGAATCATGTAAATCAATAATTTAAAGTTAAAATAAAGAATATATAGGTACTTTTTCTTCTTAAAAATATGCGTTTTTATTTTAAAACAGAAAATAAGCAAAGGATCAGATTACATTAGTTAGATGACCTAATACTATATTATAGCTAGGTAATAGAATATATCATGATATTTTCAGTTACTAAAGGTGCCTTAGTTTATGTCTGTGTAATCATCCTCTGACATAATAATAAAACACATATTATTATGTCACAATGGCAGAATCAAGGAATCACCAATAAAGGATCCACATTTCTCTGGTCCTATCCCTTGTATAATAAGTGTTTTATTTTAAGTTTCTCTTTACTTCATCTGCTAAAACTTAGTTAACACATGTCCGTCCGATAACTCCGATATAACGGAATTGTTTTCATTTATTATATTATGCTGTCGATGTTATAAAAGTACGCATGGAACTCCTTTTGAACCCAATGTATTTATTAATACAGCAGCCAGTGCTCGTTGAAACAAAAACATTTTACGCCTATTATGCTTTTATGTAGCTTATCGTAGTTTGCATGCAGATGACTAAACAACTTCTTTTTCTCGTTGTTTTCTTGTTTTAATGAAACCTAATATATCTACATATTTGTTTACCTATTTTATTATTGCAAAACAAATCATCTCTGCTTAAATTACCATCACACAATAACCCAATAATGGCTTTTGATCACTCGTGTTAAATAGTATTAAATCGTATGGATGCGTATTATGGTTACTATTATTATGTGTGATGGTTTTAATAATTTACTATTCACAATGATTATTATTTATCAATAACAACATGACACTATATTTTTAAGGTATTTATGTATTAAGAACCTCATATTATCATAATATGATATTTAGTATAAAACTCATAATAATTTTAAAACATTCCTATACACATTGAATTAACCTATATACCTACTCAATACTAAATAGTGAATATAGCCACTGAATGCGATCAGCAATATATAATACAAAGCCATTTTTTATTACAGCTCATCAATTCTTTCTAAAGTGTACCTACGTTTTTCTTTTATTATATTTCCTATTGAACTATTTACGACATATTATGATCGGAGTTAATAGTCATTTATCAAACTTAAAACATTTATCTTCATTACTTTCACATAGAAGATACTAAGTATTGAAAAAATGTTACTTAATAAAGTATTAAATTATAATTCTAAACACTTTACAGTATTTATAGGAAATTGACAACAAATAAAATTAAAATAAATAAGAAAAAAATCTAATTTATTTAAACATTAATAATGTAATAGAATGCGCATAATCATTTTAAAATACATTTTGTTATATGCCTATTATATCTAACAAAAAATATGATAATGAAAACTAAACCAGAAATAAGTCATAGAAAGAGTATTCCATCATAAAGTATTTCCATATAATCTCGTAATATAAACACTACTTCATATGATTACATCGTAATTTGTTAACAACAAAAATATTGGAAACTTTAAGGGGCCACGCAAAACAGTCTTTACTTTTTTTTTTACTCAATAATATATACAATCTGTACAATTATGCACAATTAGCATGTTTGATAAGGGTTACAAATTACAATAATACATCAAGTACATGAGTACATGAGTAAGAAGCCACCCACTAATGGCACTTGACTGGAAGTTATATGAAACTAGCTATATTTATATATACTGATTCTTCTTTTTTTTTTTGATTTTTGATATTAGTTCGCCCTAGCAAGTCACGGCACCAGCTCCTTTTTAATCGACGCTTGGGATTGCCAGGTAATGTTTGGGTGGATAGGTTTTTAATGAGTGGGTTTTGGTGTGTTTGCAGCCGAGCATGAAAGATCTTGTAGAAACGTATAGCTTTTTCTGTCACGGTTTTAATTGACGGGTCATTATGTATAGTGTACAGTGTGTACACTATATACAGTCTTTACTTAAATGCAACATTATTTTGATCATAGTCTAAAGGTAGGTATAGGTACTAATAACAAAAAGTTTTATTCTCAAACAAAACTTACACTATACTAGCCATACCTATCACAAAAACATATTTAACTAATAAAAAAAATAATATACCAAGATAAAGTTAGAATAACATATATTTATAATATACCAAAATGTTATACATGTATTATATACCACAAATTCTTTATTCTTGTAAGAAATTTAAAAAAAGTTAAAATAAAAGGTGAAAATTATATTAATTTTGGAATTATTTGTCATCAAAAAATACATTTTAAGTTTTAAAAAATAAAATGAATTCGATTTTTAATCTTATAACCTGAGTTTCTAAATTAATGTGCAAAGCATTTAGAAATTAATTATTTTTGAATTAACATTTTTTGCATTTATTAAAATAATTTTGTTATTAAGAACTGAAGTACATAAATGTAGTGGATAAAGTTCTATAAATGTATAAATTTTACTGTTCTATAGTAACGTTTATCAAGCTAGATATTTAATCAATCAATACTTTGTATAAAAATACTTCAACTACGTTGTTCAAAAAGTATAGCGTAGTTGAAGTATACCCACTTTTCTTAAATTCTTGAAAGTATACATTCTTCTAGATGCAAATATTTATATTCTAAATTAAGATTATATTTATTGTATTATATTTACTCAGATCTTAGATGACAAGTTTAAACATCAATAAAATTGTTGTATAAAAATGTAAGCATTTTTAGTATGATATGAAGTAGAAATAGCTAGATTATAAAACAAATATGTACAATAATAATTATTCAGATATAATGCATTCAATTGAATTAGAATCAATGTTATTGCGTGTTAAAAGTAAATATAATTTCTACTTGCTATTCGTATGTAGATATTCATGTTTAAAAATATGTCTTGATAATTAGTATTATTTTATAGTTGGACTTAAAAACATACCACGGGACTATTAGTAAAATATTTTTTAGTTTTTAATTAACAAAAAACTTTATAAAAAAAAAATGTTTCCGTCGTTGTAATGTATCGCCTAATAATTTCCTTGGATATTGTTGGATTTATAGTTTTATATTTTTTCCTTCTTTAATAACATTGGTACATTCAAAATTTGAACAATATTTTCTGAAATAGCTAATCTCTTAACCGTAGACCTTCCGTCATTTTAACTGTTCCCACGACATCCATAGAATGAATAGCACTATATAGCTCTTTTATCACTCAAATATAATGTGGTGTGATGGCGTATACGTTCAATACGCTCACGGTGTCCGCCGCAATTATTAGCGATTTGTTACACATGCACATGTACGCGTACCTGTATGACAGGCTGCTGATATAATATATAACGAACGTCATCAACATATAAAATGTCTATGTGTGTGTACAATACGCGTACCTATACTCTACAGCGGGGTTCGTTCACTCGTGTTGAATTAATGGTTTTTACTTTCCGGACTCATGTAAATACGCACAATATAGTTACACTATATATTATAAATATATTACTACACTAATAACATAGTTAGGTATGATACATAATATATAAGGGTGTTTCAAAATAATTACATTTTATCTTCTGTTATTTTTATATTCAAAAATTACATTTCTAATGTAAACCACAATTTATAAGCTTTAACTTATATTTGTTAAAACCTTTGTTAAAAAACAAAAAATGTGTTGAAACAATAAAAATTAATAAATGGAAAAAATGGTTTTTATTCAAGTCCTGGGAAGATATTATGTATGAGAAATGTATAATATAATAAGTAATAACTAATAAGTGTTTTTATTTTACTATCCTTCGACTGCAGTACTCATAGAAGTGGATTTACAGAAACAACGAATCTAAAAGGAAGTGAAAACCGCAGATGTGCAGCATTAAATGTATCTACAGGTATGTAATACTATGTATAATAATATATTCTCCATTGCAGACGACGAACTGTCAAATCGATTAGCGACGGTTTTAGTGTAAGACGTAACCAATGTCCCGGGAAATGACAATTTTCCCAAATGGAAAGTGCGCGGTAAAAAAGACGAAGAAAATCGTGACTAATGTCGTCGAACGTTCCGGAACGTCGGCGGCGTAACGATTCAAAAGTCTTTCCGATAAAATTTGAATGACGGGAAAAACAATAATAATTATAATTATAATAATAAGAAAACAATTTTTTTTTCAACTACATAAAAAATCTTTTATCCGCTTACCATTTTCGACAGTCGTTTGCAGTGGTTCCGAACTCAACAGTAAAACGCTATGTACCTGTATAGGTTTTCGGCGAATGAAAAGTATATGCCAATTATCACGATGTAGTTGATGTGTTTCCGTATATCAATAAGGCGGCGGTGGCGTTCGAAGTTGTTTCGAACGGACTTAATGGAAGACACTGAGACGAGTCACTTACCGTGCTCGCGTTCTTATATACGGCCCGACTGCCGCCACCGCTACCGCCGCCGTACCCGAGGACCGTACATAGGTATACGTATACTGTGGGTATGCGTCTTGGTCGGTTGCACCCGCGAGACAGCACCGCCCTCTTCTCAAAAACACAAAAAACCGCGGCTTGGATGTTATACCATACACTTATTCCGGTTATATGTGCATTATTAAACTGTGTATATACTTTAATAATAATAATGATACAATAATATATATATATATATATATATTGTATACCCACCCATCATTCACCCACTATTGACATAATATCACTCGCTAGCTACCCGATGACCACAAATGGATTATACTGAGGTCGGTCCGCGAACGATTTCAATGTGAATTATATTATACCTATACCGAGTGATTTACATTTATACATAGATAAGTTGTAGGACGTAGGTAGTTTAGGTACTCTCTTTTTATGAGCCTGCTCTTGGTCGCTAAATGATAGGTAAGTTAGTAAGTAGGTATACCCAAAATATTACTGTATCACGCCCGACGTCTCATCATTATCCCGATCAAGACGCAGATCAAAGTGTTTCAAAAGATATTTATTATTTCCTCTCATTAGAGCCAATGAATGTTTGCCTTCGAAAAACAAACTCATTGCGATACATAGGAATTATTAAATTATTAGGAATTACGTAAGTCACTTAAAACATATCAACATTTTACTTTTTACTTTTTTAGTATTATGTATTTATTAAAAAAAATGTTATTTTTGAATTATATTCAATGTATTCCACGTGTAAAATAAAATTATACTAATCATCTAAACAAGAAAATATATGGAGATCCGGAAAAATATATGTTGTGCTGCATTAAAAAATTTCATTATCTTCACATTTGCGATTATTTGATACCTAGTAATTAACAGTTAACTTTTATCAATAGCGAGCTATTTTTCTGTTTTAAGTTTTTGTGTTTATTTGTATAATAGAAGAGGTATTATGGTACTAAAGATAATAATCATAAACATCCATTGACTGTATTTGAGTATTATACGTAAGATATTTTCTTTATAATAATTACAATTATTATAAAACCATTTCGTAAACATTTCTACACGAAATTAGAAACAGAACCCCCTATAATATTAGGTTAGAATTTATTTATAAATTGAATTTAAATTAGGCTGTGTTGTATCATTTATTACTCATCATTATTATAAAATATTTATTTTTCGTTGCGAGTTTCAAACTAAAATTACAAATTTAATGAAATAGATAATTACGAAATTTTAAGAAAATATTTTTTTGAACTAGAGTTGGTTCTGTAATATAATATCAAACATAATGTTGGTTTTGCACCAAATTGTTCATTTAGATTTAAGTTATAGGTGATACTTTTAACCAAACACCCACTATGTCTGCTATGATGATGATTTCCTTGCTAGGTTTGTCTATTTTATCCATTGGAGATACCGAGATAGCAAATGTCAGTGTAACGTCCTTTTAAACAATGTAAATTGAAACGCTCCGCGTACGTACTACGCGTCCATGTGAAGCGGGAATCAAGTTAGATTATATGTACAGAGGCGAGCCATGGCATCTAAATAGCACAAGAGGGGCGTACCATTAAACTAAATAAAAATGATTCATTAGAAAAATTAAAACATTTCTGGAGATATAGAAAAATAATTCACTTATGTTACATTTACTTTAAACAGAAAATTGTGCCCATAACTATTTCTGGGCAATCATACATTTTAGCTGCAACACGATTCCATACGGTGGTTTAAAATATAATGTTTTCATATAGATATAGAAAAAACATTTATTAGAAAATATAAAACTTTAACATAAATTATATGGCGTTTAATTAAATATATAATTTCTACAGTTATAATAAAATCAAAACTTTCAAAAAAACATGAAAATGTTCTCCTTGTTTTAAAATGTACAGAAAAGGTTCTCGTATATTTACAATTAATTAGTTCTAACATTTAAACATATTATAATAATTTTGTACAACGACTAACAAGAGAAAATGAACGTTATAGCAACCACATTTTAGGCTGTATGTAAACTGTGAAAAAATTAACCTCTTTCTAAGTCGGTGTGTAAACTGGAAAAAAAAAATTAACACTATACAAACTGCGGAAATTTTTTTATACACGTTCTATAATATAAAATACTACTATATTATATAAATACCTAAATTATTAAATTAAATATACCTGGTTATGTGTACTTGTCTTTGTATATCGTTTAATTATTTATGTTATATTGTGTCTTGGGTACAAATGGTAAAAATTAGTAAGGAATCTAAATTTATTTTTAAGTTCTAACTTTTGATAATACTATTTAGTACCTACTTACTAGTGTTAGATGTCAGTAGAAATAGTTAGAAGTTTAATATTTAATCCAATACGGTGGAATTTACAACAATATATACCCAGAATAGCAAACAATTAAATGTATCGAACAATTTTAAATTCAAATTTCAAAATTAATAGAAAATAAGTGATTATAAAACATAGAAATTTACAAATAAAAAATTTAAGGAAAAATTATTCTTCAGCAAGAAAAAAACTCTTCTACAAGAAAAATCATTTTTGGTACAAACCATGAATCAGATTCAATATTAATTGAACATTAAGCCGTAAAAAATAATATCAATCTAAAAATTTCTGAAAGCAAAATAAACCAAATCCCATCTAAAATAATTAGAAAAGACCTTCGTAGTTTAGTAAACGATACACATTTACTGCAGACTATTGATATTTCATATATTCGTAATTCGTATAGAAATATGTATAGTAAAAAAACTAAGCATCACCCACCACTTCCCAAGGATATTAATTAAGTGCACGAAAACCTAATAAATATGAATATTTTATAACTAGTTATAATGAAAACTTTTTCTAATTAATGACAAGAAAACAATTGTAATTATATTTATAATTGCACAAATTTAAAATACTCATGTTCCATGGAAAATTGTTAATGGATGAAATATTCAATTAGTACAATTATATTTTATCCGTTTTTTGTATTAAATTATTTTCAAAATGGTATACACGTCTTTGGTATATGCATTGCTTCCCAATAAGTAGAAAGTACCTCAATTTATGAACATTTATTCTTCAAGCTACTATTTACTATTTGCAGTTAATATAATTTACTATTTAATAATAGTCGGTATTGGCTGTTCACTATTAAACAGTAACAGTTATTCTAGATTTATATAATACTTTATGTATAATACACATTTTCTGACTGAATTCCCATGTGTTTTAACATTTTATTAAGTCACTACAAAATGTTTATTATTTTGTATCGTTATCATGTTTGAAGTTTTTATTTTTTGAGCGAGAACACCCATTATTAATTTTATCTTCAGAATTAAAATATTTTTCAGAGAATTTTGAGTAATGAATGATGTAACTACTGGTATCAAACTCCGTAAAAATATGAAAAATCACTCAAATAATCAACTTATTTTCACTCTTGCTAATCCATTCACTCCCTCCAGGGTATTTCCAATCCACATAATATTTTAGAACAATACTTTTGTTATGAGACCTGTACCATCATTCCGATAAATAATTTAACATTTTAACTTATTAGCTATATGCCTATATACCTATATAGGTACTCGATCGATTTTTATACACGGAAGACGGAAATTCGAAATCCTTAGAAAAATATTTTGCTTCAGCTATTAAATTAAAAATGTATGATCTCATTCAAAAGTTCAAGACATAAATAATAATAACTATAAAAATATAGTGATAAACTATTACTTTTTTCAAAAATATAATGTTCTAATGACTTATAATAATTAAAAAGAATATTTTTTAAACGTTGATACTTTTTGATACGTAGTAGTGTGTACCTATATGTGTACTAACTACTAAGTGTTTAGGTACTATTAAAAATATTGCATCCTGTTCAATGTTCATACATCATTATCTTTCGTCGTGAATAGCGTTATATAGTTAAAATGAAAAAATACTACTTTGTATAGAAATTGAATTCCTATTTGAATTTATACTTACCTATTTTGTATGCTATATTTTTTTGCCCAACCCCTTTGCCCCCGACCGATTCCAACCCATCCGGCTCAGATATACAATTAATGTCGACACACGCATACACACATACATACAAACATGAACATAAATAAGTATAATAACTTTCAACTAACAATTTATACGAGAGTCGGGGGTAGTCGCGCATGCCGGTACAAGGAACGAATGGATTCTCATCGTATTCTCGTATATTCGGTCATATACCTACATTACCTAGGTTATGTATACTACACAAATTATACATATATTGTACTACTGTGTAGTTATTATATTATGTTTGTTCATTTATTGCATGAATATATTTCAACCAACAACCACCGCACTTTTCCACGAGAACTGTTATTCATTTGTCATTTGAATTTTCATACGTTTATAGTATAATAATTGTATTATTTAGGCGAACCACACACAAGCACATTTGCACATGCGTGAAATAATGATACATTCATGCACATGCAACCCGTCATAAAAATCCTTAAAAACTATAATAATAATAATAATATAAGCGAACAGTCGTGTATAAAATAACATTCGCATTTCGTGATATAAATATAACAATGGTAAAATTACATTATTATCAGCTACTCAGATAATTATTCAACAAATGAAAATCTTTTTTTCTACCATATCTTAGTAGATATACCTAACACCTACTTACTTTATCTAATACCTGCCAAAATACCAGTTACTTATAACCTGCTCTAACAATCATTGGAGATTAATATTTTAATTTATTACAACTTATACTTATAGTTACCTATTACTATTACATACTTAAAAAGAATCTAATAGCATTAGGATGACAATGTCATCATGACATGCGTGAGAAATGTATAGGTACCTACTTATGTTTTGTGTGTAATATAATATGATCTCCAAAATGATGAATGCTACAATTTTATTCTGCATATTATATAGAAGAATATGTTAACGTTGGATAATATACATTAAGCTTATTTTGATAATTTTAGAATATATTAATTTAGTAGGGTATATGATTAAAACGAGTATATTAAATATGTTTTGAACAACCAAAATTGTATAAATTAAAAAAAAATTGTATTGAAGAATATATATAATTATTTTCTTTATCTATATTATATTAGTGTTCTACTTTCTACATTACAAAACTGTGCTACACGTGAATAGATCAATGTTAGAGGTGTTAAAAATTTTAAGTCCCCCCCCCCCCAAGTCGAGCACTGTTTCCAATACAATCAAAAAATCAATGTGTAATGTGCACCAGGTTAAAAAATTAAATATTGTGCTTAAAAAATTGACCAAGATTAAATCTTTTCTTTTTTTCAGTTTTTAGATTCTTACCCCGAGTATAATTGAACCAAATTTAAATCATAATAAAATCATAAGAGGTAGCATTTTTTATGGGCAACGAAGTGTTCGGCATGACAAAATATACAGGCATGAGGCATTTTATGTACGGCGTACGGGGGTCCGGGATACATGTACGTATAAACAGTCTGTATATGTCTATGATTAGATATTTGTATGAGTAATAACACAAAACAATATAAAACTAGTAACTACACTAACTACGATTACCTCCAGGCTTCAATGCTCTGAATAGTCTGAATCTGAATAGTCAATGGACTTCAAAACGTTTAGATTTTCATGGATGAAAAACGATCGACAGCCCGCGTTCAATTTCATATTGTTACCGGATTATATTCAACCCAGGTAGATAACATCCGATAGAATATGGTATCATTTAAGTACTCTAATAATACTATAATAGTGGTATGTTATTATATTATTATTATTATTAATTGTAAATTGCGATTATTGGCGATACGCAAATACGCAATCACGTTTTGAGTCTAATCGTCACTAGCCGTAGCCCATAAATGTTAACGACTGTCGTCGTCGAGTCGTTATTCGTTCGTTGTTCGTTGCGATTTTGCAAGACGTGCACGACGTGTCAACTATAAATAATAAGCCATCTTGGCCGGACATCAAGTGAGTAGCAACGACAATTTTAGCGAATGCACTTGACGTCCTCACCTAGCGTTCGCACAATTTGAAGAGCAGTGTTCAACTCATCGCCTTGAACGTGATATTTGCGCTAAACCTTACATTGCAAGTTTGAATTCGTCAAACGCAGAAGTTCGTACGTTGATCAATCGTTCTCCTGATATTATTTTCGCTGATTTAGCGCGCGAACAGAGAGGGACTAACTCTCCGATCGCCACTCCCCCGCCTCGTCCGTCGAACCCAATCACCTACCCAATTTCGTGGGCAACGACGACAACTTTATTGTTTTTGAAATTCGTTTGTGTGACAATGGCATTTCAATGAATACAATGTCGCCGTCCGGTTCACGTACATCATATTCTCCTCCTGGAGACCACACATTCAACCCCTGTGCGACCACCACCGATGTCGGACAACCGTCAGATGGAGAGAAAATTGAACGTGCCTACGCCGAAGTCACTGGTGCAGGCCAACAGTAAGACGGACGCCAAAAAATTGACAGGTAGGCACCTATGTATCATCATTGTAGAGATCAAGGCACTTAGGGCTAGTGGTGATACGTGATACGAGTTCATCCAATGTGAAGTACACCTCGTGCTTTATGAGCACCAATACAATAAGACCATGAAGTAACAATAATGTGTCATTCTTTGTCCCACTGCTATTGGATTGGTATTGTATATTAACCTTTGTATCGTTTATAAGTTCAAAATTTCCAGAAAAAGTCGCTCAAAGTCATCAAACATTCAAACATGTATATTACAATAGGCTTGAGCTATTAATTCAATAATAATTGGCAATAGCATTATCAAGTATATCTTTTGTATATTTTATGAAATCTAATAGGTAAACTAATATAGTTATACCACAGATTATTCTGTGTTCATGCAATTTTTTAAAAATAATTTTCTGATAAGAACAATGATAAGATTACACAATTTTTGTAATACTGAGATGTTCAATAACATTAAAACATAATATTATCTAATTGTGCCATATTAACTATTACTACAATATAATATAGTTATAATAATGATTATTATATGTAAAGAGTATAGACTATAGAGTGGCAAAAGGATTCTCTCTCACTATTAATGATATTTTTACTCGCTAATTAGTATGGGTTAAGTAGGTAGGTACTAACGATGTGTTTGTGGTATATTTTTTTTTTACTAAAATTGAAATTTTTTGATAATAAATAGTGCTTGGAAGTTTTAGGGTTGTATATTTTTCCAAACATTTTCCATTTATAGCATACTAAGCTAGAAATCCATGTTATAAACCAAAGTTTTAATAATGAAAATGGTACATAATTCGTCAATCATAGAAAAATTGTGCATATTTACCATTTTTTTTAATAGTTGCATGATGAATGTTTGCTAATCATTTACATTTTGTAGTATGTTATTTAGTTCTTTAATAAAACAAGCAAACTATTTGTTATTTTGAAATTGATCTATGGAAAAAAAAATATAGAAATTCATTTGGAAAAAACTTATGCTGTAGCACCTGCAGTCATTAGGTGTTCATTCCTCCTTATTTCAAATTTATTTTATTATATTTGTCATTTAATTGTCTGAGAAAACGAGGGCTGAGACTTTTCATTATTACCAAACCAAATTATAAAAAATTAAAGAATACATATTAAGTAAACTATATAGGTAATGTTTATAACATATCAAGTTATACTGAATACTGAATATTCAGTTTTGTTTTAGAGGGTAAATACAGCGGTGTATACCTTATTATAATATCTATTATTATTTGGGGAATTCTGTAAATAGTAAATACGTAATATTTACGATCGCATAGGTATCAAGCATATATTATAACAATATACATAATATATTACAACCAGGGCTCATGAGTTCATGCTCTGAAAAATACCTAAATAAGTATGCACTAAAAGCTGGGAAAATATGCATTTATATGCACTTAAAATCTAAAAATATGTAGGTATAAAAATACTATAAGTAAATTTTAAGTAACAAAAAAATGTCCATTCATATTATTAAAAGTTATATTTTATTATATTAATGTACCCAATTTCAAAAAATAAATTAAAAATATCTCTCAATAATCAATTTAAAAAATATTCAGTAGCTCATTTTAAATCCAATTTATTAAACAATACAAAATACTTAATTAAATAATTTATATTTACTTAAGGAGTTGCATTGGACAGTAAAAATTTTTTTAACGTTGTCAAGTTTAAATGAATGGTGATTAGGTGTGAGTAAATTGGTGTATATTGAAAGTCATGTCTTCGTGTAATCTTAGATTTGTCATATTTTTCTCTTTACCATATATAATTTCAGGAATTTTGCAAATCATTTTGTAACCATGGTTATTAATTAGAACTCCCATATATTTTATACTTCATTAAATATGACTTAGCAAAGCATGAACTCATATGGCCCGATGGCCCGATTATAACGTTTTCTTAGTTTAAAAGTTGTGATATTGTCGATATTGGTATCTACAAAACTATACAGTGTGAAACCTACCTTATCGGACATCTCCAAATAGTGGATATTTTTTCAGGAATGGGGACATTTTCACTGTCCATTATCGCGTTGATTAAATCATTTTTCTAGTTTATGTTCTGTGAAATAGTAACCTCGATAGTAACATTACTATTTCCTATTTGTATTTATTCGTGTTTGTGATTCCATTACATACGAACATATTCATAAACGTATTGTCTCCAATGTCCAATGCATTTAAATTATAAAATGCCTTGATACACAAAATAACTGTGCATCAAGATCTAAACAAGTTAAACTAACTGAACTTTTCATATAATTTTAAATAATAATAATGTACAATTAATATTTGCTTTAAAATAATAGAAGTATAGAAATATCATGGATTATAAATATTATATAAATAATAAAATATGTTGTAAATCTATAATTATTAATTTCTCTGAGTTGCTTTCGAGAATTTCACCCCCCCCCCCCCTCTAAATAGCGAAACCCTCTAAATAACAGACAAAATTACAACGACTGAGAGTGTCCGGTGTTTAGAGGTTTCACTGTATTAATTTTGTTGGTAAATCGGTAGGCGTAAAAAAAAACCCAAACTGAAAAATACACCCCGGAAAAAAAGCTTAAGAAAATAAAAGTGCAATCATTGTAAATTGTAATATTTTATAAAATGTGGTTGATTGTTGATTATACAATGGATTTACAATCATATAATATTTTTATTTCTGTGATAGAATAATACATTTTTAACAGAACATAAGAACAAAATACTCACGTTTCTGGACTTGTGGTAACATAATAATATAGATTGTATTGTTAACTATCACACTTACAAATCTAGTGTTGAATTAACAACAAAATACTTATTAAGGGTTAATTAATAATCGTTTACTTGGATTAATTTACTCATTTATTAATACAATTATTAGAATCAATATTTAATAAAAAATGATTTTGACATTATAGCTATTTAAAATATAACTTATTTAGGTTGAACTATAAAGTTAATTCAGCTACACGCTGGTGTTACCTTTAACTACCCAAATAACATGATTTACTTGTAAATTCACTTAACTATACAATAATGATAATTAACTATAAAAAGCTAAGTTAAAACTATACAAAATTTAACTCAAGTTAAAAAGTTTAAAAAAAAAAATTGATTGTAGGCAGTGTTACTTTTACGCCGACCCATTAACAATCAATATAAATCATAAACATAAGATTTAAAGAAACTTTATTTGACATCGGAATATTAATATTAATATTAATATTGACATTACAAGACATGGGTAGAGGGATATCGTTCTCCGACCAGAATGGTCTTGAGTCTACAGAAAGACATCAAGTTGTAGATGAAGCACCTCCTACTATGGACGACATATTTGACGATGAAGAGACAGTTAGGGAAGGAGAATCCGGTAGCTCTGTAGAGATAGCTCAGAAAGTGGAGTACAAGCCTGCAGATATGGAAGAGAACGCTGATGATTTATGCACCTTTATGACTTTTGTATCAGCATATTCCATGAGATTACTGATAAAACAGAGCGCTAACATGGACAGGTCCTGGTCCCATATGGTCAACAAGTTCATAGGATTCTTCCATGGCTGTGAATCTCGGAATATGACGGTTCTTCCGGCCGCGTGGTCCTCATTGAAAACGTATTTATGTGCCTGTAGAAAATACCAGATCTCATGGGTCAAACTTGTGGCGGAGACAGAAGTGGTTTTACCTCCGAACTCTGATCCACAAGGACTGTTAAGATACCTTGGGACATTAGTTTTCTCTTACTCCGGGATGCACGCTTATAGCTTGTTCTGCCACTTGGTTTCAGTAACCGGAGTGAGATATGATTATCTATTGAATCAGATGGACTACCCTAAGATGTAACGGACTACACACATACACACAACAGTGCGGTGTCGGAGGTGGTAGGGTGGGGGTATTGCCAACCTTACCCTACAACTCGTTCATCCTGACTTAGGGTTGTCCTCAACCCAAAATCAGAAAGTTAACATACCATAACAAAAAAAATAACATAATCATAACTTAAATACATCATAAAATATCATAAATAGCATAAGTAAACATAACGTTATTTATAATAAGTAACATAAAATAAAACAATGTTCATAATATCATAAAATATCAAGACAATATAATTAATAATATAATACATAATTAAATCATAAATATCATAAAGAATGACAAATTTTTTTTTTTAAGATTATAATGATACAAAACAAAGAAAAAAAAATGATTTTTATAAAACTGTTTTTTTTTTTTTTTTACAAGTGCAAACAAATACTAATAGTCAAGTTGTACTGCTATTCAAGATGTGGTTGCCACATTCTTATATTACCAATAGATATGACACCTTCAGCCTTCCCATTTTTAGGAGCATAAGATAAACATTTTAGACATTTTGAAATATAATATTTAATTTTGTCCCTCATTTTTGGAAACCAATAAGAATTATTAATTAATGATAGTATTTTATCGATACCCACATGTCCTACATTATCATGGCAAGTTATCTATTAACTCATTAGGTACATAAAATAACAATTTTTTTCCATCTGTACAATAAACCAAGCCATCCCGCAATTCATAGTATGGAATATCCGAATTTTCTAACTTTTCGCGAATTGCAACAATTTGAGGGTCTGTTGATTGTTTAATAGATAGATAATACCTGTTCGAATGTATTTGCTTCTAATATTAATATGTTTTGCACTCTACTTAATGCATCTACATGACACATTTGTTTATTAGGGCGATGTACTACTTTATAATCATAAATTTGAAGAAACAATGCCCAACGCATTATACGAGGACAAATATCCTTTTTATTTAGTGTAAGCCTAAGACTATCACAATCAGTTACAATTGTAAAAGGCATATCTTGTAAATAAATATGAAATATTCTAAGAGCATAAATTATTCCCAAACACTCTAGCTCATAGCTGTGATATCTTGTTTCACAATCAGTAGTGCGTTTACTAAAATAAAATACTGGATGGAAGGTATTGTCATGTTTTTGTTTCTGAACCAAAACTGAACCAAATCCTAACTGGCTAGCATCACAGTGTAATTCTGTTTTTAATAATGGTGAATAAAGACATAGAACTGGTGGAGATGTTAAAAATGATTTTATCTTTTAAAATGTTGACAATTGATCCTCCCTAAAAACAAAGTCTTGATTTTTTTAAATAAATCATATAAGGGTTTAGCAATAATAGAAAAATTCTTAACGAGCCGCCTGAAGTAACTGGCTAGTCCTAAAAAACTATGAACTTCTTTCACATTTTTAGGTATAGGAAAACTATGTATAGCATCAATATTATCTGGATTAGGTGTGATACCTTTATGACTAATCTCATAGCCTAAATAATAAATTTTAGTCTGTAAAAATGAACACTTGTCTAATCTTAATTGAAGGTGATTTTCAGTCATAATATCAAATACTTCAATTAATATACTAATATTCTCATCTATTGTTTCAGTACTTATAAGAATATCATCCAAATAGATCAAAATTTTATTAGAACTGACCAAAGAATGAAAAATATTATTAATATAACGCATAAATATTGCAGGGCTATTGCAAAATCCAAAAGGCATACAAGTATATTCGAACTGACCCATAGGAGTTACAAATGATAAATACTTAACAGAGTCATTGTGTACTTTAACATGATAAAAAGCATTTTTTAAGTCTAATCTAGTAAAATATTTTTTATCTTTTAACATATCAAGGTGGTCATCAATTAATGGTAATGGAAATCTATCTTTAATTGTTACTTTATTTAATTCCCTGAAGTCTACACAGAGTCTAAGGTTACCATTTTTCTTTTTAACTAATACTATAGGAGTACAATACGGAGAAAAACTAGGTCTTATGATTTTATTTGTTAATAATTCATCAATTATTACTTTAAGTTTTTCTTTATCACTATAAGACATTCGCCTAGGTTGAAAATAAATAGGTGTGTGGTCTTTAGTTAACTTTACCTTCATTTCATATTGAAATTTTTTCTCTATAGGCCTTATTGCATTAGTATAATGTTTATCAAATATTGCTTTAACCTGTTCCTGCATATCAGCACACAAGTCACTATTAATATCTAATTGTAATGAATTTGACACACCAGCATCAATTAACATGATATCATCAACAATAAATTCATTATAAGAATCATTTTTTTCAATGAATAAGTTTTTATCAAATGTTAATTTGATTAAATTGTTATTAATACAATTTCTTCATAACAGACAATTATAATTCATAATATTATTATCAACAACATAAAATATGATATTTAAATCTACTGATAAATTGTTTACAGATATTTTTGTATTAATAACACCTAATACTTTTAATGGACTTTTATTAATACCAGAAAGTTTAGAACTAGCAGGGATAACAATTACATTTTTGGGAATAGAATTTTCCTTAATAATAGAAATTGGACTACCTGTATTAAACAGCGCACCTGTGGTCCAACGAATTGTCTCACACATGACATCAATACCAAGCATAAATGGTGGATTACTTGTCTCATCGATTTCAATCATCATTGTTGAGTCCTCGCTGGTGCCTCGACTTGTTTTGTTAATTTTCATCTTACAGTCTCGTTGTTGATGTTCTGTAGATCCACACTTGAAGCATGACCCAAGCTTCCGTTTAGGTTCTGGACAATTAATAATAGTATGTGCAGTACTATAGCAATTAAAACAGTGCGGTGTCGGAGGTAGTAACTGGTAAGGTGGTGGTATTGCCAACCTCACCCTACATAATTAAATACTATGTATATTATTTAAAATATGTTTCTATAAATAAATGTAAATATATTATGTATAATATATTTTTTGGGCTATTTTCCCGGGGTGTATTTTTTAGTTTGGGTTTTTTTCCGTGGCTATTTTTTCCGCGATTCGATTTACAATTTATATAAATACTAATTAGAATGTTTGATTGCGCATTAACTCTATTTCTCCTTTTACCTTATTGAATACTTATTTGTTATCGCCCCGCCATAAATAAAATATAGTATATATAATAAAAAAATATACTCTACATAAAATGACTTATAAATAAAAAAAAATTTTAATATTTAATCCTGTATTTAATAATATTTAAATACCTATTATAAAACTTGAATTTGAGTAATGTTCTATAATATTATAAATGTAACTTATTGCTAGTCTACCGGTATAGTACTATAGTTTTTAGTTAATCATCATTCATGAGTGTCATGATCGACAACAGTAATAGTTGTAGATATTTTGATAAAAATATATTTCCGCCATCACAGAGTACCTAATAAAAGTTTCCAAGAAAATTATCCAGTTAAATAATATTAAATTTTAAATTTTACCTATGAAATAGTTGTTTATACTTATGTAAACAAATAAAAATATACAAAGAACTTTGTATAGTTATTTATTTATGGTTTACGGGCTATGTCTTTTTTACAAGATTTAAACAACTGTTGTAATAACATGTGTGTAAAAGACAAGGAGATGTATAAACTTATTAAATCTAAATATATTACAAGAAGGAACAAAAATCTAATCGGGTTGATATCTTATTGGCCAAAATAAAAGCTCTTGAAAAGAATATACTATTTCCACTGCTGGTATTATACTTTGAAACTAAAAAAAGATCCAAGTTTCTTGTATATATACATGGGACGCAAAACCCAATTTCAGATAGTAAGTCAGGACAGTCGATGAGGTTGTTTAAAATATCATTAACTTATTAATTTGATACTGAAATATAAATTGGATTTTTATTACTTGTAAAAGATGTTACTTAGCATTTATTAAGTAGAAGAAGATTTCGTTCACTCCATTGAAAAAATTTATTTAGATTGGACTGTAACCTATTTGCATCATTGATTGATTTAATGTCTTAGTATAATTTTGCATTATCCACAAACATATTAATGTTACCATCAATGATCAATGGGAGATCATTGATAAAAATTAAGAATAGTATTGATCCTTTGCACTATTCTTAATTTTTAGCCCTGAAGAACACCCAAGGTCACATAATTGTTCAAAAACGAAGTAAGCGGCTTTTTTTAAGGGTTGAATCTGAATTGTAGTGTGCTTATAAAATTATTATATTCAATGCATATTTGCATCTTTGTCAAAAATAAAAATAAGAGTTAAGAGAATATCTATAACTTATATTTTTTTTACGAAAATACCATGACAATAATCTTTAGGGCTAGACTAGATATGTTTTTTGTATAAAAAAAGAGTTCAAAAATCAAAATTAAAAATTGCATGTGGATATTTTTAATTGTTTTCATTCATGTTTATATATATTTTTTCATATTTTGTTAATTTTAAAATAAAATGCTTAGGTATTTCTCAATTTATTTTCATTTATAATTTTTTTGTATATATGTCAGTGACATACTTACAAGGAGGGTATTAGAAAATACATTTAGATATATAAAAATCAATAACATTTAAACATATACATATTTTTATATTATCTCTCCCTTTAAATATGTCTGTCAATACCACTAACAATTGTACCTTATTAATTATTAAATATATTATGTAGGTAACCAACAGCACAACATGAATGTAGACCATAGTCTATTTTTCTTAAAAGTTATATGAAAAATAAGTTAGTAAAGATAGTGTTTCTATTATTTGTTTAGTGGTAGAAGTTTTTAGATCTAGCATCTAGCTCTGCTCAGAATAAGATTTCTTTATTTTCCAAATTATTTTATTTTGAAGTATACTAAATGTATTTAATATATCAACTAAGCAATGATAGATTTTAATTTTAAAATAATAAATACACAAAAAAATTTGAAAAAAATCGTAAATAGAGTAATTATAAACATTATCTTTTTTTTATGAACACAACACCTATGTAAAATTATAATGTACTTTATGCATTTGTAAGATGAAATCAATACAATAAGCATGTAATATAATTTCAAAATAAATTTGTATTTTGATTATGTTTAGTTATGGAGGTAATTGTATAATATAATTTATAACCAAACTTTATAAATTAAATAAAAATGTTTTATATAATAACAATGTTTACGCCAAATCATAATATGTAAAAATTAAATGAAACACTTAATACTTATAGGTACCTACATCTATGATTGTAAAATATACATTTTTATCATGCATTTTATTTATAATTTACAATACAACAAAATTTTAATGTTATATGTATATAAAAATGTGTTACAAAATTAAACAATAACTACTTATCATAATGTCACATTTTAATCTTTATTATATTAGATTCAATTTGCTATTTTAAGCTGTGCTTTCATTAAAATTTTTTGAATTTTGTGTTTTGCACTTAAATAAACCTTTCTATGAGAACATAAATCTCTCATTTGAACTGCTATAAACCTGGCAAATGAGTCTGCTTCATCATTGTTTATAGATTTTTTATACTTTTCTTGTTTTTGAAACCTTTTTTTTTTCAAAGTTTTGAAGTATAATGAATAAATATCTTTAGTGCGCCGTTGTTTTTTTAATTTTAAGGCCATAACTTTCTTAAAATTTAAATCAGCTGTTGTTTGATCAATAGTCTGAAATTAAGTTTATTAATAAAATAGAATATATTTATATGGGGCATAATTATAGACCTTTTACTAATAGACTGGCCCTCTTCAAATTTTTACTCTCAAAATAGGTGGATAGGTGGCACTTTTCAGTTACTTGAGTTAATCAGATATGTTAAATTATATATATTTATATTTATTTAAACTAAAGAAACTGCATCATTGTGTCATGTCTGCATGCGACTATCAACATATTTGTTATTAGATGGGCTGGTCTATGAGTAAAAGTCTATGGATATAATTATAGAGTCTTACCATATTTAATGATTCTTCAGGTGGTTTTTCATCTGGGGGTGTTAAAATTATTGGTTCAGCACCTTCCTTGAAGCTGCTTGTAAACATGTAACTAGAATGTTTCAATTTTTAATCAGTATTATTTCTAGAAACCAATTTTGTATATTAAAATATATGAAAAGCATACCATTGGTTTTCTCTGTTACAAATATCATTTTTTAATTCATAGTTATAATCTTCATATTCATTTTCTACGGTCTCGTCATGACTAGCATTATCTCCGTTATCATTACTATTCTCTAAGTTCAAAGAATGAAGATGATTATTTTGATGTTCATCCTTTGAATTGTTCACACTGTCATAATAAAGTTGGACAATCTCAAAATTTTTACCACTAGTATCCTGTGTAATATAAAAATGTATGTAAATAAAAAAAAGCTAAAAAAAAATACACACTTAACTATTAATTAAATTATTAAATTACCACAGGGTTATCTGTTAAAGATTTATTTGTTTGCTCCTCATCATTGCATGGATTTAATATCTTCTTTTTTTGGTATCTCTAAAATAATATAATTATACATATTTATTGAATGTTTTTAAGTTTTATATCAATTATTTTAAAATATACCATAACATCTACACGGTATTCAATTGTTGGGACAGATGTTGTTTTCAAAACATTTTTTCCATGGCCAATTATGTATTCTGAATTTTCAAAATGATTGCCACACAATCTACTACTTTTACAAGGTTTCCAATCTTTTTCCCTACCGGTGGCAGCTATCCACATGGGTAATGTTTCTGGATTTGACAGAGGAAACCTAAATGAAAAAGATAAGAATGAAAACAATTGATATAGGTGATCCAAATCAATAATATATGTAATTTACTACATAAACCTCTGACCTCCAAAACGGAGGTAGTTGGTTTCTAGTAGATTACCTGTGTAATCTAACTTTGACATTGTCCTTCGTATACAAGCTTTTGCAACCAACCACGCTGCACTTATTCACCATGTCAATCGATTTACTTTTAATTTATAAAGTTCTTAAATTACCTTCGAATTGTGAAACGTAAACGCTGACATTCAGCTGATCACTTTTGTACCTAATTCTTTTGTTTTCAAATTTTCACGACGGGCCATATTTTGATCATTGTACGGCATTCGGAGTATACATTTTTATCAATTATTAATTATTATCCGACAACGCCATAATTTCATGGAATAAAAATCAAACTATAGTTTATTTAGGTTATGATCATGGTCTTATCCATGCCTTGTGGTGTGACAAAATAGGTGACGTATCACCTAGATCCCCATGGTTATCTAAATCCCCTTTGGTAAACTAGATTCCCTGTGATAACTAGATCCCAACGAGTCAATTAATTCCCCTGTCAACTAAATCCCCTTGGCCATCTAGATCTATATAATATAGTCTTTAAGATCACCAAATTTATATTTCCCGCTAAAGATCAAAATTAGCAAAATTAATTACATTACATATTATAATTTATTTATAATTCACTGTATAGGTATTATATTATCCAATATTCATTAATTTTAATGTATACTAAAATTTATATACAAATACAAATAAACAATCATGTAAAATTGCATTTTTCAAGTCAAAAATTACAAATAAGTTGTACCTATAATATTATTGTGTAAGTCCAACCTTATCAATAGTATTTAATATGTAACTTATATAACATGTAAATAATTTAGAGTTGAACTCATTGTTGCCAATGGCTATAATAGTTGCCGAGGCTTAATTCAAATAAAAAAATATATTATTGTAATAATATCTTCATCCTAATCACATAGAAGATAGAAGTTACAACGATTTACATATTAGTGTACGCCAAAGATGGCCATTAACTAGTTAAAAAGTTAAAAAAAATTAACTAGATAGTTTATTTTCTAATCAACTTATGAACTTAACAAGTTTAATGTACAGTTGAAATAACTTAGCTTTTCTCAGTTGATTTTAAAAAAATCCATCAAGTTAAAAACATTTTGAAATTTTTCGTTTATATGGAAATTTACTATATTAGTATAAACTATAATAAATATTTCAATATTATGTAATAAATCATGCAAATAAAATGTATAATTAAAGGTTTTAAAGTTTTTGTTTTATATATTTAATTATAAAGGACGTCATAAATTATATATTATGCGATCTGCAATTAGAAATGTTTAATTAATATAACTTACTTATATGAATGAAGGTCATGTACTCATGTTTACATATTATGACATTTGATTGCTATGTGCGATATAAAAAAATATATTTGTTAAATTATTAATTTAAGACGAATATAGTTCAAATTAATAAATAATAGTAATGTAAAAGTAAAAAGGTATCTACAGTGTACATTATGATAAAAGTTCAATAAAATTGTTTTTTATAATTTATAAATTAGAAACTAGAACTACACATTCACTCTTTATGTGATTTATATACTAATTAAAAAAAATAAATTATCTTTTTTTAAACTGAGTTAAGATAATATTTTTTCTATATTAACTTTTAACTTATCGAGTTAAATTTATAATTTATTAACTGTTAACTTTTAACTTATCGATCTTGTATCCTCTTAACTTAACTTAACTTGAGTTAATTATTTTCATTAACTTGCCCACCTTTGAGTGTACTTGTATTACAAAATAAACAGGAAGTTAGAATTTTTATTTGACAATATTTTGTTATTAATTAAATTAAATTAAGTAGTTACGAAATACTTGTATAATGTATAATATACACTATGGTAATAAAAGTGAAAAGTATTCTATATAGGTAGTGCAGGCACATATACAGGGTTTTTTTTTTTTGTATACGTGTCTGAGGTAGTGTACCTACTTAACAAAACATGAAGACCAGTGGCGTATTTATAAGATGTGGGGGAGATAGATCCTACACTTGACCTTTTTTTTTGTACCGACTTTCTGCCATATTGTTAGACTTGATTTTTTTCGTCTTGTAAGTTACAAGTTGTAACTGATGAAGTTTTTAAGACAATATGAGTTATATTAAAAACAAAAGGTGTAGGTGTCACTCTGCTGTGCAATAGGTTACGAGTGGGTCACTAAAATGGATTGTGTTAAATTTGAATTCTATAATGATATAATATCATTGTACCTATAAGAAAAATGATTCTGATCGAAGTCATCCTACTTAGTACTTATGATATATAAGTATAATATAACTAGATATATTATATTATTATTATATGATATTATTGTCAATACTCAATAAAGTAATTTATATAGGTATTATAACATTTATAACCTATTTACGCAAAACTTTGTTTTAATTTTTCAGTCCTTAGCTATAAAAGTAGAACATTTTATAAATTTTTAACTATAAAATAATTTTAAATTTGATAAATGTAAAAATTTGACCTATGAAAGCTTATAAAACTACTATTGTAACTATGTATTAGGAGCTTTGTATTAAATTTTCAAGCTTTTCTACCCAACAAATAAATTTTGACCGATATTAATTTTAAAAAAAACTAAGAATGATCGAAAATTTCATATTATGCCTATAAGTAGTTTAACTTCAAACAAAATTTTTTGAAAATTGCATGGTGGATAGAATATACTTATATAAATATTCGGTGAAAGTTACATCAAAAACCAAAATCGATTTTGTCGAAAACTGATTGTGCGTAAAATTTCCCGTTTCCCCCTTAATTTTTAGTTTGTTTATCTCGATTATTTAGAAAAATATTAAGAATTTATTACTTTTGAACCCCCTCCAAAGTACCAACTAGATTCACTTTCTGATCGAACGAGGTACTGAAGTCAAAAATCGAAGCACTTTTACTGCCCTAAAACGTGATGACAGACACAAAAAAAAACACACACACACACATCATGGTAAAATCAATACATTCATCGTTCCGCTCAGAATCTAAAATAAAACGTATACGTTATGTCTAATTAGTAATTATTCATAAAAATATAATAATACATAGTTTAGTAAATCAAAATAATTAAACTTATATTATACTAAGAAATTGTAATGCCTAGGTATTATTAATAATTGTTCAAATGTTCAATAACTTATTGGGTTTTATTTTTGCTTCAATAATTATTTATAATAAGTATATAATTTGTTTATTGTTTAAAAGCGTTGGAACTGTTGATTGGGCCACTTATATTTATATATTATTCTTAATAATAGATCCATTCAATCTAATTTAACTTTTTGTTAGTTATAGGTACTATTATATAATAAGTACTCGATATTGTAAATATCCTTATAGGTAATATATTTTTTGTCAAATTGACCGACTGGACGTAAGTTAATTAAAATAAAATAAACTAAAAATGTGTATTTTTTGTAGTAGCCCATAATATTCTCCAAAAAAGATTACAATTTTATATACTTAACACTATTGTTAATGACACAAGGACTTGCATCAAAAAAGAGTACTGTCCTATGAAAAATAGTACGTCTGGTCACCATAACTATACTGTACCTTTACCATTGTTACTACAGTTCACTAGTCCACATAATAATTATTAAGAAGCTTTTAGTTAAATAAATTATAGAAATTATTATTAAAAATAAAATGCGAAACTTACTTTTGAAATGACTAAAATAAACGATTACAGTCTACATAAGTCGACGTTCAGCAGTAAGTCCCCATTCAGAAGATAATGTTCTAAATTGTAATTACAATAGATAAGTATACGGTATAAAATATACGGTTTTAGAATTGTAATTTGTTTATTTAATACAAGTTAAGGCTTAAGACCGATAAGACGTCATGCCCTACGACCTACGAGGCTACGACTACAATTAGTCTACAACTAGACTAGTGAAATTAATTAGTTATACCCTATAGGTTGTGCATAAGAGATTACGGTTGATATTAATTGGAGGTAGGTAAGGTTATAAATTGTTACCTCCAACGTATGAATAATTATCGGTTCCGATTATAACAGTTCGAATTAAACGGGGAGGGGGGGGGTTTAAACACCCAACAACCCTCCCGGGCAACCGGGGCAACACCACTGCTTGTTGTATAAATATTAAATTATATAGGCTAACACATTACACGTCTACACACCATGTTGCTGCATGAATAATCACTAAACATTTTAATGAATCAGTGGTGAGATAACTAACTTTTGATCATGATATCGTGGTTCATAAATCATAATTGGTCCATTAAATATACATTTGTATGTGTTTTTATAGTTGTATGTGATATTAAGACTAATAAGACTTTAAGAGAGTTGAGTAACCTTGGTTTTAGAGCATTTATCGTAAATAATAAAAATGTACTAACTATTCTCTTATAGTCTTATTAATTGAGAGTATTATATTAATATGAAGACATAGTTATTATTATAATTACTATTATTAATGCGTTTTGTAGAATTGTAGTTATGGACGTTATGTCTTATGTTTGTATGAATTTTCAGTATTTTCACTCCACTTAGACTAGGTCTTGAGGACTCTGCGTTTTAGGGTTTTATCTTATTATTTTGATTATTTATTTTATGCAACCGTAAAACAATGACAACGTAGATGTTACAAATAGATTTCACGTTTTGACATTGATAAAGCCAATTTTTAACTGTTCGTTGTTCGTTTTACTGTTTCGGACATGTTAAGATTTATTTATATTAATTGTTAATTTTTATGTTGTAGGCATATTTGCTTGTTTTCTATCGTTTATCAAATTGTCTCTGATGTGGTGATACCAAATAAATTAAATTTGTTCTGTGGTGGTAATTCGGTATTGTCCAGTGTCGGTGCCAGCATTTTAATATCAGGTAGGCCAAGCTAAGGCCTACATTTTCTAGGGCTTATAATATTATGTTAACTTGATGTATATATACAAACAATAGTAATGCCATCCCATGCTTAACATTTTCATATAATATTCTTATAAATCATGATCCTTGAGATTTTCAATAGCTGATTATGATTTATTTTAAATTTAAATTTTAAGCCGGGGCCGAGCAGGCTCCTACCACTGCCAATAGTACTCTTCTTACTATGTCCTATCCTAAACAACCTAAACGGCTAATGCTGATCTCGCAGCCAGAATGCCAAATACAAACAACAAATTATAATATACTATTATACTTATCTATAACTGCCATAAGATATCAAATCCTACTCATTTGCAATTGAAATAATTTACTCTTTTATGTTAAATGGTGGTGTTCGCGGAATTTTTATGTTCAATAATGGATTTGTTGTTTGTAGACATGTTTTTATCGTTTAAAATTTAAGAGATTATGTCAAGAGAATGCTGTGGTTCAGTCATCTAACATATTACATAATGTTTTGACCACGCGCTAAGATAATAATATATAATGGACCATAAACGAACAGCTTATTGGTGGCTACAAATATATATATAGTTACAAGATACATGTGCAGGGCACCCATAGTTTAAAACGTCATCTGTATAAAACATAGACCAAGAATCAAAATACAAAAGTGACGACAAATAAAACTACAAGTAGCGCTTATAAAATTCAGTATTTCAGTTCTTCATGTGAGGAACTTTTTAGTAGTTTTCCCTTACTCCTCTTTCGATCATGTCAGTTTCAATTCATTATATCATCTTAGTCCGTGGTCACAACTTATGAGTTTGTGACTATGAATATGAGCTGAGGTCACTCATTTGCTCTGTGGTTGTATGAATGACATGCATTTCAGTGAATATAGTAATAAATGTTGGAGGAAAGAGTTGGCGAAGAAACTCGAAGAAAAGATGGACAGAATAGAAAATGACACAAGAATAGATGGTGTATGTTAAGGGTGATGTGAATGGATAAAGCACTTTTTTGAGGCACAAAACGTGGGTGCGAATGGCGAGGAATAAGATTAACAGCAATTTTTTTTAACAATATTTAAGATTAAAGTTATTTAAATTATTTTAAAAGCACTAATAACCACTTTTGACTATTCAATATTTGAATAATGATTACAATATCCAAACAAAGTTGTATCATACTTTATCTATAAAATTAAAATTATTAGTTTTTACTTTCTAACAAGAAAATAAAATGTATCTATGTAATTTTATTTTACTTATTATTTAATTGTATTTTATAGATTCATCTAATTCAAAGCACTCAAATCGCCGAAATGGAAAAGCTGTTACTATTCAGCCACAAAGAGTTGAAGCTAACCGAAATATTAGCCTTAAGAAAAACTCAAATAACTGTAAACAGCCGCAACCTCGAGCTAGTCTCTTTTGTAGAAAGAAGAGTTCCGAGGTTTGTTTAAAATAATAAATTTGACTTATATTTTAGGTAATTTTCTGTATTTAAGTACATTTTATTTTTTGTTTTGTATGATATTTTGCCATAATAAATATTACATTAAATATTTTGTATTTTTAAACTGTTCTTCTAATTAATTAAAATTATTAGGTAGCTGAATCATTGAATGATGTCGATGATGATGATATATTGCCTGTATTAAGGCATGTGGAACATACTAACAAATGGAATATGCGTAGCGGTTACGGGTCTAGGAAAAAAGAGTTTCCACAGAAATTCAATGTCAAACACTTTTTGATAGCAAAGTATTTTATTTTGTTGCTTTAATATTATTAGTAAACTGAATGAATATTTTATAATCTGTCTGATAAATAATTTTGTTAAAACAGTTGTCAATTTGTAGTCAAGTGTGGAAAAGATTATTCTCATTGGATGTTTGATCAGGATGAAATTGTTGATTGGGATTGCATTGAACAAATAGTAAGCTTGTTAAATTGTTAATTTATAATTTTTATTTATTGTTGATATCAGTTTTAATAAAATATAATATTCTAAAACTATGTTAATAGTAAAAATAATCAGTAGTGTAAATACTGCCGTCGTAAGCATAAATGCTGTAAGTCCCAAAAAGCATGAAAATTAAGTAAAAACAAATAAATAATTATACAATTCGGCATGTATAAATGAACATGCTAAATATTTGAAATATTACTCCAATAGTATAATATAATCAATAATTAAATTACTAAAACACCATAATTCACACTATCTAATCTATACAAAAAAGGGTTTTTCTCAAATCTATAATTACTTACAGCATTTATCTATACAATGACACAATAGTGGTTACTATGCTTTTAATCTAAATAATATATTAATTGTTGCAGAAAATGTTTTCTACTCAATTTATTAAATGTCCTATATGTATGGATATACCGATAACGCCAAAAATGACTCGATGTGGTCATATATATTGTTGGCCTTGCATTTTGCATTATTTAGATATAAACAAAGAACTTGATACTGTTGGCTGTCCCATATGCCATTCTAAAATATTTAAAAAAGAATTACAGAGGTATAAGTTAAATGTTATAAAAAATGTATTGTTTATTATTTCTAGTAAATTTACAATTATACACCTCATTCTAACATTTCATTTTCATTATTTAAAATAGATGTTATTTTTGAAAAAATCGTTAAAAAAATAATATACGTTCCTATATTGTAAATAAATTCAAAAATATTATGTTAAATGCATATAAAGTTTTAATATATTTGGTATTTCTAGCGTTGAAATAATTATTAAAGAGGAATGTTGTGTTGGTCAATCAATAACTTTACAATTAATGAAACGTGCTAGAAATTCATTGCAAGCATACCCAATGTCTGAACTCCTTCAAAATGTTTTTAAACCATCGGATGAGATTCCTTTATCAGTTTGTGAGCCTAATTACTCTACAGCTTATTCCAGACTTCTAATTGGTTATAAAAGCCAAGTAAGAAACTACACTTTTAAGATATTTGTTAACACAAATTAACTAGTGAAACATTTTAGGTTTTAAATATTTTGAACCAAGAAAGGGAAGCGCTTTTACTGCTTTTAGAATACTGGGAAACTGAAGATGTCGAAAAAAAATATATATATGAAGCTCTTGAATTATTATCAAAAAGAGAAAACATTTTAATGAATCAGGAACCAGTAAGCTTATAAAATAAAATTACTCTTTACAAGATAAATTTTAATTTTCTTTTTTTTTTAATAAGAATGATGAAATAAAAGGAATAAACTGTGAGTCTATGAATTCCGTAATAAGTGCAAATATAGGATCAACACCACTGGTAATTTGAATACAATTAGTATATATTATACAGATTACTAGATGATGTTTTAATAGTAGTATACACTCAGTATCTCTAAAAGTATTAAAGCTTTTGGATATATATTTTTAACATTAATTTAAATCCTTACTCAAATACAAAACAAATTTTTAAATTATGATTTTTTTTTAAGTTTTAATCATAACTGACAGCATACATTTTTAATCAAAATAATATGTATTAGAATTAAAGTGGTTAAGATTAAATTTTCATTAGGTTCAATAGGTTAGATACTTAATTTTTCATTAGTATTTAAAATGTAGATAAGTAAAATACATCAGGTGTACCTTGCAAAATTGTTGCCAGTTACTTTACTCAATCAGAGCTTATGACTAAATACTAATTACTCATTAATCACAAAATTCTCAAAAAAAAATTTCTGCCTTAGAATGCAAAGGTAAAAATGTACTGTCATTTAAAGTCTAAAAAAATCAAAAATATTATTATTTTGAAATACAACTTTTATAGATAGTGAGTGTTAATAACAATGTATATAATCAATTGGCATATTATGAAATAATACAAATTTGTGTTTTATAGCAATCACAATGTCAGAACTTTTTTGAAATTCCTGGATGTTCTCATAATGTTACTAGTGTTTTTGATGAAAATCCAAATTTACACATAAAGTAAGATAATCATAATGTACAATATGTTAAGACTTGATATTCTTAAATTGAATAGTTTAATAAAAGCTAAACAAACAGTAACAGTGTAAAAAGTGGGCGATCAAATTGATTAGACAAATCAGATAATAGCAAATTTCCTCATTTTTGATGTCAAATTTAATATAAATTTCATAATTCTAGATAATTAACCAAACTATTTTTCATGTTGGTGTGTGCTTAATTTCAACATTTTGATACTTTACCTATTACTTTTAAATTTTGGCGAAACGTTTTATTTTCAATCTCATATGAATGAATCTATTTTAAATTTTTTTAGAAAATATTAATTTGATTGTACCAAAGATTTAGTACAAAATTGATTTAATGTATTATAATTACTGAGCCACAGCAACGTGTAGCTGGGTCAGCTAGTTATTGTATATTATAAATAAATAATCTAACTATGTTTATAAAAACCAATCAGGCGTTTACGCTTCAAACTGTTGCTGTGGAATAATAAAACATTGTATTGCAGAATTAGATTATTGAATTTGTCGCGTTGTAGATATTAATATTTAGGATTATGTACATACCGTCAGTGTACAAGAATAGTCACACAACTCAAAAAAGTAGATTTTCCAGTACAGCGGATTAAAGATTTCGATTATGCGATAAGGGAATAACGACAGTACTCCTATCTTGCGGCGATTTTTGGAAACAAAATTGTCATCCATGAAAATATGGGTATTTTGCAATGCATTTTCATAATAATTTTGAAAATGCCAATTTTTGAGTTGTGTCAATTTTCTTGTGCACCGACGATACAACTAAATATTAAACATATAGTTAAAAGTCTTAAAACAATTATGATATTAATTAAAGTTTTTGTCCTTAGAATTGACCACTATGACTTATTTTTTTAAAATAATTGGATTCATTATTCATTATACAAAAAACAACTAGGTACTTAAGTATTAATGATGTATTTTAACTTTTAGAGAAATGAACACAAAATTAAATAATTATAACTCTGTTGATCTTAAAGAGGTTTCACAAAAAAAACCTGCCAAAAAGGATTTTTATTTCTATCAAGGTAAAAATACATATTTAACAATTATAAATGTACATTGGTATCTTATTATATTTACTAATTTTAACAGCTCTGGATGGTCAGCATATTTATTTATCTGCAGTTAACGTAGAAATGTTAGAATGTATGTTCGGCAGTCTTGAAAATAGTCCACTGAAGATAGATGCTATTGTAATTGAAAAACAGTCCTTATCAATGACTGAAGCATCAAGAAAACGCTATAGATTTCTGTTACATTTACCTTTAACAACTGTTTTTGAATGGGTTGAATTAGATTTGACTAATATTGTTAGTCAAGAAACTTTATTTATATTTAAAAGTAATTATGACCATTGTAGATACTGACATAGTTGAAAATAATTAATACAATCTTATTTGTACATTTACTGGATTAAATTCTATGAAAAATGATAATAAACATTCTTTTGGATTCAGGCAACTTGGATGAAAAAAAAGCTATAAGAGATAGACGTGCTCGTGATGAGCAACGGCTTGCTAAACGCATTGAAAAAAGAAATTCTGAAAAACAAATGCCACTTCCTGATTGGCATAATAGGAGTTTATTTCCAGAATGTGGTTATGATCCATTTGCAGACAAAAGGTCTTAGTTTTGATAATATATAATAATTAGAGCTCGGATGGTGTTGCATTTGCAATTTTTTTTCTACTGTTCGGATTCATTGCTAAGTAAGTTATAAATTTATTTCAAACGAGTACCAATTAATATATAAAAATTTTAAGTGCAACTTTTTGCAATTTTTTACCTTTTTTCGATATTATTGCAATTTTGTTGGTTGTTGTCATTTTCAATGCAATTTTATATATTTTTTTATATTTTCACTTTTTTTTTTGTTAGATTATACAGTGCAATAATTTTTAAGGTAAGGTAAGGTTTTTTTTTAAAACAAATCAAAAATAGTTTAAATAAAAAGTTTTAAGTTTTGATAAAATTATTTGTAGATTTTTGAAAAAATAAGAAGACCACACAATTTACCAGATTTTTAATGACAATCTTTTTTATTATCTACTCGTTTAAAACCTATCTAATAAAACTTTATAATATTACTTAATAAGATGACTTAATCCGTTTCATAAAATAATTTGTCAATATATTTTTTTTAAATTTTTTTGGTACAAAATATTTTTTTATTGCAATTTTGGGTTTTTTTCACAGCAATAATACAATCAATTTTATAACATATTTAGTGCAACAACATCCGAGCCCTAATAATAATTATAGCGAAATTTTTAAATAATTTATGAATATTTTAATAGCATGATTCCTCTGAGCGAATCAATTGGTATAACTTCCTCTTCAGATCAAACTACATTAAATACTTCTAATGGTTCACCAAGTAATTTATCATTTGCAAAGGTACAGTGTTACTTATTATTATTTATTAATAATTGTTGTATTATACATTTATTTTTTTCGTAATAATAGAACTGTTCAATAAGAAAATAATATAATTTCATCATTTTGATATTATGGGGTTTTTCAGCTCTTATTACCAAAATCGTAACTTTATAAATGTTCCTCTACTCTGTTCAACTAGAGAATGTACTATAAAACATTTTTATTTCCATTTGGAAAATAATATAATATAACACCTATAATTATTGAACTTTAGTTTCTTAAATTATAAAGCTGTCATCTTTTGTATTGTAGGCATTGCAAAATGAAAGTACCACAAGTAACACCTCTTCTTCAGATCAAGTTTTACCTAATGTATCATCTCAATGGCCAGTACTTGGTTCTAGACCAAATTCTATGTCAATGAATAATTTTCTGGAAGATGCTGTTGCCAATATGAACATGCACGGTACTTATTCATATACATATATTTATTATTTAAGAAGACCCCATAACCATATGCGTTGTATCCATCTTCGAAACGTGTAACAAAAACAAAGCACAAATTTTATATTCTGAATAATTAATTTAACACTTATGTTTAATTTTTTCTATTATGAAATTTAGAAAAGTAATAAATATATTCATCTAGTTTTTTTTTTTTTTTTTAATTTTAAAGTGAGTTATGAGAATTTTAAAATGTACAAACAATTTAATTTTTTTTTAAATGCTCATAACTAGTTTTAAAATTGAAATATAACAAAAAAACTGTCTTTGACTAGATAATATTATTAATTCACTCTGAAGTCCAACATTATTGAGTTAGTTAATTATTCAGAGTGTACAATTTGTCATGTTTGCAAGATGAAGCCAACACATATGGGTATAACATTTATGATCTGTCTCATAACCAAATGTTACTAATTTATCTTTGTTGAAACCAAAATGCATAACCATTTTTCTTCTAAAGAATAATTCAGATGTCACCTTGAAATGAGCACAAGTCATCCAACTTAGGAAAATATTACGCTGTTAAAGAAATTTATTATTTAGGCTAGTAATTACTCATCAACCTATGGATAATCATGGGTTGAAATAATAAAATTCTACATTTTTCTGTTTAATTTTAAGTATATTTTCTATGCAAAAAATTCCACAACGTAAACTTGATTATTCGTGGTCTTACCCCAAAATATAAGGATTATGTATTTATATACATCGCGTAATTTTAGATTAGCTTCTTCAATTACAAATTCATATATATCTATTCAAATTAATAATAGTAGTCTGCAGCAGTGTCTCGTTGTCGTCATATTTTAAATATTGTTGTATAAGTTAAAGGATTTTTGTATCAATCTTTGTTATAATTTCCTTTGGTAATTTTGTGGATCAACTATCTTGTTTATTCGTGGTTACTGCACTACTTTATTCTATTATTTTTTTAATCTATTCACAAATATTTTTACACAGAATGATGTAGATTATAAACTAGATTGCTAGGTTCCCTATACTAACTATATAAACGTTTGAAGCCACACATCCGCCATTACTAGTAGGGCATTTGTATCTTATAATTTTGATAACACAATATATCATTGATTTGACTGATTTCTTTTAAACAATAGTCAATAAATGTTTTATAATTTAAAGTATTAAAATGTCTTTTATTATTGAAGGTAACAAATTTACTTTATTATTTGACATTTGTTAAATAATTTATAAATTATTATTGTCTAATTTATTTAAAATGTTGTTAATGATCTATTTTTTTTTAATTTCATGTTATTTTTATAATTTATAATAATAATATATAAACATATAAATTGGGTAAGTGTATTATAATACTATTCTGTAGATACTATTTTATTACCAATAAATTATATTATTATTTATTAATACTTAGGTATATTTAAAGGACCAGTCTTTTAACTAGGTAGTAGATGTATAGGTATTTTGATAAATTAAAACAATATTACTTACCTAATATAAAATCATAACTATCTTTATATGTTGTAATATAAAATAGTTTCATAATTTATTGTGACAAAATTACAAAAATCAATATCAATGACAAAAAAATAAAAAATACATTTAAAATATTTTAAACAAGAATTAAAATTTTGGTGGGATTTCAGCATGCATTTGACCTACTGCAAATGGCGGATTATAACTTTACATAATATCACTAATTAGCAATCTAGTTTATTGTCTATATCTGTGTATTATTATAACTAATATAATGCTAATTATGTATTACCTAGTGATTTTAGCTGTAGAGTAATTTAAGTATATTATGCTTAATTAATCATTGATTTATGGTAATTTAAAATGACTTTTAGATAGTTAAATATTTTATAGAAGATACATTTTAAATAATATGAGTATGACCTGTATGGACAAACCAATTTTATTTAGTAATTTAATTATCAATAATATTTTTTTCTTTAGACAACAAATCAAAAAATCGAAAGAAGAAACGCAGCAAATATGAACCAATATTTTAAAATTATATAACATATTTATTTTATTTATATAAAAGTTATTGTTATGTCATGGAGCGTATTAAATTATTACTAATAATTTACTAATTTAAATTAATTTAAAGTAATATTATTTATTTTTTAGTTGTTTCATAACCAAGGTATGAATGCTATTTTCTTTGTAGTACTAGTAATTGGCTTGTTATACTATATCATAATCAAGTATATACTCTTATCTAACAGCAAAACAATATTTTATTTTATTTAGTTGTGTAACCTAGTTTCAAGTTTGTTTTAAAAATAAACATATTATTCAAATTTGATTAAAAATCATTAATTTGTATCCAGGTTCTATAAGATATCTCAATTAAAATTATATTTTTCCCATTTGGTTTATTACTCTAAATATTATTTAGGGGTTATGATGAACCAATATAGCCAGTGACGTATTTAGGGGGGGGGGGCTGATGAAGCTTAGTCCCCAGGCAGTAAATTTTTAGGGATGTTAAATTTTGAAGAGCATTTTGATATAAAATATAATGACACTCAAATATTATTAAACTGTGATGTTTATTTTTATGAATAAACCTAGGGGTAGGGGTTAGGTAGGGGGTATTTTTTTTCTTGTGGGGCTAAAAATTGTTGAATACTACGTTTCTGAATATAAGAAATAGTTGTTTTTTCCAAACAAACATTCAGAGAATTTTTTGTTGGACTTAAAATGGAGACAAATTTCCTAAATAACTCAGTACCTCTAAAACTAGTTTACTCAAGCTAGTTAAAATATGTATTCAAAATTAGTAACAATAATTAATATAAAAAAAGGAAAAAACATTTTGTAAAATATATCTATTAGTCTTTCTCAGGCAGTGATGAGAAACTAGATAATTAAATAAATTACTAATATAATTGAAGTACAAATGGACAAGAATAATAGCATCAAAATAATAAAGATCACAAACATTGTACATGTTTATGCCTATGAGTTTAAAAAAAAAAAATCAAATTTTCAGCCGGCGCCACCACCACAATTGAATCTTTTATGCATAACATACTATGATACCACAGTGAGCAATCAATAGTATTTGTAATCAATGCTGTTACGTATTTTTTTTTTTTAATCCACCTTTTATGCTTTAAATTTCTATTGATAATAAATCATTAAAATACACGGAATCACACAGAAGATAATATTTATTTCATTTTTGGTGATACCATAAGTGTAGTAAATGGACTATATGCTTACAAAACATAATTCCTATATTTTGTTTACAGGTTTATTCGAAAAGTAAAAAGCTAAAAACATTTTAGTATAAAATAAAATTAAAAAAAACTATTTATTGCATCATAAAAATAAAATATAAGTATCACCAATACTTAGTTATAACTGTTTTAATAACCTTATTGTTTAATATGCAAATTATTATGTTTTCTTCCTCATAATTTACATTAATTGAGCTTAAATATTAATATACATTGTAAAATAGTATCAGAATTCATCAGTTTACAAGTTTTTAATATCTTGAAATGGTCCAGTGTAGTGTAATTGTAATTCTTCTCTAGCGAGTTTATAACGCTCAATATGCTGGTAATTGTCAAAATGCATTAAAATGGACGTGGTGTTCGAAAAAACCAAATCACATAATGGGCAATATAGCTCTTCTAAACACCGTTCGCTGGTATAATTGTTTAAACTCAAGCTAAATGAAAAAAAATTTTAATTTGTAAATATTGCTACATAATATATATTTTTAAACATACCATTCTTCTAATCTTTTGATTTTACTTAGTTTGAACATCAAGCTTTTACACTCTGTAGCAGACATTTTTGGTGACAAATTAGTTACCCATAGTAGTTTATAAACATCAGAACCAGCCATTGGATGATTAACAGGGCTATTTTCATGGTATGGCGACTGCAGTTTTGATTTTTGAATTTCTGACCACATATATTTTCTTGTATATGGTTCTGGTCCTTTGAACTTGGTGGGTTGACTGAATATACTACATTAAACATATTATGTTTAACAAAGAATACAGAAAAAAAATCAAAATAAAGAACAAATACATACTCTATTAAAGACATTTGTAAGCTATGCTGTACTTGAAAAATATCACCAGGACCTTCTTCGTCATCTGGATTAACACATTTGTTTAGCAGCATTCTAACAATATTAATCTAATAGACAATAAAAACCATTTAAGGCATCTCCAAATTACTAAATACAAAATACTAAAATTAATTTACTTTGTTCAAAAAATTGAGATCAATAACAGTATCAAAGGTTATCTCAATATCATTTTCTTCAAACAATGGCCTACAAGTTTCTGGGTTGTAACCTAAACCACAAATGGCTCCAATCATTTTAGTATAAGAAGGATTGTATCTATGAAGAAATATAAAATACAGTCCACATTTTATTAAACAATTATTTTTAAAAGGGGGTACCTGATTTCTACACATGGAGAGAACATCAGACAAATAATCGCAGGCATCCCAGGGATGTTTGGCATCATTGTTGTATCCCAAAGGGTTAATCTATCATTTTCATTTAAGCAAACATTTCCAGCAACAAACAATCTAATGACAAAATAACAATTCAAATAAAAATAATAATTATAACTATAATCATTTTAAGTTATGTATGTATTTAAAGACATTTTATAATACTCACCTCTCATGGTAATCATTTGGTTCACTATCTAATAAAACAGAATTGACTGATTGACATTCTATTTTTATTGATTTAGAAGTACTATTGCGACTTATTCCTCTAACTGACATTTCTAGTGGACTTGAAGGTCCTTTTAAATTGTGCTAAATTAAAAAGTACATAAATGTATTATATAATAATAATATTAATAAACGCAAAGAAATAATTTTATTTATTCCAATATTATTAAATTAAACTCAATAGATAACAATGAAATTAATTTATACATAAAATATAATGGAATTAGTATTGAAAATATGCAGTATCATATAATAAATGTATAATAACTGATTCAAAAAATTGTATAAGATAAAATTCAATAAAACTATTTAAGCAGAAATTATATTCATAATATTAGAAATGTTGTATTCAGTGACGACCCTACGTATTTTGAGGCCCTGGCAATATTTTAGGTGAGACCTGATTTTTTTTCTCTGCATGCCACGAAATTATTAAAAACAAAAAAGTAAACATGGGGATCCCCCCCCCCTGACCATGGGGCCTGGGCATTTGCACGGAGTGCCCACCACCTAGCGCCGTCACTGGTTGTACTTAAAATAAAATTATTGAAACTTACAACTGTAAATGATTCATCTACTGTAGGACTTTTTATGTTAAGACATGAAACATTAGATTTTTGATGCATCTCATTCTTAACACATCCTATAAGCTTTAACCGTCTTTCATGATCAATCTAAAAATCAAAACATAAAATTATATTATGATTAACAAATTATAAATTAAGATTTAATAATACATATTACTCTAAAATTTAGTGAATTTACCTCTCACAAAATTTAAAGGAAAGAATATTATCTAGGGCATTTTGTGGGATTTTATTGATATTTGTAATTATGATCATTTTAAAATGTACGAAGAAAAAACCCGTTTAAAAATAGTCATAACTTATTTCAAAATAATATCAATAAAATCCTCCGAGATGCCCTAGATAATATTCTTGCTTTTAATTTTAAAAATTACAGCGTTAAAAATCAATTATTGTGAACATAAAATGTTATATTGTACGTTTGAAAGACTGACAATAAATGCCCTTGTGACATCCTTTCAACAATTTTTGTTTATTATGTTGTAATTCAAAAAATATTTGCTATTTCATATAATTAATATTATATATCACATACAATGAATTAAAAAAAATATTTAGATACATTTTAAGGTATTTATACACTGAACTTAATTATACCATTACACAGGACATCGGTATTGACTAAATTTATTATAAGTTAATAATAGGAAATATTTACGAATATTATAATATTTATTAATAAGCATATAATCTGTTATTAGATTTTTAGCAAAAATTAATTTAGCCTACCATATAATTGAAAAATAAAAACCACTAATAACAATATAAATATATAATTTAAACATAATATGCTAAATTATGAGGTATACTTGAAATAGGCTATAATTTATGATATAAAGACTTACCCAATTTATCCTTTATTCCTAAATAGAGTACAGCTATTGAAAATTATCTTAAATTTTATGACAGATCATTTATTTAACCATTAAAATTTTTTACTAAGTGAATATGTTAAAAAATATTAGTATAAATACCTTTGAAGCAAAAGACTCTTCAGCACGAGTAGCTAATTTATTCTTAATTAAGTACTCTGAAATTGAAATAGTTTCTTCTTCATTAATGAAAGTTAGATCTTCAAATGCCACAACACCATCAACTATAGAAAATATCTGAAATAAAAAAGAACAATTTAAATGTTAAAATTTGGAATAAAAATTTAAAAAATATTTTAATATCAGGAACAAAAAAACATTCTTCAAATCCTAAACAAATTGCATGATAAAATTAAATTATCCAATATTAGGATATTAACTCTTAAATATATAATATTACTTAAAATTATTAATAATTTAGTTTGTTCTGTTATCTCTAAATAAGTTATAAAACAAATCTTTCTACATTATATTTTATTAGCATATTAAAAAACGTTCATGACAAACATCCAATTTTCTTATTGAAAAAAAATTAATAAACTTTTATGCATGTAATTATAATTTTTGTGTTTTGCCTTTTAATATACTATAATCAGTGAAAGAAAAAACATAGTTACATGGGTGATATGCATAGTTTATATTTAATGCTCTAAGAGCATATCAGAAAGAATAAATGGTGTCAAAATGTTAACAGTGGTTATTAGTATCATAACTTATTAAAAAAGTGGTTTACAATAGTAAAAATGTTAATGATAATCAAACTTACCGTTCCTTTTCCTTTTACTTTTTTAAATAATTTATCAATATCAATAGTTCTAGTTTCCTCTGACCAATCCTTCAATTGTCTATTTATGGGTGCACGAATTTTTGCAATTTTACATTGAAAAGCTAATGTTGGAAAACTATAAACTTTTTTTTTCATATCTTCATCTTTAATGTTGAATATGTTTTCAATACACAACTGAACAGTTTCTCCAAAATCAATCAACAAAAACTGAAAAAATGTTTTATTTTACATATCTTATATATATATATATATATATATACGATAAAAATAATACATTACTTTGTATTCTTTTTTAGGGTCACAAGGAGACTCCATTAATTTGCCTCTATATTTTTCTCCTTGATATATCACAATATAAATATCACCTATCCCCAAATTATTTGCAGAAGTTTCTATGAGACTTATTTCATTATTAACAAACTTCCATAACTTAATTAATATACTACAATATTTCTCATCCATAAGCTGAGCCCAAAAACGATCAACAGATTCAAACTGTAAAAAATCCAAATGAATAATTATAAAGATTTTGTGTTACCTATAATATTCAGGGATGGGCAAATCATCAAAAAAAAAAAAAAATTAATTACAAATTACAAATTACTCAAAATACCAGTAATTAATTACAAATTACAAATTACTTACAATTACCAATTACATTAAAAATTTTATTACAATTTTATTAGTTATTAAATTAATAACTTGATTAACTAATTAACTAATTAATTAATTAAAAAAGTGTACAAATTAAATAAAAAAAAAAAAACAAAAAAACATTAGAAAAATGTAGGTATTCAATAACAAACGACAATGAGATGGTTACTAAAGCCTGTGCGTAACGTTGTGTACAATATGTACATTGTACAGTACGATTGTCGATTAATACATAGAACATGGACAATTAAGATACTATAAATGTTTAATATAATATCTGTCTACATGTCTATATTATCTGTATTTTGTAGTAATGTTCATCATAAAATCTTTTAGTATCGGTGCCAAATGTTCGATAACTTATGCTGTATAATTTATATATATACTTTACATTGTAGAAATCCTAAATTGTAAATTTTTATTATTGAAAAAATGAAATTCTTTATACCAATTACAAATTACATAAACATTTAATAATTAATTACCAATTACAAATTACATCAATAGTTTTATAATTAATTAACAATTACAAATTACTTAAGTAATAGAATTACTGTAATTGAAAAGTGCCCAACCCTGCCTAAAATATTGTATTATAATTTTAATACATTTGATAATGATCATAAATTATGTTATAAGTAAAATCACAATACATTTTTAAAAATTGAATCATTTACTGCAACTCTTTTTATTTCTTCAATACTCCTATTTATATATAAGTCACATGATTTATAGAATTTATTCACTGGCATTACACATTTATCTCTAGGGCTAACAATTCTTCATTTACACAAAAATTGAAGAAAGTATAAATAACTAATCAAAGCTACTTAAGTGCCACTAAAATAGTGACTCCACTTACCATAAGATTTTTCTCAAAATTATCTGAAATATTGTACATATATAGTGATATAATGAACGTTTATCATACCTACACAATTTATTTTTTGACAGAAATCAAATAATTATTGCACACAATAGAATCACAAAGCATGATCACTAGTAATTTATCTTAAAATCACAACTTCTTATTGTGAATTGAGTGTGATCAAACGCTATGTACAAAGAATCTTTAATAATAATTTAACATAAAATATGCTATGTTTTGCCTTGTACTTTTTTTTTTCAACAATTTTCTACCAGAAACAACATTCAAACCTTGGACATTTATTAGAGCTCCAAAAGATGAAGACTGAATATAAAATAAAAACGAATTAAGACTAAAACACAACCCAAGATTCTATTCATATACTACTAACCAACTTACTATAGAAAATAATGTATACGAACCCATTACAATACCTCTATACATAAAATCTCTAATAATGAAAACCATACACATATAACATATTAAAATGCCACATAAAATCCACACATTAACCCATCTCAAAATTATAAAGTTAATCAAGATTTTCCAAATTTGTCAAACCAACTCTGCAAAAATTTGTCAAAACTCAAATTAGTGAACTAAATTCAACTATTAATCCGCTTATCTTAAACTTACAAGCGTAATTAATAAAATCCTCTTTAAAATGACTATAAATCATAATAACTCAAGCAAATTCATAATATATTACAATGGAACACATATTTGATGGAGTTCTCCAACATAAAAATGAACAGTAAAATTTACTACATAAGAAAAAAAATTGTCATCACAACCCTGTTTTACTCACACTCTCATACATTATTTCTGTCTTACAAACAAAAAACATAGCAAATTTTACATTCTGAACAATCTTTTTACTCAGCCATGTATGGTTTAATACCAAATCAATCTATTATCAAATTTATAAGTTAGAAGTATGAACTTCAAAGGTTTTATTTTAAATCTTAATTTAAAATGTAATTAAAAGTGTTTTAAAATGCACAAAAAATTTATAATTTTAAAATATTCATAATTTCCTTTAAAATTAAAATCTAAAAAAAAAACTTAAGTTCACTAAATAATATTCTTACTTCAAAATTTAATAATAGGTCAACTGTTTTAATATTAATCACAATAGATTTAAAAACTATATTTGTTATTCAGAACATACAATTTGCTATGTTGTGAGTTTTTAAGATAGAGACATCACACCCAAGTACAGCCTCTTCTTGATTTTAATAGTTACTCATTTGCTGTTATACCTAAAACTCTGAGTTTTTTCAGAGGGGGAGAGGCTGGAGAGGGCTAGGAATTGTATCAGCAACATAAAACCGTGATAATTGTATACTAAATTATGACTAAAAATTTGGGAGGGAGGGGGGGACTTAGTCCACTCCTGATGAGCCTGCAAATGCTTATTCATATTATTTTTATCACTATTAATGCAAATATGGGGGGGGGGAGCTTAGGGGGATATAGCACCCCAAATTTTAAAATTAGCACCCTCAAATAATGTTCATGTTTATGTACCAAAAACTTTTTCTTACAAAACAAAATAACTAAATGAAAAAATGCATAGGCTTAAGCACTATTAGTTTTTTTTTTTTTTAATTGTTTCTATATTAATCACCAAGAACTTTCATATTTGTTTATTGTAACACTTTGTACAGATTGTAAATTCTTTTAAATAAATAAAAAAACATTAAAACATTTTTCAATTTGAATCTTCAATAAAGAATTGTTTTCCACATAAGTTTTGAATTTGGTGATTACAAAGATATAATTACTTAAATTGAATCTATTATTTTGATAATTTCTAGATACTTACATGTGTTACAGTTATGACAATAGCTCTATTATTAGAATCTATTTCTTCAAGTATACAGTGTTGAATTGGTAATACTTCTTTTTGCGTTATTTCCTGAGCAGCCATTTGTTGGGTTATCAACTCTACTTTTTTTTTTGCATCACTAGGTCTAACATTAATTAAAATATAATTAATTAAAATATAATGCAAACTATATTGTCATAAAACAGTATCTTGAAAACAAATAATGATATTCATGCAGCAGTATTTTACTAAATATTCTTAATTATAATAGTAAGGGAATGTTTAATAATTTGATGCTGACTATTGAGTTAGATTTGTATCATGTACAAATAATTCAACTAAAATATTTATGGTATTTAGATTTTAGAATTCAAATTGAAAAGTTTATACACACTTAAATGAATAATTTTCTTACTTCAGTAATGGTATTTTGAAATTAAAATTTAATGTACGCATTTTTATGGCTACATAAACACCATAGCATATATTTCCTGGTACTAATTGATTTTTTTCTTCTCCATATTGATCATTATTATTAGATGTTCTGTTACTAATATTTGACATTGGAAATTCAACATAAACTTTACTGAAAATAAAAATTTAATCACTACATTTGGTTATAAAAATAAAATCTACTTTTGAAATATTTAACTCTTATTTATATTACAGCAGGAATCATGGACACTGTTGTGTTTAAATAAAGTATAATACAATATTACAATAATGATACATGGATTCAAAAATTTAAATATATCTGGATAGAAATATTAACATATACTTTTTAAGTGTTATCAAATAAAATAAAATAATAGTTTTCATACTTAGATGTACTAAAATATGCAGTTGGTTGGCCAACAAATTTTTGGGGAAACAGGGATTCAATTGCTTCTTTATATAATTCTTTAGGTTGATCATTTGGAAATCCAGTTAAATAAACAGTTCGATAAGGGTCATGTTCATTTAATATTCTAAGTACTTCATGTTCATCCATATATGCATTAGTCGTTCCTCGTATGAAATAATTAGGATAAAATGCACCTGCTAATATCACCTTAAACAGAAAAGTTTATTATCAATTTTCAACTTACAATTATTTTTAACTTTTTAATAATAAAATTAATTAATTTTTTTTAAATAGTACCTTACAAGCCAAGGCTTTTTCTTCAGGTTTGATCCATTTCATTTTACCAGAATTCACTACTATACCAAAATTTCTGTTCAATCTATTGGATACATCATCAATCAAGTCATATAACTCTCGCATTGCTGATAGTTGTATGAAGTTTTTAGAGGCCCATGATCTTTCAAAGTTTCGATTTCGGTCAAATTCTGGCTTACTCTCAAGCCAGCTCTAAAGAAATATAGTTATTAACAAATTAAAATCAGTCAGTAAGTGAATCTTAAATATAATGATAATAATATTGTTTGTACTTGATATGCACCAATATATGCGATTGGATCACTACAAGAATAATGAGCCCAGGTCAACTTTTGTGTATATGCGTCTAAACGTTGATTAAAAGGCTGACTAAAAATACTTTTTATTGATAGACCACATGCTGAAAATAATACAGTTAATAAATTGATTATCATTGTAATTGTTAAGTTATCTTAGACAAAAGATATAAAATCTTAGTTAAAATCAGAGCTAAAAATCACTTCCAAAAAATCTGTGGTTGGAATTAATAAAATTTTCTTGAAAATCGGTAACTAGGTACAATTTAATTTAAAAAATATCTTTAGCATAAAGAATTATCACAAACAAAACATCACATCCAAATGTGTGTTATCTCCATCCAACATACCAAAAACTGTTTTACGCAGGATAACTTGACTTTCATTATATTTTTTGTAAATTACCAAAATTCCACAAAATATAGAAAAGAAATTCATCTGTGTTACATTATCTTAATTTTTTTTGATAGCATTAACCAATAATTTTTAATATTTAAACAAAAAAACCCACGACTTATGTTCTCAAACTGATAACTTTAATTGTATTTATATAAATAAAATAAAGATGTTGTAGCATAGATTTCCTATGTGGTGTGGACTTTCAATAATTTTACAATAAATGAAGAGGGAGTTAAGTTGTTGCTGCAAAATTGTTGTCATGTAATACGTTTGTAAAACAAGGACTTAACACTTGGTCCACCTCTTAATTGTTTATAACCATTAGGTAATTAGTTTTTTTGCAATCGGTTATCAGTTAAAAGTGGTTTTAAAAAATCCTAATTTTCTATGTGCCACAGCCTGGGAACTTCATCTATTTGAATTTCAATCCTTACCAAGGTTAGAATTTTATAATATTTAAAATTGCATAAATATTTGCTATAATATTACCTTAAAAATCATTAAATATACAAAAAATATGCAAAAATTGTCAATTTATAATAAAGTTAGATATAAGTTAACACGTGACTTAGTATAACCACATGTTCAACCAAAAACATAACTAATCACTGCTGTAAATGACAATAAATGGGCCTAATCAAAATTAGGCATCTGAGCGTTTTGATTGAGAGTAACTGTCATTAGCTCTTTTGATATAACCTCCATAAAAAAGTTACATTTCAAAAAAATAAATAAATTACCAATTTTATACATACATTTCATGAATTATAATTTGATTTTTATATTTAGTACAATCACAAAAAGCAATCTGGTTATCTGGTCATATTATAATAAAATATAAAAACTTCTTGTAATCTAGCTCACGAGAAAATAGCATTAAATTCTAAATAATATAAATTTTTAAATATGTTTTTTAAACAAATTTAAATTATTTCAATATATTTAAAATTGAAATTAGCTAATAATATGGTTTTTTTTTTAGAGTTACATTTTAAATAACTTACTAATATTTTTTATGGTAACAAAATTACTAGATTACAAAGATGTACTTTACATGAAATAATGTATTTTGTTGTTTATAGTACCTATGTTATTAAATATACATGTACAACAGTGGCGGATTAAGCAATTTGCCACCTACAAGCAGGACATTTGCCGCCGTTTCATTTTCAACTTTTTTTTTTAAAGAACAAAATACATTAATAAATACATTGCAAAAATAAATTATTAATTAACAAAAACAATGTTGATCAAAATAGCCTATCTGAGAATCTGACTATAAGAAAAAATGTTTATGGTAATAAGATTTATCGAAGTCAAGTGAATCACCATTTATTTTTTTTTAATTCAATATGTTTTTGGTTAAATTAATTTGGAACATAATAACTTATTTTTAAACATGATTTTTGAGAATTTACTGACAATTTTTTTTTGTTGGATTATATCCTATATATACTTGAAGTCTAGGTAAAGGAATAATGGATGTGTAAATTTAGATCTGAATGATTATCATTCAATGAATTCAAAATTATATCGAATGAAGACAATCTGTTCTCCAATATTATTAAGTATATTTGATAATATTATTGTAATTAAACCAATTTATTATATTATTAGATATTAGTATTTAAGTACTATGGTAGGCTAAATTATTAATTTTTGCCAAAAATATGGATTTAAAAATGTCATATTATACATAAAATTTAATGAAATACTACTCAAGTTACATGTATCTACAAATAATATTTAACAATTAAAAAAAAGAAACAAAAACAAAAAAACAAACTGAAATAGTTATTCTTTAATTATATCAAATTTCGTCCATATCTAAAATTATTTGTTCTATAAGAATTTAACAATTTACGGATGAATATCCTATATCTAACTTCAGATGCTTTTAAAAAAATATTGTGAATTGACACTTAACTTTTTGTGGATTGTGCCTTTTTACAGTCCCAAAAGGTGATAGATAAAACACATTGTAATATCAATGCGTACATAATTCTACTTAAAATCTAAAGTATGTTGTTATTATTTACCCATTATAATAGCTTCATTTAGAATATTAAAAATATATCCAAAATAAATTAATTTTGACATTGGCGACTCTAACGGTAATTGTGCCATCACTTTTCCCATATATGTTATATCACCGTCCATTGATGAAATTACTCCATTTACAGTTGACAATAATGCTCCAACCTAAAGAAATATAATCTCAAAATAAAAACAAAATTTTAATCGCCAAAGGTTTTGGGTACACATTAAGTATCTCTGCAATATTTTAAGAGGACACCTGCATATGTTGTTTCCGTTTTAAAAAAGCATATCAAAAAATTTATGTTTAACAGTTCCAATATGTGCAATAACCTTTAATAATAGAAAACCTTATAATAAACTCAAAGATATTTGAGATTTTCTTCAAGGTTTTTTTTAAATAATTTATCGTTTGATCATTTAAATAAAATCAATGTATATGTTGCATAAGTTTGAATATGAACACTGTTGACATCAATAAATGAGCTTTAATGGTCAATGTTAAAATGTATACTAAGTTTAAATTAAAAAAGTTGTTATAAACTAGTTAGCAACAATCAGGCACCATCTATTAGTAGTCATCTTTACGAAGTCAACTATGTTTCATAACTTGAATAATTTAGTTGACATGCAGTAACCAAGTTTTTATTTAAATTTTATTATCATTTGAAAATTGTATCGGCCATTCATTACCATTTTCATAATTATGTCAAATCCACCACTTTACAAGTACCCAAATCTCCAATTACAGTGGCCACCGGCAGCATCAAACATGTTTAAAATTTAAATATCCTAAAAAATTTACTATAGAGCATAAGTAATGTTCTTACCTTAAAGTTTGATATGAGAATGATTCACACTATTGTTAAAAATTATTGCATAAAATTGGAACGACTGGCCAAAAATTTGCAGTTGTACATTTGTTTGACTAAGGCATGCAATACATGCGGGTCCTTTTAAAAAATACTATTTTATTGTTTGATAATATTACCTGTTTAAGAGTACGGATTGTAAGTATAATGTTTGTTAAACATGGTGGATCTAATGCGCTTGCAAGTAATTGTTTGGGTGTTCCCATATCCAAAATTTTAGACATTAAAACAACACGACTGAGAGAACAGCGACTCATTTCTGGCAATTCATGATCTTCAAGGTCCTAGATAATTTGTAAAGCATTAAGACAAAATTTAAAATAAAAATAAAATAAAAGTAATGATAATAGAATAATTACAGAAAACTTCAATTTAGGAATCAACCTATAGACACGACCATCGGCCACTCGTCCCACTCTTCCAGCTCTTTGATTACAATTACTTTTTGACGCCCAACTCATAATTAACATGGAATAATTGGATCTCATTTCATTTTTTAATTGTTTCATCAAACAAAAATCAATCACTGAAAATACAATTACATCGGTTTTATAAAGATTTTATTACATTTAAAGCTGAAATACAAATAAAAATAAGACATAAAAATAAGCTTTAAAGTGCCTAATCATAGATATATAAAAATAAGTTTGAACTTTAGAAATTGAAAATAAAGATATATTGTATATAGAAAAGTAAGATAGAAATTCTATGCAATTCTAAGTCAGCCACAAAATTTGTTTTATAATACATTCAATATATATATATATTACTATTCAGCAACACAATACAAATAATTATGAACATTAATTAATAAAAATTAATGAAAAAAAAAAAAAATGATCACTAACAACTGATATTTTGGTTGCAAATCTAGAATACTATTATCAAAATGTTTAAAGAACATTTAGGTAGAGTTACATAAAAAAAAATATTATCTTTATTGAAATTGTTGTATTACTACACTTTTACACTAAAACAGATATCACTGTTCAGACTATGACTCAGTCTATAATGCCACACACATATTTTAAAATGCCTATATCTAATTGAATAATTGGTGTTTAAATATGAGACTCCACCTATATCTTAGATAATGACATACTTTGAATCAAAGTTACCAAGTTTTAGAGTTGTAATCTCTTTTAACAAAAGTTGAAACATTAATACAACATTTAATACTTTAATAGAAAAAATCAACAAGAATAAAAATGTATGGACTGAAGTTTTTCGATATAAAATTTTACAAAATATCTGCAGTCCAAGCAAAGCATGAACAGAAAATCTAAAGAGAATATATTCATTCCAGAAAAACTGTGAACTATATTAAATATACTTAAATTTACACCCATTACATCTATCAATGTTGGATAAAATAAAATTTAAATAAACATTTCTTATCAAAAATTACTGCCATTTGTAGTTCAAAAGTATAAACAGAATATTTTAATGATAAAATGCAATACGCGAAGAATAACCACGAAGTTTTGAACAACAATTTTTATCTATAGGTATTAATACTTTGTTTTGTTTCTTTACAGAGCATTATAACTAAAGTTTTGATCAAATTTTAATTACTCAAAATTAAATTTTCAGTATCATTTTTAAATCTTATGTTTAGCTTTTTAATAAATATTATGTAGAAATAAATAAGCTCAAACAGTTTTTAACTATATAGGTAATTTCGGTAAGTTCATTTTAATGTAACATGCTATCTCTGATTAAATTATAAATAACTTAATTTTTTAAACAAATATTTGAAGTATACGTTAATAAAAGTATACTGTATATTTTAACTATTTAACAAACCATTATCAATATACATTTAATTTGTTATTGTTTTCTTTAATTATAAAAGATAGTTTATAAGCAATTATTTTATTTATATAAATTTAAATTAAAAATAGGTATTAGCAGTTACCAAAAAATATATCAGGTACAGTTATTGAACTCTCGGCAATATTGGTGGACAAAATAATTTTACGATAATTTAAAGGTGGCTGTATGAAAACCCGGTTTTGTTCTTCACTTGTTATCGATGAATGTAATGGTATAAGAATCCATTTATGATTTCTAAAATTTATATGGGTTAGTAAATTACTTAATTAAATAAAACAAAATATTTTTACTCAGAAGCCATTAAATCCTCCATACGTCTGTGCATTTCTTCAATTTCATAAATACCAGGTAAAAATATCAATACAGACTTTTTGGTATCATCATCTACTTTCATTTCATCAAATGCTTTAACCAATTGAATAGCTGTCATAAAACCTGCTTCATCTATCTGTGATTTATTAAACTCCATTCGTCGAGCCTAAATTACATAAAAAATAATTTAAGCATATGTAAATTAACAGGCTTCAAAGAGTAGTATTGTTCACACAGAGCTTTCTGTGCTGTGGATAGTACAAGAAAAAAGGACGTCAATAACTTAATTGTATACACAAATTAATAGAGCAGAAAACAACTACTATTTTTCAAAATGTTAAATACAAATACATTTAAACTGTTTAAAATATAGCTTAATGTTTAGGTTCATAAGATTAAAAGTTTATTATAATAAATGAGTACTTCCACGTTGGAGGGAAGTAAGACAAACAGGACATAGCATTATATAAATGAGTAAAGAACAGAATTGACTTTGTAGGGTAGATTCTTTGCTATTTTATTTTTAATTAGGTCATGTACAGAAGATCTTTTAGGCTTAAATATAACTAATATCTCAGTTGTTTAATCTAAAGATGGATATGTCATGTTTTAGATAATATTGTAATTTTTAATTCTGACCATTAGATATTTTACTTTAAAAACACCCTAAACCGCTTTATTATCCATTTTTTGTAGATATGCTTTTTGTAATTGAATTGAATTGTGCTGCTGCTGATGGAAAGTAGCAAAAGGAGAAGTTACTTCTTCCACTATTACAACAAACAGCGATTTTGGTTGCATATAGCACAATGTTTTTCAGGAATAAATCTCCATTAAGAATTACATTATCAAGATATGAAATAGCCAATAATTATTATTTTAATGTTCTCAGTCTAACTATAATATTCAAAATCTCTAATACTTGAGGCTTATCCATAATTAAAACTCGTCATGTATCGTTAGATCTAGGGAAGAGCATTTAAAATTAACTGAACAGGAAAATGGACACTCAATAGGTCAATTAGATTTTTGATATGGCATTTTAAACTAGTTAGGATTGAAATTATGAACAAATCAAGAATATTATTATAATTATAATTAACACCAAACAGATTTTTAAAATACAGCATAAAAAGAAAAAAATATACAATGGTAAAATAGTTAAAATAGTTAACAACTTGTGAAACAAACTTATAATAAACTGACTTAAATTAATTTGAATGACTTAATTGATAAACTCTGAAATATAACAAAAAAGTAATAATAAAGTGAGCCTCTGTAGTTCATATTAAAGCCGCTATGTAAAGTTTAATACTCAGAAGAGTTATTTAAATTGTCCATCAATCTTGAAAGTGGGGCATTCCTGGAGAAGTTAGATTTATTGGTAGATGTATAGAAAGTACTTTGGAACTTGTATTACTAGGAATACGAAAACTCAGTTCACCCAGAATCCTCGGGGCATCAACTCAGCCTTCAATCAGATACTGAATAAAAGTGATACCAAAATGATCACGCCTGGCCGAAAGGGCATCTAGTCTAAGCGCTTGACTAACAGGCCTGTAATCATGTGGTGCATGAGAGATATTGAGGCAATAACCGGCAAAGCGCATAAAACAGTTTTGAACACGATCGATTCCATAAATGTCAACGGCGGTATAAGGTGACCAAACAACAGATTCATATTCAATAACCGAATGCACCAATGCTTTATAGAGAGCCAAAAGGCAATTAGCAGAACTAAAGTTGACTAAGTGATGTCTGATAAATCCTAAAACATGAAAGGCTTTTCTAGTCATATGATCAATATGAGGGCTGAAATTAAGAGATGGTACAAATAAAACGCCTAGATCCTGTACCTAGCTGACACGTTGAATAGATATACCTCCTAGCCTATAGTCAAAAGAAATCACTGACTTGGAACGATGAAGACATTACTTTGCATTTACAGATGTTAAGAGATAAATTAAAAGTATTGCACCAATTGGTAAATTAATCTAGGGTGTTTTGTAGAGAGAGACAATCATTATTAGTGGTTATCCTATGAAAAATTTTAGAATCATCAGCAAAAAGTAGAGACTACAAAGGGAAATAGCTGAGCACATGGTATTGATGAAAATACTAATAGGGGGCCTAAATGGCTACCCTACAGAACTCTGGATGACGCTCAGAAAAAATCGGAAGATTTGCCGAAGAGGCTAACAAATTGTCGACGGTTGTAACCTAACCACGATAAGAGTGGTTCTCCAACACCAAGCCTGTCAAAGATAAAAATAAGTACATAGTGGTCTAGGGAGTCAAACACCTTGGGAAAGTCTATATACAGGGTGATTCGTTTATCAAACAACACTCATTATTTATAAAAGTATTGACTTTTTTCAAAATATTGTTTTACATAGTTTCAAGTTGTTAAAAAAACCAACGCTTTTATTAAAAAATTATATTTTTAAATATTTTTTATCCTTATCATTTTTTAAGTTTTTTACTTTTTTGAATGGCAACAGTTTTTTAATTTCATATTCCAAAGCAGAATATTTTTCTAAAAATTTTGATACATAAAAATCGAATTTAGGACTAGTAGTTTATGAGTTATAAGTATTTAAAGTTTAGACAAGCGGAGTAGTGGACAAACATTTTGCGGGGTAACCCCGTACCACTCCACTCTGCCAATCTAAACTTTAAATACCTATAACTCATAAACTACTAGCGCTAAATTCAAAATTTTAACGTAATAATTAATTAAAAAAATAGCTTTATTAATTTATGAAATTTGAAGTATAGGTTACCATTTGAAAATCAAAAGTTGATGGTGGTGTATATAATAAATATAAGGGTGAAAAATATAAAAATAATAAACAATTCAAGAAGAGTGTAAATCTACAATTTTGAAAAAAAAAAAAATTGAAAAAAGTCAATACTTTTTTAAATAATGAGTGTTGTTTGATAAAAGAATCACCCTGTATATATATATATCACATCAACCTGATTAAACCAAATCAAAAACCAAATGAAGGTAAAAGACAAAGTCAATAAGATTGGTCGCTGTCAAGCGCCCTGGGAAGAATCCGTGTTGGTCAATAGAAATAGTGGTCAAGAAAGGACACTCGATTCGTTTGAGTACTATATGCACAAACAACATACCTAGAAGAGGTAAGCCAGAGGTTAGGTTAGGTTAGGTTAGATAAATATTGAGAGATATCTGTTTTTAAGTGGAGGCCAATAAGTTGGTTTGTAATGGGAAATAAAAGACCTACCCCATTGGGGGTATTATATATTTTAATACATATACAATGTTAAGTATTAAAATCATCTCTTATTATAAAAAAACTACCAAGACTTTGGTAAAAAGATTGCTATTTTGGTTCAGTGATTGATTGGTCTAGAGGAAAAGTTGGCTGTTGATATAGTAACATTTAAATGATTAATTTTCATTTTTATATTTGCTGCTTATAGATACGGTTTACTTACATTTAGCATTTGATTATAAAAAAGTAAAGATTTTATTACTATTGCAGAATCCCCGTACTTAAAATAAATATCAAAATGTTAACTTTATGTTGGACATGGAAACTAGATCATTTTTATAATCATTTGCTTTCTTGGTAATAAGTATTCTTGTATACTGTATACATATATATATATATATATATACTTACAGCAGGTATCAATCCATATAAATCATCCAAATAGTGTATAAGAATTTTGTAGTTGGATGGCTTTTCAACCTTAACTAATGGTGCTGTTTCATGTCTATTATAAGGATGTCCATAGTAATCACCAAAATAATCTTGTAATTTTAAAGCATCTGCTGTGGCAGACATTAGTATTACCTAAATAATTATTGGAATGAATCAATGATAAAATAAACAATAGAATATTTGTATTAACTCTAAGTGTTTCACAATAATATATCATATGGATGGCATAAACATCATTAAATTAAATAAATGAACTTTAATTGGAAGACACTTGTATGAAAAATAATTTAAAATCACTTACACGAGTTGACTGAGAGTTTTTCTTTTGTAACTTCTTAATAATTAATAATAAAAAATCCATTTCAAGTGTTCTTTCATGAACTTCATCTAAGATAATGTGAGTAAATTCACTAAGGCTTTTTGCTTTAATAATTCTAAGTAACAAAATTCCTGTAGTGCAATATAAAATTTTTGTTGTATGAGGATCAAAATCTTTTTTACGTCCAACTTGATAACCAACTAAAAGCCCATCTTTCCAACCACGTTCATTGTTTACTTGTTTAGATACTGAAATTGCAGCTATACGTCTAGGTTGAGTAACAATAATATTACAATATTTCTTTTTACTCATACAGTCATCTAAAATATACTGAGGAACTTGTGTACTTTTCCCACATCCAGTAGCACCAGTTATCACAACTGTACTATTACAATTGATAGTTTTAATAATCTAAAAAAATAAAAGTAAACTTTACACATGTTATTAAATTTAGAAATTATAATATTTTTATTTTTGTACAAACTAATAACTAGGGAACGGATTTTAATTTAATATAAAATCAAAAATATTTAAATATATATTTGTTTATTACTTAGTAAATATTTATTTAAATGTATATATTTTTTTTTATTATTATTAAGAAAGACAATTTACAATCTGTACACAATAATTACTATAAGCAAATATGATAAAAACAGAATAAAGTAGCATGAATGACGTGATGAGGAAGAAACCCAATGGTAACCACCTCCTTTACTAATTTAATAGGTCTCACACTACATTTTTGCTTTGCTTTAGTCTGCGTGGTGGGTTTTTTGGGAGGGTGTGAGAGGACATGTGTGATATTAAAGTATTGTGATGAGTGTTTAAATTTTGGTGGAAACGTATATACATTGTTTTGGCTAGTTCAGTGGTAGTTAATATTTTTAAGTCATTGTGTAAGATAGAGTTTGAAATGTACCCGGGGGCTTTGGTTACAAACCTTAGCGCTATTGATTGAAAAGCCTGAATTGACTTGATGTTCGAGGGCTTGGCTGGGCCCCAGATTGCTATTCCATAAGACCAAACTGGTCTTATGATTGACTTATATATAATAAGTTTGTTTTGGAGTGGTATTTTGGAGTTGAGGAGTGGTTGGAGGAGGTGAAGTCTATTGTTCGCTGATTTTCTTTTTTCTTTTAGGTGGGGGCCCCAGGTAAGTCTTTTATCGAGTGTTATGCCTAAGTACTTTATTTCAGTTTGGACAGGGATGGGGGAGTTGTTGATGATTAATTGAGGTAGGTTAGTATAATATTTAAATTGAAAATAAGATAAAATTATTAAAAAATTTAAAAAAATTAACAATTTATTCTGAATCATCACGGGAAACAGTTAGAAACGACATATAACTTGAAATTTTCAAATGTTAAGTGGCGGCAATTAGGTCTTAGTAACATTGCTTTGTAACAATTGAATGACCTCTCCACATCAACGGACGTGAAAATAATGTGATCGAATAACGCTCCTACGAATACTGATCGAAAAGTGAACGCATATACTTGTATACTGAAATTACTACCTACCTACTACTTAGATAAGATATCGAATCGTTGTCGTTTGATGTCAAAGGCGTATAGTGCAGAGACCTAATCGAATCGCATATTGTATCGTAAAATACTAAAATAAAAACAGAAATTCTTCAATAATACATTTAAATACAGAATTCATATATTTATTTGTAAAATAGTTAAAATATGCATGAAAATTCTACAATATTACATAATTCATGTATTTATTTATAAAAAATTTAATTATTCTAAGATATTTAAAAATATTTGAAATAAAATTAGCATTAGATTACTTAAAATTAAATGAAACGTGTACACATTATATTGAAAAATTTCCGATGCTCTTACTACATAAAAATATTTATTTAAATTAAAATCCGTTCCCTACTAATAAAAAATATATACATAACTACTTTTTTACGGTTAAAATAATTTATGTTGTTACATAAAACTTATTTAAGAAATGAAGTATGTAGTTATGAGCTAATAATTAAATTGTTAACATTAAATTAGATTTATTTAATTATTTATATTTGACATAAAAATTCAAAATTCATAATTATATTACCTTATCTTTAAATGCAGCAATTTCTAAATCGTTTGATTTATTTGATGGATCTTTGAATTTATAATGTTCAAAAAGCTTAATTTCATCTATATCCAAATCTTTTAGATCTGCCACTGAATTAACATTAGAAATACTATCAACAGAACTCATATTTGAATCATGTAAAGCTTTCTTCGATAGCTAAAAAATAATAAAATTAAACACTTTAAATTTAAATAAATTAAATTCCTAAAACATATAGGTACACATAATAAGATAAAAAATTAAAAATAGTTCAGAATTTATCTAAATAAGTCTATATAATAATAAAAAATGAAATAAAAGATTACAGTACTTCATTATACTCTTCATTTTCCTTTTCATATTCGTTCAAACCAATATTTACATAACATCTACCATACTCATCATAGTCATCATAACTATGACTAGACTGTGGTAGTTTTGAATTATATTCATGTCTTGGACAAACATTATACAAATCAGATCCTGGCAGAACTTTTTTTTCGATATTTCCTTCAGCAAATTGTTGCCACATGGACATAGTAATTATTATTTCTACATTAACAAAAAAAATAATAAAAATGTTTAGATTGTAGAGGAAACAATATCTAAAATATAGGTAGAGTACAATTTTACAATGAAATCATATGAAAAAAATATAATTTTATACTTAATAGTATGTTTTAAAACAAATATTTAATATTAAAATAAGTACATTTAAAATACCTACATACTTGCCATATTTATTTTTAAAATATTTTAGGGTTTTTGTGCATAATTATAAATATAGTACATACGCTCTAAAAAAATTAGTAAAATGATGTTATAAAAATTATTTTTATTTAAACACATTCAGTTAAACAATATATACATATAAGTATTACCGGAAGTGTTGACAATTGCTTATAGCGGAAATAAATGATATCATTGCCTAAGAATTGTCATCATTTCCGTACCAAATAGACAATTTTATCATGCATCGCTTACTTACATGAAAGCATTGGCGATTATGATGTTGCAGGTCATAAGTGACCGGCTTTACAAAGTAACTATTAGAACGACCACTAACTAGTAACAATGACATGCTAAAAACCATAATCGTCATCCACCAAGTTTAGTGTCAACTGTTAATATCAAAATTCTAAAAATATCAGGGGTAAAAATTACCGATATTGATAAAATGGTTGAATAGAAAATGTCATGGCTATCGTATTGATATCAAACAAGAATATCAAAGCCGAAGAAAACGTAACTAGAACTAGTGTGACTAGAACTAGTGAACAGTAACTTACTAACAATACTAACTTAGATCTTGGTAAAAAAAAATTTAATCAGAACGTGCAATAAGCAAAACACGCAAAATCAGTCTTGTTTGTTATTGACATCATCGAAAAAAAAATTAGTGTCGCTGTATCAATTAATAATACTTAGTAATATAACAATAACACTACCGAAGTCCGCAGTTACGTGTCATAACATTTTTATGTAGAAAATTGTAACTCACCTGAATAGCAAATTGGCAACAAAAGGTTTTTCAACGTTTAAATTGACGCACCGTGTATATGAGCCAGTTTTCTTATTAAATTAAGATTATGGCAACCAACAGTGAAAAACGATTATGTAAAACAGTTATTCAGGACTCCGGAAAAAATGTAAAAATCATTATGTCCGTCATGTTCGTCGCTGCATCACTAAAATAAATAAATAAGAACGTGATAAATCTCATTAGTTACCTATTACACAACCAGCTTTAATTCAGGCGGTAAATATTGCCAGAACTGCACTACTGCCTAATGGCATCAATTTTTATGCTTACCACAAATACTATTTAGGTACTATCCAAATTTCAAATGAATTTATATTACTAATTAATGATCTAATCAGTAACCAACGACTCTGACAAAAATAAAATATCTATTTGTGACTTTACGTCAACGATAAAGATAAACAAACGGTCGACGCCTGACGGTAACAACTAACAATATTTAATATTAGCTCGATAGCACGGTGATGGTACACAGTTCACAGATTATCAATTATTCTACTTGCATGTGCCCGTAAATTTCAAAAATATAAACCTCAAAATTTAAATGGCTTAAATAGTTAAATCCATAGACATATTCAAATCAGTATTCATTATAAAATAACCACATTGATGGTCTGGTCACAGATATATAATACTGTAATAATGTTATTACTTATTATATATATTCTGTGGGTCTGGTAGAACCATGAGTCGTTATCAGTGAAAAATTAGTGTCACGTGTTCGGTACTACCAGTACTACCACGGTTTTAGAATATAAATGTATGTATAATTCTTGAGTTGCATAGGCGATAGGCCTGACATGGTCACATGGACGGTACTAAAGTGCCTTGATAGAGAGAGTGTGGCCATACGGAGCGATAACAAACGATAAGAGATTAGGCCGCCATTAGTTGGCTAAACAAATATTTCGGTGTATATCAGCTATTAATATTATAAGATTTTACGTATTATTTTGTAGTTTTCAATGAAAACTTTTCATTCAAATTGTTCTCAATTTCTCATTTCTTCTCAGACTCAAATATTAATTTAAGATTTATAATATAATCTTAATTAATAACATGTTATAGGACACGTACCTACTTTTTATTATACCTATTCTAAAAGTATAGAATATTTATTTTAAATAAAACAGTTACAAATTACCAAGTAATATAATATCTAAAAAATATTCTCTGTTAAATTATATTTTAAAAATAATAACTATTTATACTGGTAAATGGTAAATATGGTTTTACCATAATAATTATGTAAAATAAAAATATATTATTCTTGGTGATCTAATTTATAATTTGTTTATTTTATACTTGCAATGTTACATATTATTGTAGTAAGGTAAATAAATAGGTAAATAAAAATAATTATTGATAGTGTTAAGTCTTTACCATTTTAATAAAAAAAATAGACAAATTAGTATACATGGAAAAATATATTTAGAGTTTTACAAATGTTTTTTCTTTTAGAAAATTGGTAGCTGCAGTGGCATCTTGCTATAATGCCACATTTCAAATAAACTAATTATGCCTAGTTGCATAAAAAATGTAATTATTTAATGGTTCAATAAGTAATAACATTTAATGGACAAATAATAAGCCACTAAATCATGTTTAAGGAACCATTAGCTCACTATTGATTTGTTAAAAATTTAGTGATGTTTCATACAACCCTGCATTAGTAATTGATTTTACAATATATTGTTAAATTTCATATAGATTTAAAATAATTTCTTAATTTATTTTTCTGTAGCCCGGTTGAATAGATGAAAATAGCCAATCTATTTCACTCAAAATATGTGTAGGATTAGTTATTTATTTACTAAAAATTAAAAACTATAATTGGAGACTTCTGGATTGATAGATTCTTTCAAGGCACTGTAATAACATTATTCAGTAATTGGACATCTGAAAATTAAAATAATACTTTATACCCAAACCAATGTATACAAATTATATTATCAAATTATACATACCTAATATATGTATTACTTATGAGATAGGTAACTGCAAAATAAAACATCAATAAATATTAAGTTAAACAGACAATCAATATTTTTTACAGCCTACTTAATATGTAAACTACCTATTTTTTTTCTGTAACTAAATTTTTTGTAAGTTACCTACCTATATTAAACTTTTTAAAATTAACTATAATTAGTTATTTAAATATACCTAGGTAGTCTACTTACTTCACATAAGCATGAGTAATTTGTTGGTACCCAATCATCCCTCTTCATTTTTACCAGCCACATTTTCCTTCTGGCAGCATCTTTAGGAAAATGTTTCATTAGAAATCCTTTTTTATTTGAATTTGTGCATCCAACGGCTGCACACCCAGGCATTTTTCGAATTGTAATTAAACTATAGTGCATATTATAAAGTGTATATTATTTTATTTAATACACTAAATAATTTTATTATATATATTATTATTTTATTTTATAAATACCTACATATTACACGGTATCAGATAGTTTGATTGCCTGTAGTTGATAATTTATGTTTAACATACAGGTATACTGAAAATTATACTTACAAAAATTAAAGCAAACTTCGAAAATTATTATACTCAAACGATTTAACAAATAATAACAATTAAATACATATAGTAAATTGTTTTTAATTTAAAAAACTTATGAATTTATGATTGTGTATGTAAAAGTATCTTATCAAAAATAAAAGTAGCCAACTAATGGCGGTAAAATATTTCGTCCAATCAGAGCAATACTCCGTATGGCCACACTCTCTCTATCAAGGCACTCTAGACCATTGATTATAGAATAGATTCTATAATCAATGCTCTAGACGGTACTATAGAAATATACACTGCGCCATCTATTTGTATTATCATGTGTTATGATTAAGTGCGAAATTTCAAATTATTTTCATTTTCATTTTTAACATGGACACGGACGTACGGTACTTATATACGTATATTTTAAAATGTTACGAACTTACTTTTACCTACAAATTAAGATATATATACTATTTATCGGATTTATTTTATCCTAATTGGAACTTCCTAGGTTCTACCTAATACTTTCATATTCTGTACAATGTACATTATTGTGTCGTGCTTTTAACTATCGCCTAGAAATATTAAGATGGTAAATACTAAATTCTGATTTCAATATCACGTTGAGCATTAAAATACTTACTTATCCAAAAAGTCCCTTGGATGTTAAGTTCATTAGTTTTTAAATTTTTAAAGAATATACCGCTACACAAAATTATTTTAAAAATTGACATTAGCATGAATTAGGAATCACATTAGCACACATTAGGCGAACAATGCCATCAAATAAAGTACTCAAACATTTCAGAGGACGTCGCACCCGTCTTACATAATGTTCGACATACCAAATTTTCGTATATTAAGGATTTTCAAATATCAATATTTAACAATCTCATAACTCACTTAAAAATTATAAAAATTAAAATATCGTAAAAACCAATTAGAAAACACAGATAATTGTCATAACTTAAGTTTGATATTTGGTCAATTCATTCTAATATCAAAACTAACAACACATTATTGAAATTGGTGAACGGAAATTTGCCAAATTTGGTATGCCATACATGTGTATGATGTAGACAACACATGCGGCTGTGATGCTCTAATATTTTATACAAAGTCTTAATCAAAGGTAGATATTTACCACACCATATTATCTATGTGAGTCAATGACTTATTAGTTGTTTTTTTTTATTAGCTTCCGGTATAAAACCATAATAGCTCAACAATTACAGTTAATAAAACTTATTAGTTATTCCTCATAATAGATGTAATGTATAATATGTGATCCTACTACATTGGGGTAGGTTCGAGTTATCGATAAATTATTACTAGAGCACATTAAGGTTTATAGACACTACATATTTAATTAATAGTAATATACTAATATTAGTATAATTTAATATAATATAATTAATATATACATAATATAATTAATTTGCATTAAACATAACTTTTAGCTATTTTTTTTTTATTAATATTTCTTTTTACAACTATAGTAATGCAATAACAAAAATGTTAATAAAGTAAAATTTATTTAAAACAAAACAAGACATATTCTACTAATATAAAACATCAATTATATTATTCATCATTCAAAAAACATTCCAAGTTCTCATACTCAGATTTAGAACTATTAGTCTTCTTTTTATTCTTTTTTTCACTTTTACTCTTGCCTTTTTTTTCTTTTACCTAGAGTTTAGACAAAATACATTTTTTATTATTGTTTAATATAGTTAAAAAAATATTTTATTCATATGGAATATTCTACCAGTGATAGTATTAAATTATATAAACAAATTTAAATCATGTAAGTTTAACACTTAGGTGTAGGGTGATCAAACACATTGGTGAGGGGGCTGCAAAAACAAATAATAATAATTTAAAAAAAACTATTAGCCAAATTAAAATAAGATATTTATATGTACAAACAAATAATTCTGGGAGGGCTTATATTTACACTGGGGGCTAAATCCTCTCTATCCCCCCATATATGCCTATGGTAACAAAACTACAACATGATCATTAAAATTTACAACTGTACAATGTCATATTATTAACTCTATGATGTCTAAAATACAACCAAGGTTACAAAACAGAATTATACTTTAAGAGGAGGCCACACCCGCACGTGTTGTCTCTGTCTTACAAATATAGAACATAGCAAAAACTGTACTAGCGCAAGACAACTGTTCTCCCTCAGTATTTATACTAAAATAATCAAAATTTTACAACACAAAGGTAACAACTTTATCTATGTCATAGAGTCGTTATTTTTTTAAAGGAAAAAACCAATAAATTTTAATAATTAAATAAAAGAATATAAAATAAATTTGTTTTTAAAACTAATAACTTTAATTACATTTGTTACCAAAAAATAATGACGCTATGACACAAGTAATGTTCTATACCAATCCATTGCGGAATTCTGATAACTCTACAATAAATATTGAGGAAGAACGGTTGTTCCGCAAAATACAATTTTTGCTATGTTCTACGTTTGTAAGACAGAGACAGCACAGAATAGACAAAATATCAGCTCACCGAGTTTTAGGATTTTAACTGGCCCTAAAAGATCCATTTTCAAATGAACATTTCAAAAATTGACCTAGATTTTACGTTGCCACAGAGTTCAACTTGGTAACTTGCCAGACCTGGATGAAAAAAATGCATGAGCTTGTGGCGTCTTCTAAACTCTGGAATTCTGTGTAAAATATATCTTTGTATTTTTTTTCATATGGCATTATGTATGGGAATATGCTCAAAGATTCAATTCAGACGCCTATTTGGCAGAATTTCTAATTGGGCACCTGTAGGTTCCCGCTATGCCCGGTACAAGGATGGCAGTTTCATTCCCTACACAATTGCCTGCCCAGAGAGAATTGCTTCCCCCAATGGCCTGGATTTGAAATGGCGACAGTACACATTAGAACTGACGCCGTAGGCAACTCAGCCACTCCATCTCCCCATCTTTATTTATAGGCCTTCAATTGGTAAAATACAGAGGTCATAATTACTATTTAAGTAATTTTTAAAAATTGTATAATATCTTTCATGTTTTAATTTAAAGCTGTTTATCTCTAAGTTAATTACTGTACAGCCATAACATCATAATTGAAAATTATATATAGGTACATTACCTTAAAACTAACATTACTTAATCCATCTACACGTGGTTTTGATTCTTCATCTTCACCACCTTCTGGTCTTGGTCTTGTTATATTTTGAATAGATGACCAATTTTCTAGATCATTTGGTTCAACATTGTTCTTTTCAATCTTAAGTTTAAAAAACAAAATTATAATACTACTTTAGGTAAACTTTGTTATTTAAAAAAATTATAACCATGATCATTAAATACATTTTAAATGTTTATCACCTTAATTCTATCAATATCTGGTATAAAATCATCAGGATCTACATCGGCTTGATAACCTGCTACCATTGGATTTCCACAATCATCGTCACTACAATATCAAGAAAAAATATTCAGAATAAACCTCATTTTGATTATTTAACTGGTTGTGTTTCAAATTTTCAAGGCATAATATTATATTCCCAGGGATCATAATATTCCCTAAAACATTGTTTTGAAAAGATAAGACAGACAAAGTAATGGAAATGATACACAGATTTGTAATGCAGACAAGACAAGACTTTTTTCCACACTCAAGTAGACATTGATTATCGTACATGTATTTTTAAACTTTAGACCAATTTTCTGGTATCTTTGATTTTATTATTTGTTATAAACAATTTCTCAATTGATAAATTTTGTTTATAACTGCATTAAATTAATTTTTACTAATTCTGCAGGTGTAATAAGAGCTCCACTATACTCTGGCCGGTAACAGAACACCATTCTTTCGCGCATTTAAATGAATGAGATCCACAGTTTCATGCTCAAATTCTCACCATGTATACTACTTGCCACTGTAAACTTCATCCACTTATAGTGGTGGAAGCATTTAGGCTAGTTTAGTGGTTGGAATGCGTGGAAATTTATGATTTTTAGCTGCTGCCCAATAGTATTCCCCTTTGTTGGCCAAATAAAGTATATCAAAAATAATAGAAGGTATCAATTTAGTAGTTTTGAAATTGACGCCCTAATTCAAAACTGAATCAACTAAAAAAATTGGTTTTTCAGATATTATGTGTTTTCTATTTTGATTGATGTTACATGACGTAAACTATAATACTAAAAATTTTCTCTTATGGACAATAATTTAATTATAATGTATTGCGTTATTGAACTTAAATTGTTATAAGATTTTGATTATGATAGAGTAAAGATTATGGATGTATTAAAACTCAAGTTGTTTCAGTAGTGAACTGCGGCGTTTAAATAACTTCATTACGTAGAACTTGCAGGTTATGATCAAATATACTGATTAAGTACTTTTATAAAATCAGTAAACATTTAGATAAATAAGTCATGTGCTTTACCTTTCATCAGAATTTATCTCTGTTTCTTTAGATATTTTAACAACAATATCACCATGACCGGCATCTTCTAAAAATGATTTATCCAATTCATCATCAGGAACAAAATCATCCAAGTTGTTAATGTTTATTATAGAAGGAGTTTTTATAATAGGTTCTTCTGTAAGTATTTTAACATCTTTTCCTATAAAATAATTTCATAATGTTCTTATAATTTATTATTTCATATTGAATTTTTGAGAACCATTTACTTAATTCTGTTTGCACTGCATTAGACTTATTTCCAGGAAACATTTTTTGTGCAATATCTTGTGTTTTAGAATCCATATTTTTTGAATTTTCAACTGAAGATTTAACTTCTTTTACATTAGGTGACGGTTTATTTAATAAAGGTAAAGGTAAAGTAGGGGCCACTGATTTGTTTTCTGCATCAGCTCTACGTTGTTTAGATAATCTAGATAAAAATCTAAAAACAAAATTATAAAATATATACTTTATTACTATACTTTTATATAACTACATAATATTATAATTTATATATGAAAAGCTTACTCATCATAATTGGCTTCATTACTCTGCTGATAAACATCCAACTCCATGGTCATAATTTTTGTTTCACTTCCATTTGTTTCTAAATGATGCATTATGTTTTCACGTTGGAGTTGCAAAAATGAAATACCTATCCATTTATAAATTAGCCGCAAACCAAAACCATTTGACATAGAGACTTCAGCATACCGAATAGGAGAACTCCTGAAATAAAAAATTCATTAAAAAAACAGAATTTAATCTAAAAAACTAATAATTACAATTAAAATACCTTTCCAGTGTCTTTAAATGATAAATAATTTCATCTCCATTAATACTTCGATGATGATTCATATCACAATGATTACCTAATACTAATACTGGAATATTATCTGGAATTTTAGGAAGTTCATTGTATACATAATCTAATGTCCTGAAAATATTTAACCAAATCAAAAAAATAGATATTAATGAAAAACAAAATTGTTTGATATTTTTCGGTTATTGTACCCTAACGGTCTGCCGGTCGATCGCGACAGCGGTCACAGGATATACCGTTTCCGTTATTGTACCCTATTATATTTATCTCAATATTGTCACATTTCATTGCCAAAAATATAATTTATTTTAATAAAATAATATTATATGAAATTATAATAAAATATCAATACAAAAAAAAATTATTGTAAATAAAAAATATTTTTATGATGAAGGCATTGAGATAAATATAATGGGGTATGATAGCGGAATCGGTATATCCCGACCGCCGCCGCAGTCGGCCGGCTGGTCATTGGGGTACGATAACCGAAAAGTACCAATTGTTTTAAAAGATATATAAATATTATATAAAATTAAAGTTATATAAAAAAAATAATTGTATGGTGCATGAGTAAAAGGGAAAAATTTAATTTGAGTAAATTAATTACTTATTCTTAAATTCATGTCTCAGCATTTTTGATTTAATTTCAAATAATATTTAGATAATATTAGGGTTAATTTATTTTGAAATTATTCTTGGCTTAGGGAAATAGAAATTATTATTACAAGATAAAGTAATACCATCTTTTAGTGATATCCAATACTAGTAAGACACCATTTGTACAACGGTAAACATCAACTAGTTCAGCATCTAGAACTGGAGTATCTTCTACTGGTATAGGAGATAATTTAACTTTATCATGCTCAGTTTTTAGAACATCGCATGATTTTGAAGACGATAATGGTCGTCTCTTTCCTTTATCAACTACATCCCATACTTCAACTTTTACAACATCTTCTGTGTTCTTATAATTCCACTGAATATGAGCAACCTTAAAAAAAATAATTATAATCATGTTTAATTTATAAAAATACTATCATTATACTTGGATTTCGTCTGTCTCTTCATAATTTGCTAGAAATGGCTTTCCTTGTAAACGATTCCATAGACAAGTTTTACCTACATTTCTATCTCCTTTAATAACTAATTTCACTGAAAATCATAACATATATTTAAAAAAATAACGATTAGAAAATTAGGAAATTAAATATGAATGTAAATACTAACAATTATATTGAATTCCTTTAGAAAAAGATCGTTGTAAATCCTGAGGTAATGCTTTTGGATGAGAAGCAGTATTAACACTTGTATCTTTTTCTACGGTTTTGTTTGCCAAACGTCTCAGTGTTGAAAACATATTTTTGAGGTTTCTCAACAATTTTTAAAGTAGTTTATTAGTTCATATTCAAAAATAAATAAACGTTTATTCTGATTCAAGTGTTTATTTTATGGTTAATTTAATATCTATAAACCAATTTGATATTAATCATTAATCAAATTATTATGCAGTTTACATACATTTAATTGATTGATGAAGTTGAGAAAGTCTTTCCCAAACATGAGTTTTATATTTTTTCATCAGTGTTATGGAACATTTAAAACAACTACCCAGTAAATTATAATGATATTATCTGTAAGTTAAAATAAGTAACATAATTTACAACAATAACAAAAAGTAACTACACGTGTCTGCTGTCAACTGTCAACAAACAATTGTTAATTTGGTACTTACTTACCTACTATAAATCACTACTGTAACAAGTATATTCTATATAGTACTTTACATACTTGTATATACTACGGAATACTATTGTCACCGAGGACCTACCACTATCACAGATCTGTATTTAAATATTGTTTTCCCCTGATGCCAGACATTAAATTATGATAAGGAACACGATAAGATTAAAAAGTAAAAACAAGTGTTTTTTGGAATCAACCAAAAACATAAAAGAAACCTAATATGTATTTTATTCTATATCTTGCTATTATGTCAATGTCATACTTAATTATTAGACATTAGTTCTATTTAACTAATGACGAATTTGGATCAATAATTCACCTAACCGGGTTGCTTTGAGTTGGTAGGTTGACCTATTTACGGAGGGTATAATATGACGGATGGATCCCCACATGATACATAATGTTGTTTTTTTTTTAAATATTTTGTATCTCAAAGAAATTTATATTCAGATAATTATTACTATAATATTATTTGAGAAAAATCCGTTGTATTGGTACTTCAGTATTTGCAGTTGATGTACTAATAACTGTTTAAGAGAACACTACATATTATATACCTATATACTATATTTTATATGTATATGTAATAAAATTTGAAACATATTCACTCTAAAAACAGTGGCGTAAATGCGAAATTATAGGGGGAGGAATACACCCCTCAGACTTAAAAAAAAAAAATAATCATAATTTAATTCCTGTAAGCACTTAGATTTAAAATATTATAGGATTTTAAAATAAGAATTCGTTGGTTAGGACATTATAATAGTTGAGATTTTTTTTTTGATTTTTAGCTTTTATTAGTTTAAAACTGCAATATCTCAACAATTATAATACATGACAAGAAAATTGTACGGCTCATAGTTAAAAGAAAAAGGTAATTAAAAAAACTATTATTATGCCATTCACCTCATTTAATTTATAATGATAAAATAGTATAATACTATGATCTATGCAATTTAATGTCAAGGGGGGTGTAGGGGCATAGTCTAAAGCCCCCCTCTAGAACGATAATATGAACTTATATCCCACCCCATAACTATTTCCAAAGAACCCCACTGTCTGTATACATACAGTTTTCTTTATATAGATAGGTCGTAGGTATTAGGTAGATAGCGAAACAGAACCTTATTAGCCCTTCCCCCAAAAAATTTTTTTGTCAGGATTCATATGAAATGGGATTTTATTGGAATATAGTTTTTTTTTAGTTAATTTAGCCCCCTGAGAAATTTTTATAGATTTCCGCCCATGTATTGATATTTAAATAATAACTAAAATTTATAATAAAATACAATTTTTTGAGCTGCCGTCGACAAGGACCACTTGTTTGAAACCAATGGTGTAATGTATATAATATTCTTTACCTATGTATAATTAATATTATTTATATGTATAATAGCTAGTATGATAATAGGCAATTTTTACTATTTTTTATGGTGTAGTTTTCTTCATCTTTGTTAAGAAAATAGTGTACCTATACTTAGACCAAATATGTATTCATCAATATACCACTGAGTAGCGAGTATTATTTTATAAATTATAGTAAGCAATGATGTACCTACTATTAGTTAGGTACCTACTTATATTAATATGTAATCGTACTACTGATCAAGGAAAATGTCGAAAGGCAAATGACAAAAATTATAATTCAATGTTTTTATAAAAATAAATCCAATACAATTTATTTTTATTTTTAAAACTTCCATAATTAAATAATATACCTACATTTATATATTTTCATTTTAATTAAATAAACTATTTCTGGCCGATTCGGCCGGAAAAAACAAAATATTTTGTTTTCGTCCGGCGTCGGCAGTATACGGCCGTATTTATCGGATATAATGTGACCGGTGCAATTTAATTTCATGCTTTTATTTTATTCGAACGTTTTCGTCCGTATTCGGCAGAACGTTAATTCGGCCGATGTCGGGTCTAGTCTGACCATACCCTTAGGGTTGACATCCGTCCCGATATATCGGGACTGTCACCGATATTGAGCTCTCTGTCCCGATGTCCCGATAAAAGACTAAAATGTCCCGATTCATGAATCCCAAACAAAAAATATTTTTTTTCATCTTGTTAATATTTCTGACGAAACCGGCGTGCTCCGAAGCGCTCCGATAGCGTTCTCTCGTGGTGCGGACTTTAGAATCCAATTAAGTCGTTATCGCCATCGTTAATGTTATTTTTTAGATTTATTTTTTAAAGAAACTGAAAATTACGAAAGAAAATGCCAACTGTTGAAATTATGCGAGTATTTGTTTGCAATTCCTGCACACAATGCCACAGTGGAAAGAGTTTTTTCATTAATGTCGGCCCAGTGGACTGATGAACGAAATCGCCTGGTTCCAGAGACTATGGAGTCAATTTTACTGTGTCAAATTAATTACAACATGACTTGCCAAGAGTTCTACCAATATATTAAAAGGGAGAAAGAATTTTTGAAAAAAGCAAAATCTTCTGAAAAGTGTTACCATACAAGTACTTCTGCAATAAATTAAAAATATTTTTTTGTATGTAACCTTAATAAATAAACAGATAATTTATCTAAAATAAAGAGCTCTAATTTTCATTTCAAAATTGAGTATTTTTATACACTCTATCCTAGAATTCCTAAAACGTCCCGACGAGACTCTAGTCAAATATGGGGTATCCGGACAATTTCCCCCAGATTGTTTTTGGCGTAGTAGGACATTTCCCCCCCAATATATTTTCGATGCGGACATTTTCCTCCCATTTTTTTTTAAAGTTTATTATGAAATAATATTATATTATTTATTGTTTAATAAGAAATTATTTTTTGTTTAATAAAATAATATTTTTATATTAAATAATATTATTTCCTCCTTATTTATACGTAATGCTATAAAGAAAAACACAGGTAGAACAAATAATATAAGTGGAGGTTTCAATAATAAATTTAAAACTTTGGTAAGAACTCAGCATCCAAATATTCGGATGTTCATTGAAGCACTACAAAAGTCAAATTCAATGGCAATAAATATGAAAGACGATTACAAAATATGTGCTTAGATATAAAAAAAGAATCAGAAATTAAATGTTTTTTACAAAATATATCATTTTTATGTCGAAATTTTTAGACTATTATACTTATATAATTTTTTTACGTTTTATTATATAATTTTTATTATGTTTATGAAAAAAAAAATCTAATTTATAAAGTTAATTATAGTATAATTGATTATATTTATTCAAAAAAAAAAAATTTTTTAATTAAATAACAAATAATATTATGTTATTCAATAATAAACTTAAAAAAAAAAATGGAGGGAAAATGTCCGCATCGAAAATATATTGGGGGGGGGGGAATGTCCTACTGCGCCAAAAACAGTCGGGGGGAAATTGTCCGCCATTCCAAATATGGCAACCCTATACATAGTTGGTACTTGTGCTTATGTCTAAATCAATTTGATCATCACATATTCACATTTTAAACATTTTGAATCATCTCATTTACTGATTACAATGAGTGAACAAATATGATAGTTATCCTATTTAATATTTATGATCAAATAATATGTCCCTCATGAATAAATAGTAAATACACTCGTAAACTGTAAAGTACAGTGATACAGTGATTGTTCATTGATAAAATACAATATGTGGAGTCAGACGACCATGATTCAGGTGTCAATTCGCTATGTTGTCAGAATATAACTTGTGTTCAAAAATTGTTTAGATTATATTTTTAGTATTGAGGAACTAACTTGATCTTGTTCACTTGTAGGTCACAGTCTTACACCAGTTTCTAGTAGGGTAGGGAGGACTTTGCATACCATGGAACCTACTTTAAAAGCTGCCTATGCTGAAAATAATTCCTATACACAACCACTCGATGCTCATTACAATTTAACCCGAGTCAATTTTACTATTAGTTGATGTAGAGAATTTTGTGTTGGGAAAATTTGGGGTGGCCTGAGACTATATTAATTTTATTATTTTATTATTAAAATATTTAACGATTAACCCATTATTTTCAAGTATTATAGTACTCCACACTAGGATGAACTACTTCTTAATTTATATGTTGGTGCTTTTATAAGCTGAAACCTTTATTATCATCTTTAAAACAATTTTATTCAACTACGATTAACAAAAATATTTTAAAAATAATCAGTCACTATTGTCTCTCAAAATTTCATACTTAAATCACTATTAAAATAATCCAACATGCAACTTATATAAAGAAGGAAAAAGTTATTCAGCAAGTTGCCGTTTATTAGTTTAAATTTAATTTAGAAAAATGAAGTATTAAATAATAAAATAATAAATATATAAAATGATAATATAATTATATTTAATCAATTAAATTATAAAATTATTTATTAAACTAAAATGTAATATTATATTAATTCTAGAAAAATGTTTCTAAAATAAACAGTCAATCAATAATTTATATTAACTATTAAGTATAAAATGTAAATAAATTCATGAAAGGATTGTTTGAATTAATATTAAAACATTTTAAATCAAACTATTGCTGTTTTTTTTTTTCTTAAGTAATTCAAATTTATTTTGGTAAACATTTAAATTATCAGATTTAAAAAAAAAATACTTTTTAAGCTTTAATGCAATTACAAATAGTTCAATATAATATAATACTTATTATTATATTAAATGTATAATATAATATAATATATGTTTATTAAAAAATATAATGTACCAATTAAGTAGTATTATTAAATGTATTTAAGTATAACCTGATAAGACAAATACAAACAAACACTGTTTTTATACATAATATAAATCTTTATTGCCGCAAATGTAATTTGAAAAAAATCTTATACATATCTCTATTACTGCTAAAAATAAAATTACAATGATAATTGTGATAGTATACCAACATATTATTATAGTTACCACAAGTCATTGGCTATAGATCTATAAACCTATGTAATAATAGCTTATAATTAATTTATTTTAAAAGAGTAATCTTAATTTAAAGTTAACAGTTTTACAATACAAATAAATTTTTGAAATTTAAATTCATATATATTTATGCTGTTAAAATATTACTTTCAAATAAACACTCTGAAAATAAAACTACAATAAAAATAGAATTTTTTTTAGAAAACAAGGTGCAAGATTTTACACAGCACCTATATTTAAATAAAATGAAATAAACCATATAAGAGAACACATATTATTTGGTAATTTTGTAAAGACTGCATTATTACATTTTAGTATTTTACACATATACGACATATTATAATTATGTTAGTCTTAGACTGATAATTATTTAATAAAATATATTCTCAAATACTTTTTTTGGTTTTAATAATCAGGATATATTTTTAAGCTAAATTGTATGAATATAATAACCAATCGTAAAGTTTCATAATATATTCAAATATGTTAGTCAGACAGCAGTTATTAGACATCTGTAGACACTTGCTTGGAAAAAGTAGCTTGAATAAATCGCCTTGGTACATCAACATCTTCTTTTATATTAACTGTCCTTTTACACACATACTTATTAGAACATTCTACAAACCCATTAGTTTCCATTAGATTTTTAAAATATTCAATTGAAAAAAAATATGATCTGCAACAATTACATACACATAGATAAATATTTTATAATTATATGCATAAAAATTAATATTCACCTAGTACCATCTTGACGCATGTAAAAATTGTCTGCTATTTTGTGTCCTGGCTTGAATCTTAATTGTGCCATGTCATAAATTCCATAGTCTCGAAATAATAATAGTCCTCCATATTTCAAGACTTTGTAAATATTTGATATAACTGTTTGATGATTGTCTGGATGAATAGCTGACAATACAAATATGGCAGTGACCAAATCCAAACTGTTTTCAGGTATTCTGGTGATCAATTCGTCCGTAACAATATCACAATTAAATGCATTAATGAATGATGGATCATAAGAAGGATTTGATTTCAAGCATTCAATAGCTCTTGGCGAAAAATCACATGCATAAAACATAGCATTCAATCCATCTGCAAGAAGTGGATATATAAGATTTCCAACCCCACATCCAATTTCTAATATATGTTTTTTATGAACGTCATCTCCAATCAATTCAGAAAACTCTCTAGTGGTCCAGTGCCTATCTTTGAAGAAACGGTTTCCGTTATTCTTATAAAAAATATCCCAATGTTTTTTTGAATTTTTTTCAATTTCTTGTGCTTTGAATGATGAAACCATCCGTGAATTTTGTTTGACGAGAATAGCCTGATCGTGTTCATTTAATTGAACTGGGTCAGTAGTCTCTTCTTGATATCTACTAATATTATTGCTACAGTCATCCATCTAAAAATTGCATATACAATAAAATCACATAATATACTTATTTAATTATATATATATATATATATATATATATATATATTAAATTTATAATGATGAATAATATATAATATATATTTATTTTGTAATGAAAAACAACAAGATAAAACTTAACTTATTAAGGAAAAATAAAGCTATAAAGCAATTTAAATACATAAAAAAAATATCCATAGTGCATTAATAAATGGCTTAATCAAATCTTACTATACGCCTATATAATTTGAATCTAAGGTTAATCATTTTAATTTTTTTTTTAATATTACTTTATCTGTAGTATATAATTGGCATTACAAAAGTTGTGTGGAGATTTAATAACAGAATGTTACACTCAAAATAAAACCTAAAATATATTGAGATCAGGGGATTTTTTAAGAAAAAAAAATTATATTCTTTTAAACTCTTATTTAATGAGAAAAAATATAAATTGCATGGTCACAAATAGCAACAAAAAAAAAAAAATTAACTGTTTGATAGTTAATTAATATGTTTTCAAATTACAATTTTTATATACTTGCTTTATTATAGTACGAATGAATTTTTACAAATATTTATTAATCTAAGCAATCGCCAGTTACTTATTAGAACAGAAAGATAACTTTTAAACACCATAACACTGCATTTAATAACATAGAAACCTGTGAAGATATTATATAAAACTATATATGATAACAGAGCAACAATATTTCTATGAAAATCCAAGAGTCTTAAGGCTACATGGTATACTTTCACCATTGTGGCACAAATTATTTTTAAAAATTAATTGTAATTACGTCACCTTTACACCCATTATCTTAAGGTGAAATTCCAATACATTGTAAATTTGTTTTAAACATGAATATACATATTTTCTTTATTAGGATATACAAACTTTGGAAAATTATGTGCTCTATAATTAAGATTAATTAGTTTACTAATGTTGGTTTTCTATTAAAATGTGATAAAAGTTGATAGATGATATATATTTTATTTCAAAAATAAGAAAAATATAAAATAGGTAATTTTTAGGTTAAACATATTCTGTTTTGAGATAATATTAATATAGTTTTTATGTAGACCATTAATAAAATATTACTAAATTAAACCACAATTTACAAAATATGATAGAGTTATTCTTAAGATATGGTTCATACAAACAGCATTGTGAATTTTAAAAATTGATTAAACCACATTAACAATATTTGGTACAATAAGGCAGAAGTACTTGCCTAAGAGAGCAAGTTGACTTTTAAAATTAAGCTCTAAATTTTTTGATTATATCTATAAATATATTTAAAAGTATTTATATAGATATAGCTTTCATAATAAATATTACAAGATTGTACAACAGAGCCAAGCACATAAATTTCAAGAATTTTCTGTCCTATAGACATGTGTAAATCTAATAAAAAATGGGTTTAAAGTTTGACGTATTACTATTATTATTATTGTATTTCCTTCTATGAATATCACAAATTTAATTAATTGTTTGTCTTTAATAAAAATATCTACACGATTAATTCTCCAAGTATAGTAAAAATGTGATCAACATAAAAAAACCTACCAATATCTACTTAATTTTAACTAAAACTTAAGTAAATTAGTGAAAACAAACAAAAAAACTGGATACATAATAATATTTATAATTATTAATTAATTTTAGTTAAAAATGATGGCTATAGCTCCATGTCTTGTGCTTCACTTTCACTAAACTCCGACATAGATGATTCATCGCTATCCGAACCAGCATTTCCATCATCTTTGAGAGCTTCTTCTGTAGCATATTTTTTTACATATTCTTCAACACGCTTTTTATATTGTTCAGGTTTATGCAAATACAAAGCTGCCGCATCACCATTTAATGGATCTATTGGATTTGGGTAGGCAAGCAGCTGGGGTAGAAATGACTCAAAAATATTAAGCAGATCATATAAAGCAGTCCAAGCTTGGTTGATAACATCAAGGCAAACAGTACCAGATACTTCATCAATGTTTGGATGGTAAATTTTATTAATAAAGCCAATTGAAGGAGATTTAAATGGATAATGTTCGGGAAGATGAACGCGAACTTTCCATAAGCCACCTTCGTATGGAGTACCACGTGGTCCATAGAGTTTAACACAAAACTCATTCAAGCCGTTTAAAAGAGTAACCTCATGCTTGCTTTCTATCAGTTTTATGACATCTGTGTCCATACGGCGCTTACCAGCACTAGGTGAAGACATAGCAGTTGGCAGAAGTGTATACCAAGTTTACTGAAAAATATATTTATATTTTAGGTACACTGTGATACCCATCTATTAATTAATTACAGAATTATACTATAGTTAAAATAAAACATTAAGAAGTCTAATGTTTTAATTTAATCTATGTTTGTATCTAAAAAAGTTTTAGTAGGTAGGTAAATTGAATAAGTCACTTTGTATTGAATTTAATAAAAATAATACAACAATTATCATACATATTTGTACATTGAATATTTTTATTTTATTAACTATCAATATTATAATTACCTATTATATAACAAGGTTTAATATGTTTTTATATAAATAAATCATTTTTCTTTTGGTTATTAGATAGAAGAAGAGAAAGATTTTAGTGGTAGTAAATTTTAAACAAAAGTATTTAAACATTTATCAATCATTTTTGTAATAAATAAACAAGTATTAAATATACAGAATTTAAATATAGGTAAATACTGAATTTATGGCATAAATGTATCGGATAACATGATATTTGAAATCAAATGGATATACAAGGTGTACCGCGCTGATTTACCCATTGCAATATCTACCGAAATAATGGAGATATAAAAATTCTGGTTTTGTAATAAGACTCACATGGATCAGTGGCGTGACAAAGGACTATATTTGAGGCACGTGCCTCAGTTTGAGAGGTGATGGGTGTCCTTAAAGATCATCTGATGTGTTAAAAAATCATTATTATTTAAATGAATAAATATATTTTATCTTAAAAATTTTTTTAAATGTTTTTTGTGATGGGTGGAGTGGGTGGTTGGTCTGACAATATAACTGTGCTTCATAACTTAATGAAGTTCGCCACGCCACTGACATGGATAGTAACTACAATTACTTCATATTTTAATTCATTTCAATGTTTCAGAAAAAATTTAAAAAATACATTTTTTATTTAATTATTTCCAAAAAAATTAAAGATGGCCATTTTTAGTTTTTTTTCGGTAAATATTGACATTTCAAAATGTTATTTTCATTAATTTCCTGATTTTTGATATTTTTTTCTAGTTTTAAAGAAATATAACATGATTAGGTTAGGTTAGTAACTAGCACACTGAAAGCATTCAGCCGGCAGTACGAGCACAATGCGCCAGGTCACTTGTTTGATAACACTTCACTTTTTCTCGAAATTAAAGAAAATACAATTTTGAAATGTTAATATTTGCAGAAAAATAAATTACAATATAGCTATTTTTGATTTTTTTGAAAATAATTAAATAAAAAAATATATTTTTTAGATGTTTTACCAAAACATTAAAATATGAAATAATTTTAGTTCTTATCCCTGTGAGTCTTATTACAAAACCAGAATTTTGACATCTTCATTATTTCGATAGATATCGCAATGGGTAAATCCTTGAGGGACACCCTGTATTAATGGTACTTAGCTGTATTAACATAAGCACAACTGGGTAAGTCTCTCAATAAATCATTCTATTGTTTCCTAAAATATGAATAAATCCTCAAAAAATTAACTGTAATTCTTATTTTCTTTATTAAGAAAAAATTATTTCATTTAAAATTTTTTTTTTAAATTTATATGGCCTATGATAAAGATCATAAGCTTTTATTAAACATTGACGATAATGATCTCAAAAGTAAAATGCCGCTGTTCAAAAGTGATAGATTATAAAATTAACTTCAATTATATAAAAGAAAATGTGAACAAAAAAATATTTCCAAATTTTTTTTAATGGAAATAAGTAGCCGATAACATTCACTACATCAGAACATTGCTTTTCAGCTAAAGGATTGAGAATGATAATCACATAAATAAGGTTTTTCAAAAATATTTTGAAATAAATATCTAGTATTCATATCACTATTCTAGTTTGCAAAATCCATTCAATTTGATAAAATATGCAAAAATGGGTACGCAATAATGTACATTATTTGATTTAACTTAAAAATCTTATGAAATGGGTTCTTGTAATCAGATTTTTAATATGTAGCCTTCCAAGAAATATGCAAATTCAAGACGTTTCAAGCCAAGTCTGTTTAATAATAATTACCTGTATTATTTTTTTGAAAGTACCTCTAATTAATTCAGTAGTTTAATAAAAGTAATTTTTACATTTCAGTTTGAGTATGGAGTTCAATAAAATAATTTTAAGCAACCATTTTTGTTATTATTTTATTCTAGATATAAAATATTTTAAATATTTATTGATTAAAATATAAGTAATACAAGTTGGTAAATAATATTTAACTAACTTGATTGATACACATGTCATAGAACATGTTTTTGATAATAATGTACTTAAAAATAATACCTATCTATAATTTAATAAGAAAAATATGTAGACTTTATCTAGGTATTTAAGTTTCAAATCAATAAAAATAAATAATGGATAATTTGGTAAAAAAAAAAAAAAAACAATCTATTTATACTATTAAATTTTAAATTCAACCACCCGATCTCAATTGGGACACAAAATTATTATTTGAAATTAAACTTAGGCTCAAGGACTAATATAAATCGAATATTACTCAATAATTGGTATGTAGGCAAGCCATACATGCGCAAAACATAATGGAATAATAATGACACAAATTATGGGCGCAAGAAACCGTTGTCCGTTTGGGTCAGTAATCATAAATCAATTGTTTCACCAGTCTGATAGAAATCGTGAAAACTTTCGCGTAAACAAATAATAAGCCGTTTAAAAAAAATGTATATGATTCGGAGTATCGATATAAAAACGTCAGAATTGTAGACAAATTGAAAATAGAAATGCAAGTGGGGTCCCCAACAATCCTTTGTTTGGATGCTTCAGCTCATTATACGATTATTGCGTCTTACTTACTAGTTACTGGAGCGAGACCAGACAAGTCCGTCCGGGTTGTACTTTGATTGATCGGGATCCTCGGGAATTCGGGTGATCGAAGGTGGTTAGTGCAGTTCACGAAAACAGATTGCTGGGAACCACGACACGCGGACACGAACAGTTGATGGGAAAAATCGTAGAGCCAAAATATTAATATACACTCTGACTTTTGATTATGACGAATTAATCCTGACAAGGTAGAAATGAGCCAATAATATTGAATGTAAAACAGCCATTAGAACATCTGTGAGCTCAATAATAATAATAATAAAAAGAAAAGAAAAGAAAATGTCATGCGCACAACTCGTTATCTGATAGCGATCAGCTGACCTGCCTCCGACTAAATAGTACGCGGTGAATTTGAATTCTATATAAATCAGTTGGCTGAGTATTCGGGAAAAAAAGCACCGATATCAAAATAGTAAATACGGTATGAAAAAGAGACAAGTACCTTCTAAACACGTAACACTTTTGTTATGGTGTACATTTTACAATATACCTATATTTCAATATAATTATGTACCAAACACTTTTTTTGACAAATAACTATATTATATAACTATAAAAATGATACATACTATTCATTTAATACTTTTAAATAATATATTTCATAAAATAATACACCAAATATTTCAAACTATTAGTATAGTGAGTAAATACACATTTGAAATGTAAGACATTAAAGTATATAGGTACCTAGTAATAAAAGTAATTGAAATTTTATTTTATCTTAAAAATTATGAAAATATTATATAATATTTTATTGCAGACTCCAATAATAACCTTCCATATGTCCACCATCTACGTGGAATGTATTGTACTTGAATTAATATTAAAAGGTGGGCATCGCACCAACAATAACACAGAAAGTTGGAATGACCAATTTCAAAACTCTGTGCTAATAGGCATCTTACAATTTGGAATTTAACTAAAAAAATTAAAATGGAAGTTGCTGTGGACCAAGCAATATTGGTGTTAAGTAATTTAGGAGATTATGCAAATACAAAACTTGGTACAAAACAGTTAACTGAAAACCACTTGAGAAAAGTATGTGTGCAAATTAATAATAATGAAATAAGTATATTATATTATTTAATGGCAGTTAGCCACAACATTAGAAAGCAATGCTACTAAATTATTTTAAGTTTTTTGGCTTTGCACATTTTTAAATTATATAATTAGTTATTGTTTAATGTATTATACTATCTATCACTATTTTTATAGTTCCATTTTAATAAAATAAATGTATTACCAGTGGTGAATTTAATGGTTTAAATAAAGTCGGCAAAACCATAAGAGGGGCCTCGTAAAAAATTTCAGTAACATACTTACCCCGATTTTTATACAATTTTTTTGCTTTAAAACCCGAGCCCTAATGATAATTATATTTAATTATGCAAATCATAAAAAAAAGAATAATTTATTTAGTTGATATGTCCATTTTTCTTCCAGATGCGTTGGCTGACGTATTTAGCTGTTTAGGATCAGTAAACATTTTTTCACTCATAGACCACGTGATGATTATACTTATTAAGCTAATGATTTCACATCCCATCGCTAGATACAAAAAGTTGATGTATTTGATAATAATCATAAAGATGAAAATTATATTTTATTGGTTCTAAATTGCTTGAATTACTACATAAACTCTATCGGTGGAACTACAGGATGCCCAATCCAAATTTAGTATTCTTTATTTGACTCATTTAAAAGGTTAAAATAAAATTGTTCAACTTATTTTTTATTATGGCTTATTTTAAATTTAAAAATATGTTATGCACAAATCATAGATCTTTTCAGCAGTCTGTAAAATAATAATTTATAATATACCCCTTTCACAAAATGTTATTTATTAATAAAAATCAACATTCTTAATTTATTAGTAGAAATTAATATATGATACTTTGCTAATTGTATTCTGTATTCTTTAAATATGTATAAGTCGGGTTAGGATGTTTATGAGTTATAAGATTTCAAACAATAATATATATGCTGGTTATGTTTATTTTAGGACTATGAGTAATTATTAAATTTTTGCCGTCGGTGAAAAAATAAAAAATAAAGTTTTAAATAAATTCTATTTAATTTGCTTTTTGGCCTTAAAAATCACATTTTTGAATCTTTGTTATATTATGTAGTTAATGTACTAGTTTTTAAGACCACTAACTCATCATATTAATATTAATCTAAAATAAAACTTAAAATAATATTCAAAAATATGTTGCTTAGTATATAACACCAAAATTTATTAATATAAAAACATCATATTTTTTAATTGATTCAGAATTTTATTTAAAAAATTCTGTTGGGCAGTTGTTTCTTAATTTGAATTCTTAAATTTTTATACATTTTTAATTGCTTACTCCTTTAAAAATTAAAAAAAAAGCGACAATATAAATACAAGCTAATAGACAAAGATACTTATAATTACTAGTAAAGTTATAAATTATAATCTATAGAATATTCAACCTATAGAATTTTTTTAAGTTTTTCATTAAAACTTTAGTATTTAAATTAATAGTAATGATAAAAAATAATTTATATATATGTACTAAGCAGAAGTTTTAATAACTTAGATTTTGGTATATATATATTCATAGTAATTTAAATGAATATTAACTATATAAAAAAATATACATTATTATATATTTCTCTATAAATTAATTAAATAAATACACTCAAGTCTCTAGATGTATCATCACTACTAGAACTTCCTGATGTCAAAGTTTCTTCTTTTACTTTAATTATTATATTATCTTCTTTACTTTTTTCCTTCAATTTATCTTGCTTATGTTTGTGTTCATGTTTGTGTTTATGCTTATGTTTATGTTTTTTTTTATCTTTCTTCTTTTTTTTACTCTAAAATAATTATGAATTGGTTATTTAATTATTTCGTCAGAAATGAAAATTTAAAAATTAACATACAGAATTACTGGTTCCATCTATTTTACTATGATGGTGATGATGGTGATGATGGTGATGATGATGATGCTTATTTTCACTTTGTACAACTACAGGTTTATTGGACTGATCTTCAGGTTTTACATTAAACATTCCTGGTTCAAAACCAACTGGCCCAGTAGAATTGGATATCATGATTCCTGGTAAGGAAGCAGAATTTTCAGAGAAATAACCAGTTTTAGACTTGTTCTCACTCAATTCAAATGATGGCCTGATTGTTGAAACTAAGTTGATTTCTTTATGTTCATCAATTATCTCTTCACTATCTTTTTTTACATCAACCTGAAACATAATTTAAATCAAAGAAATTGGTGAAGAATAGTCATGAACCAGTAGTTTTATAATTTTATAATTTAAATTCAACTTTACTTTAATTTTCTTATCAAAGTGTAAATTATCACCAAAATCATTTTCTAAATTATCATTTTCAATTTTTAGCTGATCAACAATTTCTGGAACATCTAATTCTCCTTCGTGATCTATTGCTCGTTTGATACCACGTTCACTATCAGAATTATTATCTGGTTCAACAATAATATTTGGAAGAGTACATGATTTTGCCTAATATATACAAATATTAATTAATTAATTATTAAACACATAATTAATATTATTTTATCAATAAAATAAAAATTTAACCTCTACTTCAACTTTGATTGGCTTGTACAATGCAGCAACTTCAGGGCGTAAAATCTTTTGACGTCCAAATAAAGTATAATATAAATCAACGAAATTGCACCGCAATGTTGTATCATAAGATAACAATGAACTAAAACAGTAAATCATATTTAACATATTTTTAAATATATAATTTAATTATGAAAGATGCATTTGTTTTAATTTGTATGTAATTGTATTCTTTCTAGTAGAAAATTGGATCTAGTATACTATAGCTGGTACTTCAAAAAATTAAAATTTATGAAAGTCATAATTCAAAATTAATAAGTAAACACTTGAAATTTTCACCTAGTATTTTTATTAGCATTATTTGAATGTGATAATATTTAAAAAATATTTCTGGTTTTTTTTTAATAATTTCATTTTTTGATGATAAATTATATTTCTATCAAGAAGCTTAAATATTTAATACAAGATATCTTATTATGTTGTTCTTACAATCATTTCTAAATCTCAAAATTATATTGTCACAATTTTCTGTCATATGCGTTTAAAGTCCAAATCAGCTATCATAACAATATATATATTATATAACTTTATATTAACTTTTATACATGATAAATGTATTTTTTAGATTCTGAACGAAGTGATGAATGTATTGATTTTACAATGATGTGTGTTTTTTTGTTTTTGTGTCTGTGTACAGCATAACTAGTCGAAATAATGCTTCGATTTCAAACTTTGGGGGTGGTTTCTGATGTAAAAGTGAAGATCCTTGGTGCATTATAAAGGTCAAAAGTAAAAATTTTCCAACAGTTTTCAAAAAAATCGAGAAAACTAGAGAGAAACGAGAAAAAAAAAGCTGGTAAGTCGTGTATGTCGCTCTGCTGTACAGTAGGTTACAAGTGGGTTACTGATGGGTGGAATTAAATTTGAATCCAATGATATTATATCATTGTATACAAAAAACGATTCTGAGCGAAGACGGTTTATCTGTATAGGATATATTATAGATTATTAAAAATTTTCAAATCTTAGATTTAAAAAGAAAATTTTTTATGAATTTCTAGTTTGAAATAATTTGCGAATTTTCGTGATTTTTACATATGTTGTCAAAATTCAAACTTTGAATGCTTGTTAAAACAAAATTGTGACTACGCATTTCTTTTATTTTTCAATTTTTATTGTAAAAATATATTATGAGCCTTGTATTAAATTTTTAAATCTTATATTTAAAAACAAAATTTTTTATGAATTTCTAGCTTAAAATAATTTGTGAATTTTCGTGATTTTTACGTATTTTGTCAAAATTCAAATTTTGAATGCTTATAAAAAAAATTGTGACTATGAATTTCTTTTATTTTTCAACTGCTTTTGTAACAATATGTTAAGAGCCTTGTATTAAATTTTCAAGCTTTTCTGCCTAACAAATAAATTTTTATCGATATTAATTTAAAAAAAACTAATAATGATCGAAAATTTGAAATGCCTATGAATAGTTCAACTTAAGTCGAAATTTTTTGAAAATTGCATGGTGGATAGAATATACTTATATAAACATTAGGTGAAAATTTCATGTATCAATGGTCATTTGTTTTAAAGTTACATCAAAAACCAAAATCGATTTTGTCGAAAAATGAGTGTGCGTAAAATTTCCCGTTTTTCCCTTAATTTTTAGTTTGTTTTTCTCAATTATTTAGAAAAGTATTAAGAATTTTTTACTTTTGACCCCCCCAAAGTACCAACTAGATTCACTTTCTGATCAAACGAGGTACTGAAGTCAAAAATCGAAGCATTTTTACTGCCCCAAAACGTGATGCCAGACACAAAAAAAAAAACACACACATCATGGTAAAATCAATACATTCATCGCTCCGCTCAGAATCTAAAATGACAGAAAAACGGGAATTTTTACGCAAAACCAGTTTTCGACCAAATCGATATTTTTGTATGGTTGTAATTCAAAAACTAATCACTATAAATACTTGAAATTTTCACCAAATGTTAATGTTAGTGATATCTATATACAGTTTAATTTTCAAAAATTTCGACTTTTTTTGAGTTATTTATAGACCACTGAAATTTTCGATTTTTTTGAGAATTTTTTTTTGAAGTGTTAGTAAAAAAATGTTGGACGACCAAAAAAACTTGAAAATTTAATACACGGTTCCTTATGAGTTGTTCTTATCGTAGCTAAAAATAAAATAAAAATCGTAAGTCACAATTTTTTTTAATAAGCGTTTACAGTTCAAAATTTTACGAAATCTGTCGAAAACGCGAAAATTTGCAAGTAATTTTGAATTTGAAAAATCATAAAATTTTTTGCGTTTATAATTAAGGATTAAAAATACAACACTAAGTTTTCCATGAGTTTTCCTTCAAGTATCTATAGAGAAAACTCGAAGCATCATTATAGGAAAAATTTTAAGTGCGTTTGAATTTTAAATTTTTACGAAATAGCGTAACGATAACGATTTATCCTGAAACGATTTTAAATATTTGTTATTATTCAAAAAGTATAAGTCGCAGATAGACTTGAAAATTTTATCAGTTATTTAGATTGGCATTTTCTTTACATGATTTAATTTTCAAAATATTTTGACTTTTTTTGAGATATTTATAGACGACTGAAATTTTCAATTTGTCTGAAAATTTTTTTTTTAAGTGTCGATAAAAATTTTTAGGCCCTATCAAAATACTTAAAAATTTAATACAAAGTTCCTCATAAGTTATTCTTATAGTGATTAAAAAATTATAAGAATACATAGGCACGATTTTTTTTTATTAGCATTTGAAGTTCAAATATTGACTTAATACGTAAAAATTACGGCAATTTTCAAACCATCTTAGATCGAAATTCATAAAAGTTTTTCTTTTTAATTCTAAGATTTGAGAATTTAATTCAAGGATCATAATATATTTTTGCAATAGAAGTTGAAAAATAAAATAAATATATAGCCACATTTTTTTTTTACATGCATTCAAATTTTAATTTTGACAATATACGTAAAAATCACGAAAATTCGTAAATTATTTTATTCTAGAAATTCATAAAAAAATTTCCTTTTATACCTAAGATTTGAAAATTTAATACAAGCCTCCTAAAATATTTTTACAATAGCAGTTGAAAAATACAAGAAATGTATAGTCACATTTTTTTTTTACAAGCATTTAAATTTTAATTTTGACAACATACGTAAAAATCACGAAAATTCGCAAATTATTATAAGCTAGAAATTCATAAAAAATTTTCTTTTTAAATCTAAGATTTGAAAATTTAATACAAGATTCCTTACAAATTTGTCAATCTTTATCACAAAAAAAATGTCCATCGGAAATTCAAATTAAATTTTTATTAGCATTTGAATTTCAAATATTGACAAAAATTTGTCAAAATTATGAATATTTGCAAATTATTTTGTAGTTCAAAATTCATAATATTGTTTGTATTTATATCTAAGGTTATAAAATGTAACACCAAGTTTTCCACAAGTTTTGCTTCAAATAGCTATAGAGAAAATTTGAAGCGTCATTATATGAAAAATGTTTTGAGCGTTTGAGTTTTAAATTTTTATGAAATCGCGTAATGATAACGATTTATCCTCAAACCAGGTATTCGTATATCTATGATAATATAAGGTATTATGAATTATGATAACTACATGATAACTACACTAATTGATTAACCATGCCTTATGCAAAATGCGTCTTAATTGAAAAATAAAATATTTGTTTAAAAATAGAATATATGACAATATTTAAATATAATATATCCTAGACTGACAAATCATCTCCGTTCAGAATCGTTTTTCGTATACAATGATACCTATCATTGCATTCAAATTTAATCCCATCCATTACACTATTACAGTAACCTACTGTACAGCAGAGCGACATCCACGACTTACCCGCTTTTTTTTTGTTCAATCTACCATATAACTATAAAAAAAACAAAATACCTAAAATAATAAAAATAATTATAAAATGAATGGTACCTACACCATTTATGTTTGGAATAGTTGAAAATAATTTATTATAAGTTTAAACTTATTACATTACAGTTTAACTTATCCATTACAATAACAATTTCAATGATGAGGTACACCTAATATTTTATAGCACTCAGACTTTCCCTAATTTCAATATTAAAACTACAATAGTTATATAAAAAATGTATCAATATTTTTATGTATTTACTTGATAAGTTTCCACAGGTGATGAGATAGATAATCATTGTTTAATCGATTATTTGGTTTTTTAGGTGTAAATGGTGGATTTTTACACAACATGCGAACAAGCTCATTTCTAACTTTTGGATCTGGATCACTATCTGCTATATCTATAAGATACTTCAAATCATCCCAACGTCCATCTAAACAAGTGAAATCAACTAAAGCTTCTAATGCACAAAGTCTTACATCTAAAAAAAAAAAAAGTGTTAAAATAAATATAATATATAAATAATTAAATTAAATTCAAACCAATAAAATTTCCGTATGATGAGTAAGAACGAAATATATTAGGATTATTGGGTAAATGGCCAAATTTTTGTAACTTTCTGATAGCTTTTAAACAGGTAATTGTTATAGGATACTTATAGGTCTGCAGACGTTTTTCCAAATTTAAATGCTGTGTAATTTCTTCAAGTATTAATTTCGAATCCCCAGAGAGTGAATCTGCAGTAATATCACATCTAAAAATAATTTATTTCAAGTTATAAATAGTTTTTAATACTTAATGCATTTCATTTTTAGCAATTATAATGAAATTTAGTTACTTACGCTTTTTGCATTAAAGATATAACTGGTGTAATTGTTGCACCAAGAGCATCAATTAGTGAAGCTCTATAGTAATTATCAGAGTATCTATTTTTACTGTTATCATTGTACTTGAATAAATCTAATATGAATTTCAAAATTTCAGGGGGACAAATACCATGAGAATTTCTCAAACCAGCCATTGCAATTGGTATTGTCTAAGAAGAATAGTTTAAAAATAAATAATTTAAAGACTGTTTTTTAATTTTGTATTTAATACAAGTACCTTTTGTAGATAGTAATGTTGTAGATTTGAAAAATTATTTTGTTTTATTATATGCGGACATGAAAATGAACCATACATTTTTTTAAATGTTGCTAACATTGCTGGAGGCCCAGTCCAATTAGTTACCATTGCATTTGCAATCTATAATTAAAAACATAGGTTGATGGTAATCATGCATAACGGGTAAATTAATATTTGTAATAAAACTATGAAGTTAGCTTAGGTACCTTAGTTAAGCAGTGAGCAGCTTTACACCGGACATGAATATAAACTTGTTCATTTTCAATAATATCACATAAAGCATTACGTGTAGCAATTGTAGGAAATTTATCAAGAGCTACCACTGCTTCCATTTGGGCAGTCACATCTTTTTCATGCCGTAATTGGTAATTCCACTGGTACTCAGGTTGTTCTATAATACAACTGCGTAAAATAGTCATTTCAGGATCCAATCGAATCCATAATACTGGTGAGTCATTACTGAAAAAAAAATATGATATAATTATTTTCTACAATATTTTCGTATAATAATATTAATAATGCATAACACATTATCTAATGTTTACTTACTCCATAGCATTTAAATCAATATCTACTTCATCCCCCGTACACAAAGGTATTTTCTTTTTCTTATTACGCCTACTTTTTGAATGACAAGTAATATCTGCTCGAGCTACATTACCTTCAACTTGCAAAGTATGTTTAAATGGACCATCCAATTCTTGAATGCTAACTAATAATGGACCAACATATTTACGGATACCTCTTTGACAAACAGCATCTTGTTTAATTTCTAATTCCAATGTATTCCTAATAACAGATCTAATTTGTAAAAAAAAGTAATTATATTTTAAGTATAGAACTAAACCTTTTTCTATTGAACACAAAGGTACAAGTAAATTTAGCGTGACCACCAGTTCTAACCCATTGATCAATAAATACAGACATATCTATGCCCGATACTGTAAAAATAGTCTTGTTAAATATATTTGTACTGATTAACATGTGGCCCCATAAACCTGAGCTCATTGGATTTTGAGAGGCATTGCTTGCTAAAGATAAATGCTTGTTTAAAACCTATAAAAATAATAATTTCATAAACGAAGGTAATATACTTAAAATATACAGTGTTTAATTTTAAAAATAAGCAATGTGAATAGCAATTTTAAGCCACAACAATTATAACTAGAAGTACATTAGAAATAAATGTTAGGTTAGATTATATTAAAAATCTACCTGCAACAATAATGAATAGCCAATTCGATTTTCCAACATCCTCAATACAAGATGTGCTTTTTTGGTCATGTAGTGAAAATAACGTGGTGATATTGTGTGTAAGCTACGAGTTGAAAAATAAAAATTTGAGGTTTCGTTAGTATTTTGCACATTATTAAAAGATAATGAAAACCCAGGGTTAGAAGTTCCTCCTGGACTGACAAGACCACTACTTGTTGGAGCTGGTTGTTGGGTTGGATCTAACACTATAGGCCCTATTTCTTCTTCATATCGTACCAAACTTGTTAATTCCTATATTAACAATATTATTAATATTAATTTCAATAAAGAAATTGAATGAAATATTTAAAAACAAAACAACTGTAAAAATATATACATTGTGAATCCATTCACGGTAAGAATTATTGCCAAAACATTTTTTTGCAAAAAGACCAGACATGTATAATGCTATACCGCACGTTAGCCACCAATCTGACCAATTTTGAGTTGAAATAAAACAACCAAAAAACTGCTCTGCCATAACTTGAGCCAAAATTTTCTTAGAAACATAAACTTGATCAATAATTTGTTTTGGATGTAAAAGATTAACACTGAAAAATGTGTTTCATGGTAATAATCAACAAAAGGGTCTAAAATGTTACCTTTAAAAATTTTAAATGCTTTACCTCATGATTCCCATTGATGCATATGATGCATAATCTGTAGGAGTTTCATCGACGAATACTTGTTTATAACAACTATAAGGATAACCGTTAGATAATGTATCTTCATAAAACTCTAATGCTTCATGAGTGTACTTTGCAGCTGTAGGTAGAAGTTCCGAAAGCCCCGGCAAACAGAAGTGAGTTATAATATGCATGGTTGGGTCCACATAAATTTCAAAAGGTCTAAAGTATATATATTATTTAATATCACCCTAAGATTTGAATAATTTTTAAATAGTTACCCCACTGCTAAGGCTATATTTGGTGCACAAGTGGGCATTGATAAACTATAATAATATGTTTTACGCCTTAAATCAGGAGCTGCAACAACTTCAATTAAATCTCCACAAGATACTGCTGTCATATTTTCATCGACTGTAAATTCTAAATCCCATGTACATGGTTCTGCATAACTATCGATACACGGAAACCACAGTCGAGATGAGTTTTCAAAACACATAGTAAACATATGAGCTCGTCTCTAGATATAAATAAAGCAATATTTTACAACAAAATATAAATATTTTATGTTATTACATAAAATTTAAAATATTTATACCTCAACTAAAGATCCATCTCCATCTGGTATAACAAAATGGACACCTCCGCTAGGCTGCTCCAAAGAATATTCTACACTTATTTTAATACTCGTTCCATCACTCACAGATGTAGTAACTTCTGCTGGTAGGCTTATAACTAATTCCCCATTATTATTATCAGGTTCAGTTATCTGAGCAGCATTTAAATGAGCTGCAGAAAATGCGGTTAATGTAGGTCTATAAAGAAATAATAATGACAAATAAATAATTTAAAACAATTAGCTATTAAAAATTAAATATTTTAATTGTAGAAAAATACTTACTCTTCATCTTTATTTTGAGTAATGTCAACAAATGGATCAAAATATTGGAAAGGAACTTCAATATTTTCATTTACAGTTACGCGGTATATACGACATTGTTTTGCATTTAGTTTTATAAATTGAAGATTATTTTTCAATGGTATAATTGTTAACTCTACCATTCCCTAAAGTAAATCAATAAAATCTGATGTATTTTATAATGTTCCACAAATAGTTAAATAAACTAATAATAATTTAATATTTATTCTTATTTACCAATATATTTTTTCGTTGAAAACTAATGCCTGTTAAACTAACCAATTGATGGGCTGTAAAATTTAAAAACAAAAATATTATTAAATTATAATACCACCATAACCAAACTTAGCTTAAAATAATATTTAAATCTATGTGACTATATTTAGTTTATTAGTGTGTACTGTCTAATAAGAATTTTAGAAATAAAACAAATTTAACTTGATTTTGAATCGACTAATCAAATCAATTTTTTAAAAATATAGATAATCTGAGAATTTCTGCAGATTGTTCTTTTTTGAGGTCAATTATTAGGTTTTAGGTCTAGAAAATAGGTTCATTTAAAAATATCCTTCAAGCATTTAGGGTTGATTCAAAGCCAATAGTTTCCACCCAAAATGAGTCAATTTAACAAATTCAAGACAAATTTGCACTCTTGATAACAATAAAATTATGTCATTGAAGGTAATAACAATATTTTGATCACAAAATACTTATAGTTTATAAGGTCTTGCGGTGTCCCCTGTTTTATCCTTCTTCATGGTAGTTGTTGTATATGATTTCAATTTTTGAGTGGTTTTGAGGGACGATCACTACAGCACCAAACATCTAAGGGACGATTGTCGGTACATCATTCATCAGTAAATAATTAAAAAGTACATACCTACAATACATGAAATATTAAAAAAATTTAAACATCGTTAGAACTTAGTCACTAATCAAACATTAAAACTATTAATGTGTGACATTTGAACAAATGTCATAACATTAAAAAATCAAGAGAAGTCACAGTCTGTCAATTTTTAACTGTAAGTCTGTAACAAGTAATAAATTCTCTCTACTCGGTAAATAGTAACGAGTAACGACTAACGAAGTAACGAGTAACAACATAAACAACATCACTTACTAACATACATGCATAGTAAGAGATAGCACTTCTTATCAGTATTACATTATCACGTTATTCTGTGCTATCCACCATAGACCTTATACTTATAGAAGTCTGTGGTGCTATCATAGCAGTTCGCTTATCACAAACCCATAATAGAAGCAGCTAAAATTGTAGTAATTTTACCATAGAAGTATAGAACAGTGTATTGTACCTATTTTAGTTTCAACTTTAGACTATGCATGGACCTATTAACTATTAACTGACACAAAAACTAAAGTAGTACCAGCTAATTCATTCTGGTAATTATCATATCACTGGTATTTTTTTTATATTATTAATATTAAAAATAATATTAGTATTTGATTATATTTGCTCTATGTATTTATAATAGATACTAATATATCAATAATACATTTTCATTTATGGTTATAGGACTTCAATAAAACAATTATTTCCAGAGCGTGAAATATTGTCAAGCTATGCGTTGACTATTTTAAGTTAACCACACTCTAATGCAAACTGTGAGACAGTTTTCTCTTCAGTTTACTATCTCAAAACAAAGCTACGTAGTAGGCTCAATACATCAACAATAAATGGGGTCTTACATACAAAACAAAACATTAAGAGTAGTGGCAGTAACAATTGTGTCAGATTTACACCAATAGACGATATATTAAGCAGAATTACCAAAAAATTATTATACATTAATGATGGTCATCAAATTTTAAAAGACTACCCTACAGCTGTTGAGGAAGGGGACTTAGCAATGTTCCATGCATACTCCATTGACATATTATTATTAATATTACAGGTAGACGTAGAGCCTACAAGACAAGTGCAACTGACAAGTCTATCGTCTATGATTAAAAATTACAATTTATATCTCTTATCAGTTTTATCTCCTCGGACTTATAAGATTATAATTATAATTATTATTATTTACAAACATATGTTTTTACTGTTTTTTAAGATATGAGGTATTTATCGCACACCGACGAATTATACAAATTAAGTTTTATAATTATTGATTTTTGCTTGATTTTTTTTTAACCTTAACACTATCACGACTAAATGACGATTTTTGGTACGATATGTCGATATTCCATACAAATTTTTTGTACGATTTTTTTTTCTAAAATATGGTAAATACGATAATGTGATAACTTAAGTACGATATGTTCGGCTTAAGAGGGTGGCAACTCTGCAGTCGTTTCCAGTCCTGTTTATCTTAGTCCGTGTCACTACTCACTACTCGAGTAGTCGAGTATTAAAATCGAGTCTGTTTCGGGCGGCACGACGAGGTGTCCATTCCAATAATTCGAATACTATCGAATAAATCGAAACCATCGAATAGTTCAAATAGGCCGGACTATCGAATAATTCGATACTACCCATCGCTAGTCGTATCAGGACCGAACACAGATATATTATAAAACATTGTTACATATTGTTTTATATATTTGTGGGACCGAAAGAAAAGTTTCATTAAAAACCGCCAAAAGACCTAAAGATCGATATTTGATTTGACCGAATATTTTTAGTACATCATTCGGTCGCGATCCGGTCACTCGTCATCGAACAGATTCGTTCATTTTGATTCATTCAGTCGCGACCATCGCAACTCTAACGATGATTATTCAAGAACCTATCCAAGTAAGTAGGTAGTTCTCGTGGATAAAACCTATATCAACAATGACGATTGATGGGTTTGAAGTTAAAAATATCGGATAAACTTACCTACCTATTTTTCTTATAAACAAAGTGATCAGATAGTTAAAACTTGTATACTTTATATACTCATAATTGAATCAAACTTTTTTAATGTTTAAAAAATATAAAGTTGCTGTAGGTACAATGTATAACAGATAAGTAGTACGTGAGTAATACGTTTTCATTAAAAACAATTCTAATAAAATTTGACTGGTTGAATAATTAACTTCTAAATAAGCCTTCCTACATAGTTAAATATTTTTATTTTTAAGATTCAAGAACCAAAAAATATTAATCTGGTCAAATATTGCCTATATATTCATAATTTAATATTTTATTTTTATAAAGTAGATATTGAATTGTTTAACTGAAGACTACCTGTACTTCATATTATTTATTTAAAAAAATAAAACTAATTTAAATCAAATTAATTAGGTTTAAGTATTAATATAGATTGATGTGAAATTATTTTATTTAAAATTCAAATTTTGATTTATTCCTAAAAAAATTGTTATGCTTCATATCTTAATCATCAATAGTTTCTGGTATACTATAAACGAATAAAAACTCTAGGTTTTCAACTTACTTATAATTTAAATACATTTTACTATTATGCTATGCAAATTGTTGATATACTTATGAATTATGAAATTTAATATTTCACAGGCTGCAATTTGGCATTGTTTAAATCACTATGCTTATTCAGATGCAATATTTCTTGCAGAACGATTATGTGCAGAATGTAAGTTTTTTAAATATTTTTATAAGAATAGTAAGTTTAAAATTAATGGATCTAAAGTCTTGCATCTGTATTTTTGGTTAAACTATTTAAAGTTCATAATCTATGATTTAATTATCTTAATACTTTTAATTGTTCATTTATTAGATTTATAGTATTAGCAAGGATTGTCTTCCCAATATTAAATATTTACATACTTATGACACTTAAATTTATACTTTATTTAACCTTATTATTTTTTATTTTTCATTCAAATGTATTTTGCTAATATTTTATTGTTTGAAAAATGTCTTATGATGGTAATAATTTAATTTACTCCATTTATATTTAAAAATATATGTTAGGAAAAAAAATAATAGCTAGGTGCAAGTATCATAGTTAAAAGCAAATATATTTTGATACTCGGTCTTACAAGAGAATCGTACTGTTTACTGTTTAGCATATGTAGACTGAGTTTCATACCACTGCCAAACCATAGAATCCCTTCTTTTTGCAATCTTTGTAAATGGGTATACTCACTATTCCACTATTGTATGTCGCTTGCAATTAGTGCTCATGTGTATCTGGTTGTGAGGTGTGGGTGATGCACAAGAAAGATTACAATTTGTTGCGATGAAGTACTTTTCTCTTGTGAGATAGAATATGGGCACCCAATTGAATTTTAATGTTATTTTATCATTGTTATTAATAAATATCTCTTGGCTAATATTTATTTTGTTACCTCAAAATTACAGACAATCTTTAACTATTAATAAAAACTAACATCTTATTGATTTTTAATAATGTACTCAAAAAATTATATTTTAGTTGATTCAGATGAAAGCATCTATTTATTGGCTACCTGTTATTATCGATCAGGTAAACCATCTCAAGCGTATACGATTTTGAGTGGAAAAAAAATAGTGTCAGAAAAATGCAAATTTTTATTAGCCCGTTGCTGTGTTGATCTTCACAAGTATGTATACATTGTATACTTCTGTATCATATTTATGTTTTTGCACATCTGAGAAAAAAATACAATGCTAATTTTCTTATAGGGATTATTTAACTAATTACTAGTATACAGGGTGATTTTTTTATCGAAGAACACTCATACTCATACACTCATACTTTTTTAAATAATGAGTGTTCTTCGATAAAAAAATCACCCTGTATACTAAGTAATTAATAAATGTATTTTATATTATTATTTTATTAATCAATTTGTAGGTTGTCTGAAGCAGAAACTGTATTAACTGGTAATGTAGGTGATTTAATATCATCTTCATCATGTTCATCATTTATCGAAACCATAATTTCTGATTATGGTGACAGTGCTCCATTTGCTTTGCAACTGATAAGTCATATTTGGTGGCGTTCTGAGAGATCACATTTAGCTGCCGAGGCCTGTCGCAAGGCTTTGTATTTAAATCCTTTTTTGTGGCAATCATTCCAAGACCTTTGCGACAGAGGTGTTAAACCTGATCCTGAACCTACTAAAATATTTAGGGTAAAATATTTAAAATGTTTAATCATTATAAATTGTATTTTGGTTTATTTATTCTTATTATTTTTAGGTTGACCATTTAGACAATTTTAATAAATGTCTAGGTTCAAATTCTCATGTCAATTCAACACCTTTATCAACATATAATCTTTCATATGAATCAGTAAATACATTTAATAGGTGAGTTTATAATGATTTAATATTTTGGATGCCATTGGTGAATAATTGGTGTATTTGACATGTTAATGAAATTTTTGTTGTGTCATTCATGAAATGCACCAATCATTATTTCCAAAATTATTGGTCTAATTATATTATAAAATTGTTCAAAAACTAAAATATTTTATATTAATTTCTTAATAGATTACAATTAACTAAATATAAAATAATTGCTGCAGCCAGTGGTCTAACAGTGCCTGTGTAATATAATTTATCCGTACTTATCACCATATGCCATACATTAAAAATTATACCTTTAGTATGAGAATTTAATTATTTTTATACATTTTGAATAAATTTGCATTAATATTAAAAAAAAATCTTTTCAGTCAGTATGATAACTTTTTAATCATTATAATTATTTTGGGTAATTTTTCTATTTTATATATTGTACATTTTTGTCAAAATATTATAATTATATATTAACTGAATTTTTGTATAAAATAAATTAGAAGTTGTTTAAAAAAATTAATCTGAGTCCATGAATTTATTGTTTATTCTAGTAGCACACCAGCTCAAAAAATGGTCAACATGTCTGTACCTAGTAGTAATAGTTCAATATCCAGTGGTATACAACCATTTACACCTGATATGAATAATGCCAAAGCAATATTTGTTCGACCAATAGGGAGAAAAGTAAAAGTCATTAATGAAAATGCTTACAGCCCATTGACACCAAGGTAAATTAACAATAAACTTTTTTTTTTAGAATAAGATTGTGATAAATGTCTGATACATTTTCAGGTAAATTCTTGTCTCACATAATATACTGATTATAATAAGTCAGCATTGATTAATTTTCTTTATATGGTTATATCAATGTTATCATTATGGTTTAAATGTTAATGCCCTTAAAAATATCGATAGATGTCATTTGAAAAAATTAATTTATAACCTCATAACTAAATAAATGTTATGGACAAAATTTCCATTATTGGCCCAAAACTTTTTGTGAAACCAATATAAAGTTTGTGAATTGTTTTATTTAAAAACCAGATTACTTCATGTTGTTTTAGTATATTATTTGTATTTATATATTGTAATTTCATTTTATCTGTAGTATTACTAAACATCGGTTAAAAAATAGATACAGGTCTGTTATATGCCGCTCAAACCAGTGAAAACTTAATTATCCCACCACTCAAGTTTGTTATCTTCTCGTCATCCATAATAATAAATATACCGCAATAAAAATCCAATACTTTTATGAAAAAACATACCTTTACTATTATGTATCTTCCATAAGTGTTTATGATAACATAGAATTCCAGAATTTTGGGAATCAGATAAAGCCTAAACTATTATAAGCTTAACTATCACCTATACAGAGTGGTCCATTTAGGTGGGTACACTAATTATCTCAAAAAGTATTAACTTTTTTTGAATTTTTTTTTTTAAACTTTTAGGTTTATGTTTTTCTAAAACCATATAATATTTTAATTTTTTTCCCCTTATTTTTATTGGTGAAACTACTATCAACTTTTAATTTTTAAATGGTAACATGATTAAAAGATCATGAATTAATAAAATCATTTTTTTCGTAAATTTACGTGTTAACATTTTTATTTTTTGTTGATTGGTTAGTGAGATACAGTTTCTCAAAGGGCTCAAAGTATTTGTCGTTTTTACTATTTTCTAATAATTTTAAAGACCTGGAGCGAGTAATAAATATGATACGCTGAATCCAAAGTAACAATATAAATAACAATTAAAGATTACTATTGTACTTTGAACCCTAATCATATATTAACTTGTAGACTAATTGGATTTATTTTGTTACCTTGGATTCAGCGATATTAAATTCATCACTAGCTCCTGGTCTTTATAGTTATTGGAAAAATAGTAAAAACCACCAATACTTTGGGGAGCTTTACTCACAAATAAATCAACGAAAAACAAAAATGTTAACAGGTAAATTCATGAAAAAAATGGTTTTATTAATTCATGATATTTTAATTATATGTTACTATTTGAAAATCAAAAGTTGATTGGGGTTTCAACAATAAATATTATGGTGAAAAAAAAATTAAATATTCGAATAACAGTCTGAAGTTAAAAAAAAATTAAAACTTTTCGAGATAATTAGTGTACCCACTTAAATGTATCACTCTGTATATTATTATAGAAAGTCAAACATGACTTATTATTGTTTGTATTGTATACTATTTATTATTATTATATAATTCTATTTATTTTTATATTGTACTAATTCTTTATGTATTTGGTCATAGTCTTATTTTTTTTAAATTGTAAAGTTTTAATATAAAAACTAAACTAATTTTTGCTTTTTTGAAAATAGTTTTGGAGTTTTCCCCCTAGAAAATTCAGATAATTTGTCTATTTGTTCGTCTCAATCAATGGTTTTAGTTCCTTCTGCTACATTAAACGAAACTAATGATCAGAAATTCATATCAAAAAGAGTAAGTTTGGAAGATTTTTAATTTATTTTAATATCTATTTTATTTTTGGTATTATATACAATATTTTTTTAATGTTAAATTAATAGAGTTCTAAACCAGTATTTAGTCAGTCAGGGAATACAAGTAATATTAACAATTTGGGCACACAACAAATAACTATGCCTTCAAGTCCAATGTCACACGTTGTAAGACGTAGTAGTCGAATAATCACTAACAATTGTTCGGTCAAGGTAACTTTTATTTTCAAATTAAAATTTATATTTTCAACTTTTAAAACAGCAATAATGTTAATACAATATTGTATACAGGAAAATACTAAAAGTCCAAATAAAAAGTTTGCTAGCCCAAAATCAGCCACACGTAAAATAAAAAGTGGATTGCTTCCCAAAAAGTCAGTTTTTGCTGATATAACTGAAAGACATCCAAAAGAGCGTGGAGCAGTTGAAGTAGAAACATTGACACTTGCTCAACAAGCTCTAAATTTACAAAAAAAGACTACAGGTGATGAATGACATTTAACTCATTTTTTTGATGCTGTTAGTATTAAATAAAATAATTTTATATTTGACTATATAGAAGGACTTTTGTCATTGCTAAGAGATATTGGAATCGCATACTTGCAACTGTCAAAATTTAATTGTAAAAAGGCAATTCAGTTGTTTCAAAGTTTACCGCCACGACAATATAAAACTGGTTTCATATTGTCAATGATTGGCAAAGCATATTGTGAACAGTCTGATTATTTGCAATCCATAAAGTATTTACTAAACTAATGTTTATGAATTACTATTATTGATTTTAACTATCTTTCATAGATATTTTAGCGAAGTCAAAGAACATGAACCATATAGAGATACATTAATGGAACTTTATAGTACATCTTTATGGCATCAACAGAAAGAGGTTGCTTTGTCTGCTCTAGCACAAGACATGACTGCTTTAGATAGAAATTCTTCGTCTACTTGGTGTGTTGTTGGTAATTGCTTTTCCTTGCAAAAGGAACACCAAACTGCAATAAAATATTTTCAAAGAGCTATACAAGTGAGTAAATATTATTAAATAATATTGATTTGTTGTTTAGACAATGTAAACATTTTGTAAATTTGTATTTTTTTACTTATAGGTGAATCCAGATTTCCCCTATGCATACGCTCTTTTAGGAAATGAGTATTTAGTCACAGAAGAATTGGAAAAAGCTATTACTTGTTTTCAAAAAGCTGTTAAATTAGATCCAAGACATTATAAATCTTGGTAAAAGAATATTTATATTTTATACTTAATTTCCTAGTTATTTTATTATAAATTATAAAATAATATTTATATGAGCATGAAGCTTTTTATTACATGTATTGTTATTCACTATACCCAAAAACATTTTCGAAATATTTATATTTATTTTAATTTATTTATACCATGAACTTAATTATATTGTTTAATAGTACACTTATAATGATAATATCATTGTTTTAGGTATGGAATTGGTGCTATTTATCAAAAACAAGAACGGTATGAATTAGCTGAAATGCATTATAAGCGAGCTTTAAGGATAAATCATAGTAGCGCTTTAATCATGTGTCATATTGCTGTCGTAAGTAAAGTGAATTTTAATAACCAAAATCAAGTTTCTAATTGTCATTAATTCAGTATATTTTATAATATAATTTTAATACTTCAAAAATGTTTACTATGTTTCAACATTTTTTCAATAGGTACAAAATAGTATGGACAAACCTGACCAAGCATTACATACTTTACATATAGCTTTAACATTAGAACCTAAACATCCAATGTGTAAATATCAACGAGCACAAATTTACTCTAAACTTGGTAAATTACCAGAAGCACTGTATGAGTTGGAAGAATTGAAAGAAATTGTGCCAAAGGAATCTCTAGTCTACTTTTTAACTGGAAAAGTATATTGTAGTACCATTCATTTTTTCAATTTTTAATTTTTATCTTTCTTAGGTACATAAAAAACTAGGCAATATACACCTGGCATTAATGAACTTTAATAGAGCAACTGACTTAGATCCAAAAGGGGCCAGTAATCAAATTAAAGAAGCAATAGATCCAACCAATAATCAATCACCATTGGATGATTCAGGTTAGTGCATATTATTTATTCATTGAAAAACAATGTTAATCAAAAATACATATTATAATGTTTTTGCTTATTGTAATTATGTCCATCTATTTATCATATCAAATCTATAATGCAAAAATATTCTTATGTGATTTGTAGTGTAATGCTTACTGTGAAAATTGATCCATATTTAACTCTTAAAACTATTACCAGTTTATTGTAAATAAGAAAATATTTATTAAGTCAGTTAGTGAGAAAGTATGGTTTTCAAGTATAGTAATACTATATTGTCAAAATTTACTTTTTTAGATTCTGAACGAAGTGATGAATGTATTGATTTTACAATGATGTGTTTTTTTTTTGTGTCTGTGTACAGCATAACTAGTCGAAATAATGCTTCAATTTCAAACTTTGGGAGTGGTTTCCGATGTAAAAGTGAATATCCTTGGTGCATTATAAAAGTCAAAAGTTAACATTTTCCAACAATTTTCAAAAAAATCGAGAAAAACAAAAAAAAAATAACAGAAAAACGAGAATTTTTAAGCAAAACCAGTTTTCGACCAAATCGGTTTTCTTATATGGTTGTAATTCAAAAACTAATCATTGTTTATACTTGAAATTTATACCAAATGTTTAATTTTCAAAATGTTTTGACTTTTTTTTGAGTTATTTATAGACCACTGAAATTTTCAATTTTTTTTTGAAGCGCCAGTAAAAAAATGTTGGACGACCAAAAAACAAGAAAATTTAATTCAAGGTTCCTTATGAGTTGTTCTTATTGTAGCTAAAAAAAATTTAAAATCGTTAGTCACAATTTTTTTGAAAATGAAAATTTCATAAGTTAATTAGGTTGGCATTTTCTTTACATGATTTAATTTTCAAAATATTTTGACTTTTTTTGAGATATTTTTAGACGACTGAAATTTTAAATTTTTCTGAAAATTTTTTTTTTGAAATGTTGATCAAATTTTTTTGGCCCTATCAAAATGCTTGAAATTTAATACAAAATTCCTCATAAGTTATTCTTGTAGTTATTGAAAAATTATAAGAATACATACGCACAATTTTTCAGTTATCTGAAATAGAAATTCATAAAAGTTTTTTTAAATCTAAGATTTGAAAATTAAATACTAAGCTCTTAACACACTGTAACAATAGCAGTTGAAAAATATTAAAATATATAGCCACAATTTTTTTTTACAAGCATTCAAATTTTAATTTTGACAACATACGTAAAAATCACAAAAATTCGTAAATTATTTTATCCTAGAAATTCATAAAAAATTTTCATTTTATATCTAAGATTTGAAAATTGAATACAAGGTTCCTAAAATATTTTTACAATAGCAGTTGAAAAATAAAAGAAATGCATAGTCACATTTTTTTTTTACAAGCATTTAAATTTAAATTTTGACAACATACGTAAAAATCAAGAAAATTTGCAAATTATTTTTAAGCCAAAGATTCAAAAAATTTTTATAATCTATAATATATCTTATACAGATAAACAGTCTCCGTTCAGAATTGTTTTTCGTGTACAATGATACCTATCATTGCATTCAAATTTAACCTACTCTAGTCAGAGGTCCACCCCTCCCCCTAATGTACAACAGAGTAATACCCACTTACCCGCTTTTTTATCGCTTCAATATAATTTATCAATCACTGAGCTATACACCCGATCATAGTTGGTAAGTTATGCCAGTTATGATATGCTTAATCATAGTCTGTAAGTTAAGGTATTGTCAACATTTGAATAAAAAAAAAATGAGAATGAAAAACCACCAAAATTATATGCTGATAAATTTGATATGATGAATAATTGAATATTGATGCTAATTTAAATAAAGTTCAATAGTATTTAAATAAAAAATTTACATACCAATAACAATTTTATAAAATGAAACTAAAGTTATATTATAAAAATAACTACATTGACAAAATATAATTTATTTATATTAATTTTATACATTTTTATTTTTTTTTAGATGATCCTTGATGCAGTAACTTAATTGTTTGTTTATGTATTTATTTATTTTATAACATTATAATCAATATTATCTTCTTAACTAATATTTTTAAATTGTTTATTGCCTTGAAAATGTATTTTTAGTGGTTATTTAAAAAAAAACATGATAATAAAAAAAAGACTGCTGAGATGCATTATGAAATGAAAGCTGCTTTTGGTTGAAAACTACAAATAAATTATATTGTAGAACCAAAGTCATTTTTAACAATTCCTATTTTTATTTGTTTATTTTTTTTTTTTTTTTTTTTTGATTCAGTAAATAAGTTTTGTGGCTTGTATCAAAGTTCCTGATTTTTAGAGCTCATTTGTATTGTTAAAAAATAATATTATCGTGTATAATTCTTATTAATCTAAATTTACATGGTATATTTTATTGCCAGTATCTTAATGTTTTGTAAACTATGAAATGTAAATATACATTTTGTAAGCAGCCTCTTATATAAATTAATTGTTTCATTATATTATTATACACATTTGAAAGTTCTTATGAACATAAAAACTATTAGCTTAATTCAAATTGTTACTTTTTTATTTAAAAAAAAAATTGGTAAATATTAGTGTAACAAGTTATATTATGTATAATTAAATATAAATTATCTATCAACATTTATTAAATTAAACTAGCTCTAAAAATCTAAGCCACAAGATGAATATAAAATTGTATTTGACTAACATAAATTTATATTTATTTCTATAGTAATATTGTAATGATACTAATATTATTACATAAATAAATATTTTCAAAATATTCAATCAATAACTATTCTATCCGGAAACACAACAAAATATAAAAAATATAAAGCAATAGTTTTTATGCAAAAAGTTACATTACTTTATGTAAGGTTCTATGCAATTAAAAAATATTTAATGTAACAATGTAGTTATGTTTAATATGCATTGTTGTTTTAGTCAATATAATTTTATGTTTAATATTATAATCAATACTTTTTAACAAAAATCATTGTATTCTTCATCAATGTTTATAATAATTCAGTTAAATGTAATAAACACTAATTATAAAATTGATCTTTATTTCACTTGAAGGAAAATTCAGAAAGTTTTAATCTAAAGTCAAACTAAATATACTTTTACATTTAAATTAAACTAATATTAAATTTCAACTTGATATTATTTAATGCGTTGGTTATCTAGATTTATTTTGAACTTGTAATTAATTATAATTAAATTAAATTGTAATTGTGATTAAATATTTAATCTAAGTTAATTTTATACCTGTATTTAATTAATAAATATTTATTGTACAGACATAACTGATAATTTTATTTTACATTTAGACATTTAGATATTTAATTTAGAAACTTGTTGATGGAAAATGACAAGTTTACAACAGTGATTTATGTTAAGGGAAAAATGTTTATTGATAGAAAATTAATTATTATGTTACTCATTGATTTGGATATATCTATTCTAAGTAAATAAAATGTGATAACATTTATCATAAAATAATATTGACTGATATTAAAATTACTTACTGTCTACTAATGTACCTATGTAATTATTTTAAATAAATCTATAGTTTATTATTTTTGTTAATTTAAAATGTAAAATCAATAAGTATTGATACAATATTAGAACTATAGAAGTATTTAAAATATTTGCATTGTACATTCTAATAAAGAATAACTCTATTATAAATACAAAATTATTTTTTGACTTTAATACATTATAATATGGTTTAAATGTGAATATTGTAAACATATTAAAAGTTTCAACCAATTAATGATAAAGAGATTTTTATTGACAGGTAATTTTTAAACTACCGCAATACACATACCTATGATTCTTTGACTATTTTATACTTGCGAGGATGGTGTCTTCACTGTATATTTTGATAGTGAGATATTACATAAAGAAAAATATAATATAAAAGCAATTTATTTTTAATTTCTTGTGAATATTTACTTGGTAGTTACTCAATTCCTTTTTCGCGTATAAAACATTATGTCTGGATGTTAGAACTCGAACCAAAATAAAAATACCTTATCTAATTTGATAAGTGTTATTGCTGTATAGATAAAAGATATTTTTTCAGTTTGAAATATATTTCAATATTGGAAAATAATTACACATTTAAAAAATTGTATTTGTATCAAAACATCTTAATCTCAACATTAGATATATACTTTATATATTAGAGTATATTTTTATATAATTTTTTTATATTTGATAAATATACTAAACAAGGAAAACCATAGTTAATGGTAGTTGTTTAAAGAAATAAACTTTAATAAATTTTAGATTGCATTTATATTTTATGAATAGAAAATAACTTGTATTTATAAAAATAAAACAAATACAAAACCACTTTGATATTTCTTCATTTTAAGACGTCAGAAGGGTAAATACATCATTGCGTTTATTAGTGTTGAGTTTAAAATATTATAGTTGGTTCCTAGTTGTAGTAAATACTAAATGTAGTAATGAACATCATTTTTTTTTAAAAAACCAAGTAATAATCTTATATTCAAATTAGTTTTTAATTAATGCAATTTTCTATTCAAACATTGATAAGTGCTTAATATTAGTAGGTACTATAACGTATGAACTGAACTATTATCGACCGTATTTATGTGTATTATTCATCATTTTAATAACTTTATAATTTTGTATATGTAAATTTGTTCATTATTAATGCTCACAATTTACCATGTTAAATTGAATGGTGTCCTTAGATCTAAGTTTAACATTTTGAAGTATAAAACCTACAATAAATAAAATATATCAAAAATTAGTTTATGTCCTAATGTCTATAGGTAATGTACAGTTAATAATACAAATGATGTATAAATATGTTTATAAGTATGTAAGTATGTATACGGTAATAAAATGTAATTAGTAATTACACTTAAAATTACTTGTTCGGTTTTATTAAAGTAATAACCCTTGAATGGAATTCCATTAACTTGTGAATTGGTCAGTCCTTCTTTGATACCAAGTACAGTAATATTTTGTAATACAAAGTTGTCATCAATACAATTATTCTTCTCTACTATACTGAAAAATGTATTGTTTGCAAGCTTAAATTGTACTTTGTTATATGAATCGTTTTTCCAAACATCTAAAAATTAATAAATATTCATTATAAGGTTAAATGGTTAATGTTTAAATTTAAAAAATAAGACTTGTATCAAAGTCTGTAGAAATTCATTCATTCATACCTAAAGACTTTCCATCATCAAAAAATAAGAAACCAGTTGCTTGGTTGTGTTTAGTTGCTGCTAAGAGTTCAAAGTGATTTTTACGACTAAACCAAGTTAAGGAACATTTATGAAACAAGTAAGTTACATTAACAAAAACAAAAAGTAAATAAATAAGTATAAAACATTTTGTACCTTAATTTTGTAGTTAAATCAGGCATTTGTGTTGGTAAAATATAACCCCCTCGTATCAGTAAGGGTATAGTGTCATCAGGCGCTGTTATGACAAAATAATTTCCGTTGCTTGATATTGCAGTTTTATTGTAAAAATCATACCATATATCTTTTGGGAGATATACATACACGTGATGATTTTTCTTGTACAAATTATTTTAATATATTACTTTTACATTAATTATACATGTAACTTAAACTAAATACAAATAAAAAATATTAATAATTTACTAACTTCTTTTAAAACTGGTAAGATTAGTAATGCTGCACCCCATAGAAAATGGGTGTCTATGCCATATGTATTATTATCAGATGGAAACCTATTGATAAATAAAAATTAGATACAGTGGAGCTTGTGTAGTTTTAAATTATTGTCTGAAATTACTCAAAAAACAAAGGTCGAACGACAGTTTCTCCGTAAACATGAGCTTTCCAAAACAACGAATACAAATATGGCAATAAATAATATCTAGTATTCAATGATTTTTTTGCAGATAATAGAACTTTTGAGCCTAAAGCTGCTGGATCTTGGTCCTAAAATGGTGAAAATAACAATCAATTACAAAACTTTTGGTTATTATAGTAAAAAATAATACTTTCATATACTGGCCATTATGATTTCTTGAAAATGGATAGAAGGCTCCTAATTGAATCCACCTTAAGCACAACTCAACGGTAGTGTCGTGGTGAAAACCACATATATCTGCTCCAACTAGGGGAATGCCGAATAAATTAAAATTTATTATATCTGAAATAATAAATAACAATGTAGTTTTTGATTTATGCTCAACGAATAAATAACTTGGCAAAGCAGTTAGCAGGGACATTCTTAAAACAAATACATGAGGAGTTTAGTCTTAAAAATTATTATCTCAAATATCGAATATCAAATATAAATATAAAATATCGAACAAATTTACTGAGAACTGACTATAGTAGTAAGTACCGATGTTACGATATTAAAATTAATTATTAAGTTTATAATATTATATAGTTGTATAAAAAGCCAACAGATTTTACACCTTTAATGCCGGTAATAAAGCCAAATGGAACAGTAAGATTATGTGCAGATTATAAGATAACCATATATAAATATTTAGAAGATTATAACTATCCACTACCGAAAGTCGAAGAACTGTTTGTAGCCTTGCAAAGGGGGGGGGCATTTTTAGTAAGCTAATAAATTTTATAAATGCTTATAATCAATATGAAATATGTGAAGATACTCAACAATTATTAGCACGGAGTACGCACAAGTATATATATAAAGTAAAGATTGAAACAAAACCAGCTTGTTCGATTTTTCAGCAAATAATCGAAAAAGTACTACAAGAGTTAAAAGGTGCAAAGAAATGTTTGGATGATATCATTGTGACTGGAGTGGACGATGAGGATCATTTACAAAATTTGAAGGAAGTTGTAAAAATGTAACATTTAAATGGACAAATCAATGTAATGAAGCTTTTAGTAAGTCCATAGAAGCCGCGATACAACATCAGCAGGGGATGAAAGAAATGATCAGCAGTATCAGCACCAGAACTTTGCCTGCATCCGATCCTTTACCACTCCTCAATACAAGTTATTTCGATTTCACCAATGATATCGTAGAGCCGTTAGTAAACACGATGTGATGATAACTACTTCCACGAATGGATCCCTTGATCCGAGAACAAATAATCTTATTCTCCATCTGGGTCAATGGTTTGTTTATATGCACCTGTCATTATTTCGGGCTTTCGCAGAGAGAACGTGCCATGTTCGAACATTTCTGAAGTTAAAAAGGCGTAACTAGCTTGATTATTACCGTTTATCTCCGCAATTAAATCATTGTGTCTTTCCATATCATCACTTTCATTCTAGTTCTCGCTTAGTTCACATTATCCTCATCACTAATGGCTAATTTTATGCTATTCGCTCGCGCTTCAAGTGCAGCTGAAACTTCCCCCTCCTTTTTTTGTGTGTTCCTGCCACTACACTACTATTAACCTATCTACTCCCGTTGGCAGCAGAATTTCTCGAAGTACTAGGAGTCATCGCAAAAGTCGACATTCGTCATTTCGTGAGCGTGGAAAATCTTCTACTTTCATGCTACTCTTTCTTCTCCTTCTCTCTTCATATCTTTGGTCTATCTCTTCTCTAGCCATTAGAGTCGCGAAGTCCGTTAATGTAGTAGCATCTTTTAAAGCTGAATCGTGCGCCGAGCCGATGTCCTTCGTTCCGCAGTAAAGAGCCGTGTCAACCCCATCGAATAAACTCAATTTAGCCATTACACCTTTGACTACTTCAAATGCGATACCTTTTGATCTTTTAGGTCCAATCGCTCTTATACTAGTGTTCGCAAGTCGCAAAATAACATCATTAAGTCCAAGGAAGCAATGACATCAGATTTGATGTTAGTGAATTTTAATCCAGAAATACAATAAAACTATTGTGTGATGCTTCTGAATATGGAGTAGGTGCTGTTTTAGTTCATGTTCTTTTGACGGAACAGAAAAACCTCTAAGTTATGCGTCAAGGGTATTAACGGTAACAGAAAAAAAATATGCAGTGATGCAGAAAGAGGCTCTAGCTATTTTTTGGAGTGTAAAAACATTTTCACAATATATTTTATTACCACAAACCATTGTAAGCATTATTTGGGGAACATTATAATGGCATTCCACGTATGGTATCAAATAGATTACAACGTTGCAGGGCTTTATTTTTGTCAGAGATCAATTATGAATTAAAATATGTACAAGGCAAAAATAAAACCAACCGATGGTTTGTCCCGTTTACTTAGAAATTAAAAGTGATGAAAGTGATAATGATTAATGAGTGCCGCAGTTATGAAGATTTTGTAGAAGGAATGATACTTTTAGATTTATTAAAAATAAGGCAATAAATCGTTGTTCTAGTGATCGCATATTTAAAAACTAAAACCGGATTGTAAGTTGTAACTTGTAGCATTATAATCAGAATGGGGTGCTCTATGAACAAAACATTGATAACATAAAAATCTGATAAAATTATTTTGAATTTTGTTTAAATCTTGGATTTGTGTTACTAAATATGGATGCCAGATTAGAAGGGCATAATCAAAATGTGAACGGATTAGTTGTAGTTTAATATTTTGAATGCAAATTCATCTCTAAAGTTTCTACATGTTTAAAAAAACCTAGCTTTGCGGACGCTTTATTTCTAATATAAAGTATATAGATAGTTTGGAGTCAAATTTTACTCTAAGATCGTGTACTGTAGACACTTTTAATAAATTTATATTACCCAACGAATAATTTAACTGGATAGGTCTTTTTAAAGAAAATGTAATATAGAAACATTTTTTAAAATTTAAATGCATATCATTTTGCTGGCACCATTTATACATATTACCTATTTAAATCCAATTGTAGTTCAATTGCGTCTTTTAAGCAGCTAATATTTTTGAATATTTTAGATCATCGGCTAATAATAAGATTTTAGAATGAGAAATTACATCTGATATAGTGATATATCATTTATGAAAGGCAAAAGAATATTGGGGATAAATGGTCTTCTTGGGGGACACTGGAAGTAACGAGGATTTGTTCAGAGACATAATTTTTATATTTTACAATTTAGGTGCGTCCAGAAATGAAAGAATAAAACCGAGAAAGAAGTGGTTCAGTGAATCCATACATTTTCAGTTTATTGATTAATAATTTATGATTAATCCTATCAAAGGCTTTTTCCATATCGGTATAAGACATCAGTTTGTGATTGAATTTCAAATGAATCCAAGCAAGATTGCGTGTTTAAATTTGCACAACTTTGTTATTGTTGATTATTTTTCCTAAATTCGTGTTGGTAATTTGATAATAATTTATTGCATAAAGGTGTAATAATATTATTTGCCAATTTTGAAAATAATTTAGGTATTATTCAAAATTTAGATATAGGACGATAATTGTTTATTAAGCATCTGTTGCCTTTTTTGAAAATCGGGGTTATATAATGAGGATTTCCATTGTTCTGGAAAGATACCTCATAACAATGATTTATTAAATAAAGAGGTTATAGTTGGAGTGAGTATGAATGCATACTTTTTTTTTAATAATGGCGAGATTTCATCAGGACCAATTATTGCAGTTTTATAACTAATATTCCAAAGTTCATTGAAAATATCTATCTGTTTAAATTCTATTTTATTAATAGTTCTGATACTATTTTGTTTTAAATTAGTTTTTGGGCAAGTTATATCATTTGTGATGTATATGTATTAGTGTTAGAGAAGTATTCTTTAAATAAATTAACAATATCGTTACCAATGTTACCATTATTAACTTATTCTTTATCTAGGTATGCCATACAGTGTTTGGTAATTTGTGACTATATTTATATTATTTTCATTTACAAATTTCCAAAACAATTTTGGATTTGATTTAACCGCATTTTGTGAGATTAGTATGTGTAATGTATGATCACGTTGCATAAGTGCTTACATTTGGCATGTAAATTAGAAAATGTCTGATAATTTTTATGTTGTTTAAATATTATGAGAAATTGTATTTTGTTTTATAAGAGTTTTTAGTTCCTTACTAAAACCATTTCGGATATTTGGATTCTAATTATATTTCTATATATATATTTCTATATATCTATAAATATTTGGAATTTGAATTTTAGGAATATAGTGATCCATAATAATAACGAATATGATTATAAAAAATTTCAAACAATTTCCGATGCTATTTTTATTAAAATATTTTATAAATTCAACATTTCCTAAATATTTAACAATTGAAATGTAATTACCTGTACGCTAATTATACGTATAATCATAACAAGATAGATAAATTCAAATTTGTAAAATGATGTGTAAAAGTAGCAGTTATTGGGTGATAAATATAAATATAAATATAAATAATTGGATTAAAACATAAATCGACATAAGTAGCGGTAAAATTTGTTAAGACGTAATCCAAGATAATATTTTCATTATTTTTTATACAATTTAATTGAGATAAATTTAAAAGTGCTAATTTATCATCAAAATAAGATTATACATTTGAAAAATTTGCTGACGGTAAGTTAAAGCCGCCAAACAGTAAGAAAATAGCATTATGGTATTTTTTATATAATGATTCGATGTAATAAAAATAAGAATTAAATACAAAATACATTTTCATTAGATTTATTTGGAATATACCTACACGGCTACACAGAAGACAGAACCAATAATAATAGTGAGATTAGAAATATTTAAAAGTACAAATAATAATTCTATACAATTATTTTCAATTAAGATATGCTTTGAATCAAAATTATTTCGAACAACGATAAGTACACCACCGCCTCAAGATAACATACTTGTTTGCACGGACTAAGATCATAGAACAATATGCTAAGACATAATATCTTATATGGTCCATGCTAGTTTGGGTTGTTCTATCATATCATTCATATCTGTATGTATCATAATTATGAAAACCCAATTCTGATGACATTATCTGTTAGCGAGGTTTCACTGTTTCAGTAAATATAAAATATCATGTAATGCACACGGGAGTTGAGGTTTCAAATATGACAATTTATTATTTAAACTACGGACGTTTTGATAGTAAAAATTTAAGCTGGTGGTATTTTTCAGTTTTTTTGTAGTGCTAATGATTTTTGGAATACCTTTAGCATACTTGATGATAATTAAATTTTGTTCACCTTTTTCTCTGCGATTTTGTAGCATGTTTCTGAAATTTGCCATTTCATTTCGCTGTTTGGTTGTTTTCACTGAAGAGAAGTGAATACTTGAACATTTCTTTGAATTTTTTAGAATTTTTTGTGCTCGTAAAATAGTGAATACATCTGACTGCTCAGTAAGACGAATTTTTATGGGCCGTGGTATATCATCGTGGATAGTGGATTTTGTTCTTTCAAGACGAGAAAACTTAAAATCTCCTATATTCTCGTTTAAGTCAGTAAAAATATATTTAATATTTTCGAAGTCATTTTCATTTTCAGTAGATTAAATAATATTACATTATTCGATCAAACTTATCCATCCATTAACTCTTCGATGACATAGTGTTCACATGAAGAATGTTGGGTTTGGGTTTTATTATTTTCCATACATAATACACGCTCTTCAAAATTTTTAATTTGAGATCGCGATTTTCCTCCATTAGAACAGAGAAGTTTTTAAACAAATCATCAAATCTTTTTGCTATTCGGTTGAATTTTTCAATATGTGAATTTAAAGATGAAATAATTTTTCTATTTGATGTTTTGAGTTCAGTGACAGTTTTTAAAAGATCATCAAGTTTTTTTTTCTTTTTTATTGTGATTAAAAATTGCTGTATAATTTTTGATATTAATTTAACTTTGACATTGTATAACTTGGCCGGCTACACATGCGTGCGGTGATGACACTCGGGATGCGGTAACTGATAGACTATGTGGAGCTATAGACAATAGAGTAATTATTCCAGATAAATTGAGAATATTCTTATTAAAAGAGATACATAGCACCAATAGCAGGAATCGCAAAAATGAAAGTGGTTATCAGATCTTATTATTGATGGCCAGGACTTGACAAAGACATTGAAAATTATGTAAAAAGTTGTAAAGTCTGTGTATCGTGTCAATCTAGTTCAGTATAGGTAGTTGATAGGCAAGCTAAGTGGGCAAAAGCTGTTGGTCCTTTAGACAGGGTACATTTGGATTTTTTGTATTTGAATAACAAAAATTATTAAATATGGATTGATACGTTTACAAAGTGGCATGACGTGGTAGAAATGAATAAAATGAATAGTGTTTATTTAATTGAAAAGTTGAGGGACATTTTTCGACGTTTTGGGTTACCAAATAAAATTATTTCTGATAATGATCCACAATTTCGTGCTAGTGAATTCATATGATTTTGTAAACAAAATAGAATGTATTTTATACATCACCTCCTTTTCATACTGTTAAAAATAGAGCAACTGAAAATTCAGTAAAATCTTTTAAAAGAGGGATACAAAAGGTATTAAAAGATAAAAAAAATAAAAATGTAATAACGGTGAGCACTTAAATAGATATTTATTCATGTATAGAAATTCACCACATTGGACAACAAATGCGAATGTCCAGCAAAGCTGATGTTTGGTTGGAAATTAAAAACCAGGCTAGATTTTCTTAAACATTCAAAAATAAAGAGCAACACTGAGTTATTAAAATAAAGTTTTGAATGAGGGAGATGTAGTGTATGAGAGAGATTTTTTAAATCCTAATAAAAAAAATTAGGAAAGGCAGTGATAGAAGAAGTTTTAGGCAACAGAAATTGTATAGTTAGATTTGAAGATAAAGAATTAGTATGGGAAAGGCGTATAAAACATAAAATTAAGTTGGGAGAGTTTAATAAGTATGACTATAAAAAGGACTATGAAAAAGAAATTTTAGAGGAAGTTTTTAAGAAAATGATAAGGATATGGTATAAGTTAGAAATCAGAAAATCTAATGAAAAAGTTACTGAAAAAGAGAAACAAAATATTACAACTGATGTTGATTTTAATGATAAATTAAGTTTATCTGAAATAAAACAAAAAAACGTTAGGCCTTTTAGAAATAAAAAATTGCCTAAACGTATAGATTTATAAAAAAAAAATAATAATTAATAAATGTAATACTATGTATTATGAATTGTATCATTTCTATCATTATATCTACAAAAAATAATTAATAAATGTATTTTGAATGGTACCTATTATTATTTATTATATACAGTGTGATCACGATTTAAGGTAACACTAAATAATATATGTCAGATGGATGACCTTGTATTGCAATTGGGTTTTCGGGAGGTGATAGGGAGTACTTACACACATATTTTCAGATAAATTTCAAATTTTTAACACTATTGGTGTGTGCATACTGCATGGGCAATACAACTTACATTTTCTTTTTTTACATATTCAGATAGCTTATTATTTTTTAACATTTTTTGCATGTTAGAGTAAGTCACCATTTGGATTTATGCATAATATGTGTTTAATGCAATTTTAATGTATAACTACTGCGGAATTTAATTTACTTGATCTGTTTACAAATAATAATTTGTCATGATTGTTATGATGTTAACAACATTGTGTTGTACTATAACGTCTAACCTCACTTTTATATAAATTTATTTTGTATCATTCAATTTTGTAAGTAGTAAGTACCGATGTTACAATATTAAAGAAAATTAATTATTAAGTTTTGGTCATTGTTTTCTCACAATACTACAGTTACTTTTAAATTAAACCAATTATGATACCTGTTATGGATTGTTTCATATCATCCCATGAAGAGTTTATGTCTCCAGTCCAGTGACCAGCATAATGTCCAAAACCAGGATAAGAAGATCGAGAAATGACAAAAGGTCTAGTATTCATTATTTCTGACAATGCACTAATAAAAAGTTATTAAGTTAAAATTAATAACACATACTTGTATAATTTATAATACAGTAATTTTGTATGTAGTTAAGCAAGTAATTTGATAAAAAAAGTCTATCATAACTATATGTAACTATAGTACTATACACAATTGTCTTCTAGCATAATTAATGAGAACAAAAATATTATGCTTTTTCCAAAAATATATTTTAAATTTTCAAACAACAATTTTACTTATTTTTAAATAATCAAATTGATTTACTCTATTCGAGGCTTATATTATAACAATAATATGGATAAATACTGTGTATTCAACTATTTAAGTAGCTACAGTAGTATGGTGATTGTGATTTTATTATGGTTTATGATTTTCACTGGTTTTTTTTTTTTAATTAATTCCTAATTTTTGAAAAAGTTATTGAATTAGGCTTTTAGTTAATATAAATTGAGATAACTTGACAAAAAAAAACAATGGTATGAACTTTTCAATAGCTAATAGGTATAAATATATAACCAAAGAAAAGTAATAGACTTTTCAATTAAATTACATGCAGACTACAAATAAATCAATTTATTACTCATGAGTAGATATAGTTTCAACAAGTCCATATAAATTATGCAAATCATAATGAATACCAGCAAAATGAATGGCAGACATGCAAATAGTTTTGTAGTTCAAATGGCCACCAACTATACCAGGAATATATTGAGGTGATTCCCAGTGACCAGATTTAAAAGACAAACATCCATCAAAATCACCATTGACAAAATTAGCCGGTTCATTCATATCCTTTACACAAAAAACATCAGATATCAAATAATTTTTGTTTAAATATTCAAACTCACCAACCATAACCCATCAAATTTTACAATATTGTGAAAATTTAAAATCTGTTTTTTCCAGAATTGAGTTGCATTCGGATGTGTGAAGTCCGGAAATACTGTTCCAATGTCATTCCAAACCTTTAAATATAAAATGTAAATACCTTTAATCTTTCAATATTAGAAAGGATCAAGGAAACTATGTTTCTACTAGCCTACTACATGTTATTATCTTTAAAGACTACACTCAGACAGCTAAAGTACATAATGATAGCATATTTCTAAGTTATAAAGTCTCTTTACTTTATCAGAGTTTATGCTTCAATGCTTACCAAATTGTCACATTAGGTAATCAAAGTACATAAACCCACAGTAACTATTAATTAAAATTAAAATTTTTTTAAATAATCAAATACATTGTGTAAAAAATATATACTTTTCCTTCCAGTGGTTGACCAGCAGAATTTTTTATAAGAATATTGTTGTCGAGACCATCCTTTAAAGGGACGTAAATTGTTCCATTTGATTGCCGTGATTTAATGCCTGGATCCAAAATAATTATATGGTGCATTCCATTCTAATTAGAATTCATGACAAATATAAATTATTTATGATAGTCAGTAGAATTTGTTGACAATTCTTTTTTTTTTTTTTAAATACCCCTTTACATTTATACACATTATTGTATCAGAATATTGATTATATTGTTTTTATAATATTGATATTATATGCCATTGATCTTTGTCATTAAAAACTATATAAACTTCTCGGTTTCCTAATTAATTGAAAACAAACCAGAACTACTAAAAAAATTTGTTTTTCTGTGATAATTATTTAATGTTTTAACTTAAGAGGACGCTGCACCTGCATGTGCTGTCTTCGTCTTACAAGGTCACAACATAACAAATTTTACGCTAAGCAGATCACATTTAGCTCCATTAGTTTAAAATTTAGAGTGAGTTAACCTGTTATAAAAAATTAACGCAACATTATTATGGAGGGCTTCTCATAGGCTTTTTATTATTTTTTAATTTTAAAGCGTAAGAGTAAGTTAAGAGTATTTAAGATATACAATATACATACAATTTACAATTTTAAAATATATATTTTTTGCACTTATAAGACTGAGATAACACATGCGGGTGTAACATTCTCTTAAGGACCTATTGCCAATTTTTCAAATTCATGCAACGAATTATTACATATTTCTATCAACAAAAATTACTTAACAAAATAACTTTCAGGCCTTGTCGTATTGTCAGAATTTAATAACTATTTTTCATCTAAAAGAAGAAAGTTTCTTACAGAGCTCATTGAAGTCAGATTTTTTATTTTATTTCAAATAATGGTATAAAATAAATTGTAAAAAAGCTTAAAATTGTCTTATTTTTAAAAACATATTAAAATAATTGTATTAAAATATTGAAAAATGAAATTTCAATGTAGCCTGCAGAATATTACTCTACTAATTTAAAAAAAATCAAATTTAGTTGATTCTACAGGACAGGGTCGTTATATCTATAAATGTGTATTTTTGTAGACAAAATGATTGAAACTAGGCGCCTTAATATAGTATATATATTAATTTAAAACATAAAACAAAATAAATAAGTAAAATGTGTGTTCTACCTTGTGTAAATTATTCACGTACTCAGGCAGTTGCTTGAAATTGTTAGAAAGTGTGAAATCATCTTTATTATCCATATAATCAATGTCATTCCAATGAGTGTCCTGAAATTGTTTACGAATAGGTATTAATAATTTACAAGAAAACTATATGTAAGCATAATTATTAATTGGTTATTATAATTAGTAGTGCAGTTAGTCTTGGGTAGTATTCAGAATACTTTTAAAATACTTTTCCCAAAAGTATTCAGAACAACTATTTCAACAACAATTTTTTTTCATTTGCAACTAATTATTTTCCTTGTTTTTCTGGACATTTTTACAATATTATAAATACATTAAATCAAGCAATTATTAGTCCTATTAACAACTTAAATCACCTATATAATATTTAGATTTATAAAATTATTTATGTTGGAGCTAATTTCAAATTTTACTGCAGAAAATTACTATTGATTTAATTAAAAGTGTTTTATTTTTCTAGTTACTCCAAATACTAGTATTTATAATCAGTGTAAAATCTTTTAAAATCTATTTATTCTAAATACTATTTACCATAAGTATTTTACAACTTATACTTAATAGCTGCCAACATTTTAAAAGTATTTTACCTAAGACAGGAGTAAACAGTAAACATTTATGTTACGTTAAATTTCTCATATATAGTTGCATACACTATTGAAACATGTATAGTTAAGAGGTACTATTAAACTAATAATTTTCACTATACCCAAGGAATACCAGCTTCTATGGTCCTATTATAAACTTGAACGAGATCTTCAAAAGTTTGCCCATATCTAAAAAAAAAATTGCTACTGAACGTACATTATATAAGTATACTTAATCAAGATATTTAAAATCATGCTTACCGACTCATATGGAAACCTAAAGACCAGTAAGGTGGTAGAAATGGTTTGCCAATAATTTCAGTGTACTGAGTAATAACATCTGAAGGTGTTGGTCCAGAAAAAAAATAAAAATCCAAAATTCCGCCAATCACGCGATATGTAATTGCAGGTGCAGGCTGCAATATAATATCTGTAGGGAGATATACAATTGATTAAAATGTGTTACTTATACAAAATAATTTATGATGTGTAGTGCATAATAGTTTGTTAATAAATGTATAATTTTAATTAATATAAACTGTTTTTACATACCCATAGCATTGCTATTAAATAAAAAAACTCCATGACTCTTTCCAGATTTTTCCATTAATAAATAAAACGGATGTGAACCATAGCCATTAATCTAAAATGAACATTACATAACAATATACTAAAATTACAAATTGTTTTAAATTGTTTTTCTACTCTAATAATAAACTTTAATTAGGGGGGGGGGGGGTTGAAATAGTTTATTGAAAACTTGCACATTTTTGAATTTTTTTTTTCAATAGTTAGATAATTTATTACAAAACAACATATCTCATTTACAATTATATTGATTGCAACCTATTTGTTAGATATAGTATTTATTATACTTGGATAATTTTTACAAATTAATTACATTGATAAATCAATAGTACCTAATTGCTGTAACTTTTTTAAATCGTCGAAGCCCCCTAGCTATTAATTTAATTCACTACCATAGACATATTATCTTAAAAACACAAAGTTATAGAACTAAAAACTACTAGTTTGAATTTTGTTTTAGACTCCTGAAGAATAGAAAAATTTAAGACAACATATCATCAACGATCCAGACTATAAATGCAGCATTATAGCAAATCACCAAGACTCAAGAGTTTGCTGGACAATAACTTGCAGTAGCAGACAACAATGATCACAACGTTCGTCTTCCCGAAAAATAATTATGCTTACGTCAGGTTTGGGAGTACTGTCATGATTAAACATTGTATATGTTTTCCAATTTGAATCCAAGATTAAATTAGTTCTATGTTCACCCAGTCCATAAATGTACTTAGAGGGTAGTAAAGCTGACAATTGTATAAATTGATCAGAAAATATGAAACCCCCAATATTTCGACTGTCAAACCTGGAATTAAAAAAAGATATAATACATAGGTATGTTGTTGGTATAAGGTATATACTGCAGTGCAAGGCCTATATGGGGGCGGGGCGGGGGGTTAGGGGGTGAACCCTCCCCCCCGGAAATATTTTACAACTAATAAATTTAATTTATAATATAAATTTACTTTAAAATAATTATAATGCATTAACATAGTAAAATGTGATTTTTTTTTAGATAAGTGTTTTTTTAATTACCTACTTAAAATGGAAATATTATTTGATTTCCCCCCCCCCCCCCACCGAAAATGTGTTCCAGCTACGGCCCTGCTGCAGTGTATACACTATATATACACTATGAGAAAATTGAGAGATACTCACAAAATTGTATTATCCATCTTACGAATAATAGCAAATCCAACACCGTTCTTAGCAAGTCTCACGTCAAAATCAGATATTATCAAACTATCATTTCTTTCAATCGGTTTTCCTTTAAACTCGTTGATTTTCGGAAAGGGTGGCTTGTAACGTATTTGAACAGCGTCATCAATCTATAATAATACATATATTATCGTATTTTTTAATTGTATTATAGAAATATACAATATCTATACTATATAATTACAATTTACATAAATAAATTTATAATGATAAATGATCTATAAATATAATAACTATAATAAATACCTAGGTATATGATATGTAATTCATGAATTTACAAGTCACGCTATTACACGAATACAAATAACTTTATAATCATGGTCATATTTATATAATATTTAAATTATATCTATATATATTATATAGATATATAATATATATATAAATGGATATTTGTCGATCTGTTATTAACTATAGATTCAAAAACTACATCGTTTTCAATAAAAGTTGTATCAATAGATCCCTTGAGACTTGTGAGGAGATGGTGCTTCTAATGTATTTTGTTAACCCTTGCAGAAAAAAGGTAGCTCACAAAAGAATTTTATTTTGACTCACGAAATTTATATACGAGCTTTATATGATTGTTATAGCAGGTTTCATATTATATTACTATTATATGATAAACCTTATAAGCAGTGTCATGATTTTAGGTGGCAAAGGGCAAGAAGCTAACATATGTGTATAGCAGGGGCGTATTTAGATATTTTTTTAGGGGGGGGGGGGCTGTGGTATTTTCTCCAACTGAAATTCCCAATAATTCAGCCTATATGAGTTAGAAAATTTACATCTGATAGGACATAATAAGCAGACTTCATAAACAATTCCTAGATTTCGGGGGGGGGGGGTAGCTACCCCTCATCCACCCCCATAAATACGCTCCTGGTGATGTATAGGCCAGTTTTTTGAATATTATTATAAATAAATCAAAACATATAAAAAATACGGATAGTCTTCACACCATGGGTATTCTTTATTCCTTATATAGGATACTTTTGGACTTAGTTTTGGTGGATGTATTGAATCTTAAAGTACCGATAAAATCCTTATTGAAACAACTAGGTACTCTGTTTGTCATTCTATAGACTGAGTAATTCCTCCAATAAGATTAACAACTCGTCAAAATGTACCAGTCTTTTACATCTTTATTGTATAAAATTAAAAGATATTAATAAAATCATTATGAATCAAATTAATGGATAAATTAAAAACAAAAACATTTTTTGATGGTTATGAACCCTTTGACCACCCAATGCTGTGCACCACCTGCGTCTATGTTTTTTTACGGCACTGGTTATAAACTTAATATCGAACAAATTAGGGAACTTGTCTATTTTCTATTATGTAATGCTGTAAAAATAATAATCAAGACATTGATGATATATTGATATTGAAGTATACAGATCACGAATCATGCATTCATGCGTCCAAAAGCTAAATGTCGAAATAGGTAGCTTACCTAAATTAGATTACCTAATTTTGAAATATTTTTACTACAATAACTATTTATTAGAGGCGCAAATAGGGAGAATATGAAGGTGGCAAGTAGATACCTCTCTGCTGTACAGTAGTATAAGTTGTCAAGAAGAGTCATTATTGTGATGAAAATGTTAAATGTTAAATTCATTCTATTGAGAAAAATGGTTCTGGCTGAAGATGTCTGTGAACTGTGAGCCTATATTACTAAGTATATTTTATGATATTATTTCTATTTATTTACTTTATTATTAAATATATATAGTAATATAGCACAAATTAACAAATTGAATACATTTTTTTTTTTAATGATATTGAGTGTATAAAATATAATATGGGTAGGTACATTAAAAGTTTTAAGTACTCATGAATGATATTTTTAAGTTACAAATTAATATTTTTAACTACTATTTTAACAACTTTGAGAATCTCTAAATTAAATTTTCAAAGCTTATGAGAATAAAAAAAATTATTTATCGACAATATTGAAATAAAATCTAAAATTATATAGATAGCTATAAATAGCTTAAAAAGAGATAGAATGTTAGGAAAGGTGATGTATATATACTTTGTGAAAATTTAAAGTATCTACGGTTATTAGTTTCTAAATTCCATAAAAAAAAAAACTAAATCGGTTTTGTAAGAAAATTTGTGTTTTTCTTTTTTTTGGTGTTTCAATGCTTTTGAAAATATCAAGAAAAAATTATTAAATAATATTAATGGACAGCTTTAATAATATTAGGTAAAAATTTACTTGTAGATTTAATCCACCGACAAACTACAAGATTCACCGTACTACCAGAAATTAAGCTGAGGTAGAAATGCTTGAAACATTATTTCGACTATACTTATCATGTGTAATGTATACTAAACATATAGATACAAACAATTTTTAATAAATTTAAAAAACCTCCTATCATTGTAAAATTAATACATTTATCCTTCTGCTCAAAATTTAAAATAAAATTAAAATTTATTTTAAAATTTAGCTATCCTCTTGTCTAATTAAAAATACAAACTCTTTCATCATGGCCACTCAATATTTTTTTTTCTCAGCATGTATACCTAACTAATAAAAATAATTACTCTGTAAATAGCTAAGGGTATGTGCATCAATAGTCAAAAGTCTAGTGTAGCAAAAATAATTATCGACAAAAAATCTTCCATTTCGTTAGCTTTTTTTTTCCTAACATTCATCTTTTTTTTAAGCTGTTAAATTTCTGATATATCAATGATTATTAGTTAATTATAACCAGTCTTAATAACTATTTCATTTTTTGTAACCAATCGGAACAACAAATATAGGTACAAAATAATGTTTGATTTTTGTTTGCTGAAACAAAATCCTTATTTGAATCCAACATTAAAATCATTTATTAGTGAACTTTTACAATTGTAAGTCTTTACTCTATAGCCATAAAAATGTTTGCTGTATGTTGATTAGTCAATCAAGACATCTTATTTTTATTAAATAGATGAGTAATTAATCATAGTTAATTAACAACAGCTTCTATAAATTCCAATTCTAATCTACGCACCCTTTAGATCACAATTAATATAAATTCCAAGCTTCATGCAATTGATCCAGTAATTTCAAAGTAGTTAGCAATAATTATAACAAACTAGGAGATGATTGGGCTACACATCACTGAGCCCAATTATCAACTTACATTTGTAATTACTATTAGTATAATTTTCATAATTTTTTTTTAATTACTATAATAAAGTTGTATAAGTACCATAATTCGTAGTCTTTGTGGCTTTTCAAAAATAACATTCAGACGCAAGATTTGTATGTTTTTTTTGTAATTAGAAGCCATTGATAAATTATAAAATGCTACTACTCCAGTATTTGTCTTTGATATATTAATTGTATTATAATTATTGTAACATTCTGGGTAATAACACCATGGCCATTGTGTAAAAGATTGGTTTGCCGGTGTCCACGAACAGTTAATTTGTTTGCAAGTTGCCTCATCTGACTTTCCTTTAGGGATACAATCAAACTTTAATTCATTTGGTATAGAGTGACAGTAATATACATGTAATAAGAACAAAATCTGTATGGATAGTAATAGGAAGATCTTGGTATTGCCATATTTTAAGTGCATATTAAACAAAAGAACTGTATTAATTAACAATATATTTATAAATTTTGTAAAAATAAAAATAGAGTTTTAAGTTTTGAACATTTATGAAAGAAGTAGTTGAATGAATCACAAAAGACTATACCACAGTTACATTATTTATCAACATTTTAATATTTTATTTTCATTTATATTCAATATAGTAACAATAATAAGCACAACAATGATGTTAGTATAAATTGATAGAAAAACAAAGTATGCATATGATTGAATAAAATCAATGTACAAAGGGCATCATATTTATCTCATTAAAATTATAAATATGAACATGATTAATATTAGATCAAAGTGATATAAATTATATCAGTTTACTATTAAAAGATTTACTTTAAAAGTATATATAAGATATCGTCATAATTATTCTATCTAGTAAATAAAATACATTTACCTAAAAAAAATAAAAAACAATATTATGAAATAATAATTATTTAATGTAAGTCCATGTGATATTGAAAACTATATTTAAGTCCAAGTTTAACGATAAAAAGTAAAGGACCTGTAAAAAAAAAATTATATGTATAGTATATTATATGCATGTATAAACCTACAACATTCGAGTATTCACCAAGATGATTTTAATTAAAAGCTGATAATTTTTTTTGTTTTTAATTTAAGTAAATAAGCCACAAAAATTATTATAAATAGCTATAAAAGATAAAATTAATTATTAAAATAAAATTTAGTATTTAGCACTCACTTCTTCAGTCGTATTATAATAAAAATTACTGTATGTGGCTCCATTTACTTGAATATTTTTTGGTTCATTTTGAATACCAAAAACAGTAATATTTTGTAAAATGGTCTTTTCATCTGAATAATTATTCATGACAACCTCATTTAACAATATTGTATTGTTTAGTTTGAAATGGATTTCATTATATATCCCATTTTCCCATACATCTTTAAAAAAAATTTTCTATTACATACAGTAGGAAAATAATTGTAATATTATTTACTTAATGATTCTCCGTCGTCCCAAAACAAGTAGCCAAATGCTTCTTTAAATTTGTTTGGTGCAATTAATAGTCCAAATGAATTTTTACGGCTATAATTTAATTTAAATAATATTTATATAATATTGATATATGTTTAAAATTAAATTTAATCAAGTCTAAAGCCTAAGTAATATTAATTATACTCTCATTCTAACCTTAAATTTCAAGTAATTTATAGGAATAAAATTTAATATGGAAAGTATACCTAGATGAGGTAGTAGTAGCTGGATCTTGAATTGGTAAAATATAGCCACCACGTATTTTAAGTGGAATAGTATCATTAGGGGCTTCAACATTGAAAATTGATCCATTACTTAGTGTTGCTTTTTTAGAATAGTAATCATACCATATATCATTTGGTAAATAGATGTCTACATCTACTTGGTTCTAAAAATATGAAGTGAATTTATATAGTAAATACTTTATTGTAAATAAAATTGTAATAACCAAACCTCTTTTAAGACTGGCGAAATTAGTAGAGCAGCACCCCACAGGAATTGTGTATCAATGTTGTAAGTACAGTTGTCATGTGGATATCTAAATCATTTCATTATTTGTACTATTTATCTTTTGAGATCATTAAATTAAGTAATACATAAAATAAATATACGTACTCAAAGAAAAGTGGTCGTGCAACTGTTTCACCATAAATATGAGCTCTCCAAAATAGAGAATACAAATATGGAAGTAATGAATATCGAATTAACAGTGCTTTTTTAGTTGATTCTATAACCAATGGTCCTAAAGCCACAGGATCTTGATCCTTTTGTATAATACATGTAATTAAATTATTTCATCAAATAAACATTCTATAAACTATTAAAATTAATACATACAAAACTTTCATCAGAATTATGATTTCTAGAGAATGGATAAAATGCACCTAATTGACTCCAGCGTGAACAAAGCTCAACTGTAGTATTATCATTAAAACCACAGATATCAGCTCCAACCAGTGGAACACCAAACATGTTGAATAGCACAATATCTAAGATAAAATGTATTGTAGTAATAATGTAATAATTAGTAAAAATCATGGATATAATGCGGTATTTATTCCTCTTAGTTAAATCAAGAATTCAGTAGGCATGTACTCTAACATTAACATTATTTCAGGATGCACCCTATCAATAACATTACAACATTTTACTTATAATATTATAATATTTGAATTATTTAACTTCTTTGGTGGTACTTCTAAACATAAAAATCTTGTTCCATTAGGGTTACATTTAGTCAGTGTAACACAAAGCTATCGAATTGATAGTGCTTAGTTATAAGCCTTAAATGGTGTATATCGGTTTTTATATTTTAGAAACGCCATTTACTTAGCACTCCAATATATGTCTATTTTTTATGGTATACGTCAAAAACAATATTTTTAAATAAATACTAGTCACTATACTCAGAAAATAAAAGAGTAATAATAAGTAATAATATTAAAGGTAGATAAATATTGCTGATATGGTAGACCTTACTCCTCGTAAAACAAGTATTACATGATAGGAAAAATAAGTTTTAAATTATTACCAGTAATAGATTGTTTCATATCATCCCAAGTAGAAAATACATCTCCAGTCCAATGACCAGCAAAGTGTCCTAAACCAGCAAAACTTGATCTTGAAATAACTAATGGTCTTGAATTTTTAACAACTGATAATGCACTAGTTTAAAATATTTTTTTCAGTTTATAATGAAATAAAAAGTTTCTACTTTCTAATTTAACCAATTTTGAATCTTACAATTGAGTTGTTATTGCTTCTGAAAATCCATAAAGATTATGTAAATTATAATGAAGTCCAGCGTGCTGATTTGCTGACATGCAAATAGTTTTATAATTTAATTTTCCACCAGCAACATTAGGTGTATATTGTGGATTTTCCCAATTACTAGAGTTGGTAAATAAGCAACCTTCCCAATCACCATCCACAAAATTTGATGGTTCATTCATGTCCTAAAATTGTATAGAAATTAAGAATTAAAGACAGAATTGAAATAGTTTGAAATAAAAAATATAGTACTAACAATCCATAAACCATCAAAAGGAAGAATATTATGATAGTTGGATATTTGATTAATCCAATAATCGATTGACTTTGGATTTGTGAAATCTGGGAATACAGTACCTCCATCAAGGTTCCACACCTAAAAAGTATTTATGTAAATTTTAAGCACAAAGAATATTTACATAGGAAAGGTTAGGTTAGGCATACTTGGCCTTCGAGTGGGAGACCAGAAGAATTTTTAATGAAAATCCCATTTTTTAAACCATCATCGTAAGGTGGATATGATCCTTTTGGTTCACGAGAAGATACTCCGGGATCCAATATAATTACATGATGCATTCCAATCTATACAGATAACATTAATGTATATAATTACTAAATCTAATAAGATGTAGACAATATAAGAAATTCTATAATACCTCGTGTAAATAATTCACATATTTAGGAAGATCAGTAAAATTATCACTTAAAGTGAAATCATTTCTATTTTTCATATAATCAATGTCATTCCAATGTGTATCCTAAAAATAAAAATAAATTGTAACTTTATGTGAGAATAACAATAATAAGACAATTATTAACTATTATTTATTACTAATTTAAAAGTGTTATTTACCCAAGGGATTCCTGCACTAACAGTTCTATTATGAACATTAATAAGTTCTTTTAATGTTTGTCCAAATCTACAATTTTTTTAATTTAACAATTTTATATTATAAAAAATATTATAAATTAAAAATTTGAAATGTTATCAAAAATACTTGCCGACATAAATGAAATCCTAATGTCCAATAAGATGGTAAAAATGATCTACCAATCGTATCTGTATATTGAGATATAACATCAGAAGGCGTTGGTCCCAAGAAATAATAAAAATCTAATATACCACCAATTGTTCGGTAAGTGATTGCTGGTGTTGGTTGCAAGACAATATCTAAAACAAAAACATTAATGTATTTTGTAATAAATAAGAAAGTGCCCCACATTTCTATGCTATAATCAAATTATTTAGTATTTAATTATTTATTATTTATTAATTGTTAGGTTTATGAGGATTATCGTAAGTTTAAAAAGAATAGTTATGCTAAATTTCTACTACAACAAGAATGTAGTGAACATTTTCAGTAAAGTTAAATATGTAATCATTAATCAGTGAATCATACATAAAATAATAATAATTATTATATGATAGTTTTAATACATTTTGAATTAAATTACTCTAAATTTATAAATATAAATTTTAAGTTTAATATTTATAAATTATAAGTTTCAGATTACGAAATTATTAGTACAAAGATTAATAATAATGGTACAATAAACATCTAGGTAAAAATGAATAAATTCAACAAAAATTTTATTATCACTCATATTTTAAGTCTTCTATTTAAAATATATATATATATATAACTCTTAGGCTATTTGACATAATATAAATTGTACTGTGAAAAAAGTCATGTATGCAAAAAACAAGTATACACCTACTTCTTAGATGGGAAAATATTATTAACTATACTCTGTTCAATATGAGATCGGACCTCGGCAGCCGAGCTGTGCGCATGGGCGTGGTTTATTTCTGCGCCTCGGCCTGACCGTCGCGAACGAAAACTGGTCGCCGCCAAGATCCGATCTCATTTTGAACAGAGTATAGTTTATTTCTGGTTTAATCTCAACTATTTCATACCCATAGCATTACTGTTGAATAAAAAAACTCCATGGCTTTTTCCTGATTTTTCAATCATTAAGTAAAATGGATGTGAACCATATCCATTCATCTGAATAAAAATATAAGATTAATATATTTAATATTATAAGCTGAATAACAATATTAACTTACATCATTTGTCGGAGGACTATCGTGGTTGAAAAAAGTATATGTTTTCCAATTCATGTCAAGCATGAGATTAGATCTATGTTCACCTAACCCATATATATATTTGGTCGGTAATAATGCTGAGAGTTGAATAAACTGATCAGAATAAATGAAACCTCCAATATTTCGACTGTCAAATCTAGGTGAAAAAAATATATGCAAACAAAATCAAGACAACTTATATGCCAAAAATTGTAAGATACATACATGGTTAAATTATCAATTTTCCTTAGAACTGCAAATCCAACATTATTATCGGATAATTTTACAATATAGTCAGATACTAATGGTTCAATAGTATTATTTAATTTAAGTATTGGTATTTCAGGGTATGGTGGCTCAAAACGTTTATTCTCTGGATCGTATATCTAGATAAGTAAATAATAAAATTGGTAAAATTAAATTACCTAAATGAAACTATTATACTAATAATAATAATACAAATTGTGGCTAAAGTGCACTTTACCAACCCCCTTACGATTTTCAAATTTTTTTTTTTCAGACGACTTGTTTTTTTATGCTTAAAACGATGATGTATTTTTTTTCCCCCGGAAACCATTATTTTGGAAGTTATAGCCTTCCAAAGTTTGTGATTTTACGTTTATACGCTTGACTGCCACGCGCAGCGCTTTTAAGAAATTTTAATATATATGTAAATACTAAATAGGTAACCATTAGTCGGTCATCTACCTGCAAAGATATTTGCTTTTTAACAACATTGTTTAATTCCGAGGCCTACCCAAGGTGGTTTTACACAGCAAATTGAGGAATATTTTCGATTTGCGGAGTGGAGCGATGGCGCCGAGTGCCGCAAACTGTGTAATCACTGCCCATACTGCGGCAGTAAAGTAGTGGTGTTGCGCGCATGTGAATAAACGTAAAATCGCAAACTTTGGAAGGCTATAACTTCCGAAATAATGGTTTCCGGAAAAAAAATACACCATCGTTTTAAGCATAAAAAAACAAGTATGAAAAAAAAAATTTAAAATTGTGAGGGGGTTGGTAAAGTGCATTTGTTCCCAAATTGTAAAATAAACAAATTAATTAGTTTTTATAAATTTTATTTTATAGTAAGTTGCCAATTAGGTAACTGAAAAAAAATCTATTACCTTAACACGTAAACGTTGCGCCGTTTGAAATGAAATATGCATGCACAATATTTTGATGTCATTTTTATAAATGGTGTTTGTCGTTATGTTAAAAAATGCTATTATTTCATTTCTGGACTCAGTTACATTAAGAACTTTGTAATTACTATAATTTGAAGAATAAAAACACCATGGTATTTGAGAATTTTGAGTACTAGGTGACCAACAGCAGTTCCTTTTTTCACAGCTTTGCTTATCAGCTTTTCCTCTCGGAAAACAATCAAATTTATATTCATCAGAAGTTACTGTGCAGTAATTATTAACTCCATGAGAACCAATATCAATCTTCTGTTTAAGATATTTACTTGAAACATTACTATTTTCTAATATATTATTTTCATTGTCACTCATGTACAGATATATTAACACAAACATTAACAATATAATGGTAAGTAGTGAAATAATTGTGTTTTTATTACATTTTGAAACTTTATCAATTGAATTTTTAGGCTTGATTGGTGTATATGCATTTCCAGATTTGAATTTTTGTTTCATTGTAAATATGACAACTTTTGATGTTTAATTATTATACTAAACAAAAAAGAAATTTAAGTAATACCTATGTACACCTATTTAGTACATACATATTTAATTGGTAAGCTTATTAAAAATTCATAAAAGTACAACTGAATAAACTGATAAGTTGATATTTTCGTGTTTGGTTAACATTTAAGTTGATTTGCTGTTTAAGTAAATAAAAATAATAAAATTATTATTTTCTACTGTTAATGTAACTACTTAATATATATTAAAATGTGATGTACTACTGACCTTACTTATTGTTTTATTTATAATGTATAAATATGAACAGTGCATGTATTTGTCACTCAAATCTAATTACCTTTGTTACAGATTCAAAGTTCAAAATTTTAATCAAAACATTGATTTAAAATGAATAAAAAAAACAAATTATCTTCATATCTAAGTTGGTTAATAACAATTAACACTGTCCGATAAATTTAAACAATCTAACAGGCTGACTCTAAATCTACGATGTACAATTATTCTAAATCCAACAATTTGGATGAATGACAAAATATTAAATACTAGCTATATTATGGATTGATACATAGTACTAATTTAAGTTTTTAAAATTCAAAAAAACTGTAAAATGTGATTATCAAATGATAGCTTGATACATTGATACGAACATAGATAATAACACAGATATATAAAAATGTTTATATATCTGTGAATAATAAAGATTCTTTATTATCTATGGAAATACATAATTTGTGTTACTACGGTCTTGGTATATACACAGCGATAAAGATCGGTCGCCGTTATCCGACGGCGGTTTTTTTGAAATATGAATAATTTCCGTTCTCGGAGGACGTCTTCTCGATCAAACATTATTTCTCGCTTTTTCCCGTCGTTCTCGATCCGTTTCGTCTTTTAAGCGGTTTGTAAGCTAATCCGTTCCGTAGCCTACGTGGTCGCGTTTACAGACCGAGGTCGACGTGTGTTATGAATTAGTATTTTTAAAATTTTATTATTATTATTGTGTTTTTTATAGGATTAATAATTATACACTGCAGACGTTTCAGCTGCATGATTACACAATTCTAAATTCTGTGTTAGCAAAAGTAAGTATTCAATATAACTATACATCTTTAAGCGATTCATAACAATAATGTGGTACTTACATAACTTTTATGAACATTTTCTTTTTTATCACTGGGACTTTGACACCTTCTTTTTAAAAATATTCTTACTTACCTATCTAATCTTACAGTTCTTAACAGATAATGCATGCAATCGTTGTATATTGCATGTTGACATACGATTTAAAATAGATATATTTTGTTTATTTTTTCCCTTAAAAAAAAAAATTTTTTTTTTTAAAAATTGCTCCTGTGAGTTATATTATATTATATAGGGGAGAGGTGGCCACAGTGAGACACTAAAAATTACTTTTTAAATATTGTTTTTGTTTTAAGTGATAATCCTTCAACAGCATTATGGTTTTATTCTAAATATCATTGAGCATTAAAAAACATATTGATAAACATTTTGTAAAACTTGATTGGAATGATATGAACAAAAACTATCGTATTAATAATTCAATCTTCCTTGATCACATTAACCCTTCCGAAATTTCTAGGCTCTTAAAGAAAATACCAGATAAATCCTCATTTTATAATAATAATTTATCCAACTTTATTTTGAAAAAAATTTCTGACTCTATCTCAATTCCACTGACAATTATTTTTAATAGGTCAATTATTTCAGGAAAATATCCTTCCAGCTACAAAAAAAACTATAATTATACCAATGTTTAAATCCGGTGATCGAAAACAATGTGGAAACTATAGACCTATTGCTTTAACTTTAACGGTCTCAAAGATATTTGAAAAATGCATAAAATCAAGATTAATGTCGTTTTTAGATAAACATAAATTTTTTTCACCTAATCAATTTGGTTTTCGCTCGAATATGTCAACTATCGATCCATTAACTATAACTTCTAATTTTATACACAGT